>NC_025697.1:12488112-12604303 GCF_000633955.1 Camelina sativa | reverse complement strand
TTAGCTTTCTTGTTTATCCCTTGGATCGTCGTGGAGTTTCCCATCTTGAGAGATACATCTAGCTTCTATTTCGATTACCTCATTTTTGGGACGAACTCGTTCTGTGCGTTTGCTCTGAATCTTGCTGTGTTCCTTCTTGTTGGGAAAACCTCTGCCTTGACAATGAATGTTGCTGGTGTGGTTAAGGACTGGCTCTTGATCGCCTTTTCTTGGTCTGTGATTAAGGACACTGTCACTCCTATTAATCTTTTCGGGTATGGGATCGCGTTCTTGGGGGTTGCCTACTATAATCATGCCAAATTACAAGCATTGAAGGCTAAAGATGCTCAGAAGACTACTCAGCAAGTAGATGAAGAGAGTGGTCGGCTTTTGGAAGAGAGGGAAGGAAATGAAGGTGGGAGGAAGAACGAGCCACAAGATTAAAAAGGTGAAGAGTTGGATTTTGGTAAAATTTCAGTGTTTTTGTTTTTACTGCTTAATATACATTTGTTGGAATAAGAGCTTGAAAGGTTATAGTAGATGCCAAACACATTTTGATTATGATTATGAGACCTCAGAATGGAATTTGGTCTAATTGGACTCGTTTAGTTTTTCCAATGTTTCCACAATTTGCCTTATTGGTGAATCCGGGTTAGGTTCTGATCTATCGATACCCGTATGGGAATATCCTAGGTAATGAATTTTTCAGATTCAGTTTTTTTTTTTTCTTTTCTTTTTTTTATGATTGTGACTGTTGTTATTTACCAACTATTTCCAATGAAGTTTGAGGTTTTACCCTTTTATTTAGGGATTACTTCTTTTAGTTTGGCTACCAATGGATTGAATATTGCGTCAATCATACATATTGATTATTGCAGATTGATAAGTTTTGCATTGAAGTTGATTTTACTTGTTGCCTCCCAATATGATGATACTTCTAGAAAAAAATTCAGGTTTTTACTTGAAAAATAAGACAAAAAAACGATGATCCATACTAAAAAAAATTTGTGTTACATAGTCAACTAGATTAATTATTTAGAACACTTAAAAGTGGAAACAATCTTTTTTGATGGCTAAAAATTAAAAATTTTGATTATTCACTAATACATGCATATTTGTGTTTTTAAGTCATTAAATAAAGTTATTGCATTGAAATCAGAAATATTTTATGTCTAAAAGAACAACGCCTAAATGACAGCTTAGAACAATTTAGAGAAGAGTTAATTACGAGATTGGTATTATTTTTGAAGAGTATTGTCAATTTAGGGATTTATGTCCGTCTTTCGACATTTAAGCATTTCTTTCTGTTGTCAAATGACATAATTATCCCTAACCAGCGGTACAAAGATATTTTTTTATTAATTGTTTTTTAAAAAAAATTGTGCAGAGAAATCGATTGTCGACAGTTAATTTTCGCAACGCTCACCTTTCTCCCCTCTGATTTTAACGTCTCTTCACCATCAATGAGTTGTTCGAAGAAAAAGATAATATTTGTCTCACAAATTAAGTCTAAATTCATGAAATTCATTGTCACCCTCATTCGGACCCTCTCAGATCTGTGCTCTCATATTATATTACTTTGCATTGGTCCAGTTCAATTTCACAATCTCAGCTACAACATCTGTGTTGTCTCCCTTTCCAGATTACTATATAAGTTCGATCTCCTAATCGAAGATTTGAGATCGCTACAATTGACTGCAACTTGACGATTTCTGAGCACTTGCGACACCATGGAGGTTCGTATTTCAGAGTACTTGTACCAATTTTGTTTATTTTTCAATTTTCCGACTCTCTTCCTTCTCCGTACATGTCCCCTGTTTTACTCTGTCTTATAGTTATATATCTTCTTCTTTTATCCTTCTCTCGTAGGTCGCATTGGAACCCATCTCTGTCCCTTGTTGCCCACGTACTATTTCGGTCTCATCAGGTATAATCTTCCAACTATACCTCCTCCTCTGTAACCCATGTTTGTCGCGACTACCCCAATTGCATTTGTCCCTTAGGGTTAGTATTGTCCAATTGCCTTTCTTCCTTAAGGTTTAGTAGAGTTCCAATTGCCTTTCTCCCTTAGGGTTTAGTATTATCCAATAGTCTTTGCCTCGTAAGGTTTAGTAGAGTTCCAATTACCTTTCACCCTTAGGGTTTAGTATTGGTTTAGTTGAGTTCCAATTGTCTTTGCCTCTTAGGGTTTAGTAGAGTTCCAATTGCCTTTGTCCCTTAGGGTTTAGTTAACTTCTTCTGCTTTCATTTTACTTCATTGGTCGAACTCTAGGATTGTTGTGGTATATGTCATATGTACGGTTGTTATGTGATGATGTTTTCGTTGTACATATATTTCGCCGGTTGGGGTTTATCCCTTCTTCATGTTTGGGTTCCATATGTCTTCCGGCCTTAGGGTTTAGTTTACCTCTATCTCGCCCTTAGGGGTTTATCCCTTCCTCATGTTTGGGTTCCATATGTTTTCCGTCCTTAGGGCTTAGTTTACCTCTATCTCATACATATGGTATCTACCGCTTGTTTATTTCATTCACCTTGTTATTCTTTATTTGATTCGCCCTTACAATTGACTTGATGTATCACTTCTGCTTTCTGTTTGCTAAGGCCATTATGTGTGGGTTCTATATGTCTTTCAGCCTTATGGTTTACTCTATCTATATCTCGAACATGTGGTTTCTACCCCTTGTTTATTTCATTCACCTTGTTGTTCTTTATTTCATTCGCCGTCATCCATATCGCGCTTCCTTTCCTAACTTTGTCATCATCTACTTGCTCAAGGTGAGCTCCCTGAAAGGATTTTTGCTGTAAATTGTTATCATTGTCATGTCGTCCGTATCAATTCCTATTCAAGACCTCACTACCTTATTGACATTTTACATATCCTCGCTGGTTTGCCTGAGCTTGAAAAATTGTTGGCATCTCCTCTTGGCGCTCTGTTTTCCTTGCATGTTCGATATTGTTCCATCTCTGGCCAGCTAGTCCACCAGATGCTATGTAGACAACTTTTTATTCCTAATAGTGATGAAATGTGGTTTGTTTATGCTGGCCAACCTTTGCGCTTTTCATTGATGGGAGTTCGAACAATTGACTGGCCTTTCATGTGCGCCTTGTCCCCCAGCAACAGACCTTCTCGCTGCAACCACTCATTTTGATGGTTGTGCTCCATACTAGTATACCCTCATTGTCTGCAAACTTCATGCAACCACTGTTTAAGACCTTCTCAAATTGTTGAAGAGTGAGCCAAACATGCCAACTTGGCGTAAGTTTAGACTAGCGTTAGTTGTTATTGTTGAGGGAATTCTTCTGTGTTGAACACAACGAGTGAAACCATCATTAGGAGTTGTGGAGATGGTTAAAGATGTTGACTTCTTCCTTCATTACCCTTGGGGGAGACATGCTTTCAAAAGACTCCTTAGAATGGTCATAGTTGGGGATTATATTCCAGATAAGCCATCTCTAATAAAAAAAACTCAAACAATCATCACTTGCCGTTCATGGGTTCCCTCTTCCCATTCAGCTTCTTGCATTCAAATGTATCTCGTTGCTTTTGAAGATTCTCCCGCATTCTGAAGATCAATCAACGTTTCTTGACCAGACTCTTACCTCTCTTCCAAAGTGCAAGTCATTTCATACTGACAACATTTTGTCTGTTGAACATGATCCATTTGTATGTCTTCAGATACAACACTACTACTCAGCATTATTGTACTAACTTTTTGCTCACATTTGTCTCATTTGTCTCATATGTTGTTGCAGCTGCAGGTTTCGTTTCCTTTTCAAGGGTACACAGAATTTCGTCTCACTGCCCAAGTTGACGACAAAGGTAAGCTATTACAAAAGTTGGTCTCATCTGCTTACAAGTTTGACAAGTCCTTCTCCTTTGGTGGTGATGCTTCTTTGACATCTTTGTTTTCTTCATAAAAGCACAAAAAACAACATACCAAAGCTGAGAGCTCTTACAAAGAGTTCCCAGAGTCACCGGTCGTTACAGATCATCGTAAACCATCTAAGGTCTTCCGTTATGTAGAAGATGTTGATGGTATTGTGACGTTGAAGGTGAAAGATTTTAAAGATTCTTTGCTGGCTGATCTGGGTGAGCTGTTTGTCAACGACAACTCCAGAGGTGAACACATCTTATCTACAAACCAAACTAAAACTGACGTTGCAACAGAAGGTATTTCTCAACCATCGCATCCAACTCGGTCTGATTCTTTTCCTCCATCCACTGCTGCTGGTGAGCTTGTAGTTACATCAAACCGTGTTGGACGTTTCGAATGCAGAAAGCGAAAAAAACCAGAACAAGTTCAACTTACATCAACTATCACTAGCTAAAAACCTTGTCACCCTCTCTAATCCATCATCCTTATTCTCGTCAGCTTTGCCAGGTAACATCCGGAAGACGTTCATTGGTCACTGATGCAATGAGGGCTTCACGTTCATGTTCAATGTTGCCTGCTACTCTATCTCCAGTTCCTTTAACAGAACATTTGGACTTATCCACTATGGATGTTGTAAGTGTCTTAAGCCCCAATTCCTCACTTTCTCTATTTTCACCGATGGGGATCATGTATCTCTATCATTTCTGTTTTCAGTCATCCTTTAACTACGATTTATATCCTTATCTTTTGTAGATAAATTCTGAGAAGAGATTTGTCCTAGTCCATCCTCTACCTCATGGATGTCCTCATGGCTCTCCTATTGATGGCGATGAGGTCCAATCGTCTCCACGTCATAAACCTCAAAACTCGACATGCTGACCTCCTGCACAATTCCAGCATATTGACTACAGTTGCCTTGCGATTGTTACTCTCATTTGACATATTGTTGCTGACAGCTTCCATTTGCTTCATAGTGAACTAATTGCTTTCTTTACATGGAATCCACTACATCCTCTTCATAGGAATGAGACTCCTTATTCTGTTACTCGTTAACAGGTTTGCTCAGATCGTTTTACATTGGCATTGGTTCTCATAAATCAGCATCCTCGTCATATGATTCTACATTAAGAAAGTGTGATGTGGACAGCTGTTTAGGGTGGTTTCTAATGGCATCGGGTGCTAAACTGCCAGCATCGTTTTATTGTTTCCCTCATTCTCTTTATCGCTTCATTTAGTAACTTGTACTCTGCTCTGCATTTTTTCCCAATTTTCTCTTTTAGTTGATAACTTCAACAAAGTTTGTTTATCCCCCTTAATAAATAACTTTCACCAGTTAATATACATTTTCTTCTCATATCTCCTCCAATATCAAATGATTACGCACTTCTTCTCTATATCTTTATGAGACACAATACATTATAGGATAAAACAAGGAACAGTTCAAAATTGTATTTCACTGTCGTGTGCTACCAACAACCACCTTACATGAATTAAATGTGGTAGTCTCTGTGTATACTCATAAATACGCCAGTGTGCTGCATCAATATTCTTCCATCAATGTATTCTCCCTCAAATCACCCAAATTTGTAGGTGCCATGGACAAACTAGATTTTGATGTCGCACTTGACATTGCTTGCCGAGTTGGTCGTTCAAGTTTCACTGATCTCTCGGGTATGCTATCAACGTCTAAATTTTATTGTCGCCTTGCCTACCAGCCTACAGTCCTCCACAACTTATCCATCAGATTCCCCTTCTCAAACCCAGATTTCATGAACCTTAACTCTCCATACCGTCCATTTTTCACTTGTTGCTTACAAGCACACAACCCAACAGCTTGTTATCTCGGGAGCTTGAAACTTGCGGCAAGAGATGGCCACACAGAAACAGCTCTGCAACTATTACAGTCTATAGATAATGGTCCACCTCATGCTTCGTTTGCAACCGCACTGCTCCAACTTTGTCTGGGCTTTTATGAAGATGTCATACACAACATTGATTCATTTGTCAGTTCTGTAGGATCTTTTGAAGTAGCAGATGAAATTGGAAGCACTGTTTTCCGTCATATCATGCTTATTGGACCCAAAAAAATTCGATCACATGCAAACACTTGGAAATATGACCATATTCCAAAGTGTGGTTCGTGCTCCCTCTCCAACCGTTGTAGGAATTGTTTTTTCTATTGGTTTTCAGTAATGTATTTGCTTCTGTGTTAAGTTTGGAGTTACCAATTTTCTATTTAGTGACCTATTATATCTATTGTTCTTCTGCAATCGTTGTACTGAACTGCAGTTATATGCAATGAAAATATCTACTTGGATCCTCTTACCTTCTGTATTTATTACTTTCTACTGACACAAGTTATTGCCAACCCCAGAACCTTTCCGTCAACACTTCACCTCACTGATCACTACTCTTCTATTTACTTCCCTAGGCTCATGTTTCACCTGCTTCCATAATTACCTCAAAACCTTCCCATCAACACTTCACCTCACCAATCGCTACTCTTCTATTTACTTCCTTAGGCTCCTGTTCCACCTGCTTCCTTACACTCCTTCTTACTTGTTCTATTTATTGCTTCTCTCCCACTAAATACAATATGTTGCGGCTATTTAAACGCAATACTTATCAACACACTTAAACCTTTACAAACAAACTTTCATTACAGAACCCTACAAACTACAAACTGCAATCACAATGGAGTCCATTCTCGACTCCCTTCCTCACGTTTTGCTAGTAGACATTGTTACCCGGGTTGGCCATAGTGCCTTTCGTGAGTTGGGATCTTTACTGGCTTCTGGTCCTGAATTCAACAGCATTGCGTTGGATTCTACTGTCTTACAAGAAGTCGACATTGACGAGTTTGTTTTTGTAAGCACTCTCGCTAACGAGGGTTCTATTTATCGACCCTTCTTACTCCGATGTTTGGATGCCCCTTCTTACTCCGATGTTTGGATGCTGGGAATCAAACTTCTCAGTACGTCGAAGGATTACGACTTGCTTCTCAACGAGGACCTTCACAAGACTCAATTGTTATGCTCGGTTCAGCAGCTCCAAACAACATATACGCTCGGTTTGCTCTAGGCACCTTCCTCATCTGTTATGGCTCATTTGAAAATGGTATGGAAGTTATTAACTCCTTCTTAGCTTTGCTTCCATCACTAGAGGAAGACGTAGAGATAGCAGAAATGGTTGTCAGCCAGATAAGAGAGATGGGTACACCAAATTCCGGCTTCCATTCTCATAAAATGCGTGTTGTTGTTCTACCCGACTGTATCCTTACTACTCTCTCTGTCCTGCACGTGTGTCCTACTTGTTTTGCATTCAAGTACGCAATACTAGTTAAGGATTTATGCTAATCTAATATGCCTATATCGTTATTATTGCATTTTTTTATGTGATCATTTATACTATAACGTCAATATTATCCTAAAGCTTGATGTCTAAGCTGGTGTTTTCTTCGTCTAATTAATATAATATCAAGTTGAAACTGCTATCATCACTATTATGCACTAGAAGCTTCACTTTTCACATATATAAGTTACCAATATTCAAACAACATCCATCCAGAGTTCAACAAGACATTGGAACTCTACTTTTAAATCAGTTATAAAAACAACACTTGCAGTTGCAGTTTTATGTTCCATATATACCAAAACAACTTGACATCCACCTCCCCCTGCATTATCCTCAAACTCGTCCCAAACTTGACAAAGATCTCCAAGTTTTCCAAAAGTGGATACGTTCACTCCAAACTTCCCATTCAGATTCACATATGCTGCAGTTTTATAATCGTCCTACAAGCATTACAAACTCTCGCTGCCATTGGTGCCCAAAAAACATAAACACACCACCTGGAACATGGTTCTAGTGCCCAAAAAACATAAACACACCACCTGGAACGACACATACAATTGATTTCCAACATTAAAAACGGGACTCTCCTATATACTTTCACAAATGTGCCTACAACCATAGGTGTAATACCTTATTCGATGATGTTTTCGCATGTAGCTCGGTTATGGCCGGCTTGACCACATGTAGAACACTTATGTGGTGTCGTTCTTTTCCGCTTATTCCCCTACACACATAAGAAGCTTTCAGAATAGTGCAGGGAAAAGTAATTAGGGGAGGCAAACATTTTAGGAGAGTCCATTACCACTTGTTCTCTAGTGGAAGGGATCCTTTGTTTCCTTCTGCGTCTTGGGCCTGGTGGGTTAGTAGGAGGCTCGAATTCATTCTCCACTATCACAATAGGGACTTCCTCATCGCATTGATTAGGCACAGGATATATGAGCTCTGAATATGTATCAGCAAAGACACTGACATGGTACATTTTCCCTACAAGAGAAGGAATGTATATACCATTTATTCTTGATGCAGCCAAGGCATGACAACAAGGGATCATAAGCTTTTGAAATGCATTACAAGTACAGCTCTTGTTTTGCAGATCTAAAAAGTAGGTCTTCCCCTCTGTTTTCTTCACCTCGTAACACCAATCTGATACTGCAGTAACTGCCAAACCAGCTTATTCTAAATGGTAGTGAAGCATAAACTTGTTTACATTCGGTGTGATTGGCTCAGGGAGTGTAGCCAGTCTTTTTGCTTTCGCTCGCCTGATGCAGAACCATTGCATTAACTTGGTCCTGATAGACTCAACCATAGTCACAATTGGGAGCTCCACAATCTTGCCTATAGCACTATTCAGAGCTTCTGCAACGTTACTTCTCATTATATTGTACCTTTTCGCCTCACAAAAAGCTTGAGTCCAATGTGGAAGTGGTATTCGATTCAAATATTCTTCACATCGCCTGCTTCTAAAACCGATTTCGTCAAAGGACTCCTTAAAATCACCGACATTAAATGCACGAGCAGCTTTTCCAACTAATGTTGATAGGCCTTTCCCAGAAAAATGTCTGACATTCCTCTCTATGTGAACTGCACAAGCTCCATGAAAAGATTTTGAGTAAACCTGACCTACTCCAGCATAGATAAACTGGTGCCGATTAGATACAATAACCAAGTCTTCAGCATTTGGGACTATCAAAGTAAGCTGCCTGAAAAACCAAGTCCACGCAGCTTCATTCTCAGAGTCGACAACTGCAAATGCAATTGGAAAAACTAGGAAGTTTGCATCTTGCATGCTTGCAGCTATGAGGACCCCTTTGAACTTTGACTTTATAGTTATACCATCAACAAGTACCACCTTCCGGCAATGCTTAAACCCTGCAATGCTTGCACCCAGTGAGAAAAATAAATACTTGAACTTATTACACCCATCTGCTGCATATGTGTGCTCCAATTTGTAAATAGTTCCAGGGTCCCTTGCTCAAGCAAAAACATATAGGTAGCCAACAACTTGTAGCTTTCTTCATCAGTTCCTCTGCTATTCCTAACAGCAGCTTCTTTTGCATACCAATCCTTCATGTAGGTCACAGAAACCTTCAGCTCGGCAAGAACAATGTCTGGGATATCACTTGCTCTTGGTCCTGGGCGACCATTTGCGTACTTTCCGTTCAGAACAGATGCAATAACCTTTGACGATGCAAGCTTTGCATATTGTGCCCTGGATGTTATTGTGCACGTGTGGATTAAAGTACAAGTATGAACTTCAAAGTTCTTTGAAAACTTCGACACAACATGCCCAAACACACTCCAACGGCCTTTAGGATCAACACAAACAAATATAAGCCTCTGCGGGTCAGACCTTGTTTGCCGGAAATAGTACAGTCGTTTGATGGCATATATGGACATGGTGTTTTGCATTTCTTCTTTGTCTTTGAACACGCTCCCTTTAAAAATTGCATCTTCTTCCGCTGATAGAGTCCCACAACCGTTAGTGTTGATCAAGTCAAGAACATCGTCAAACACTGGCTCTGCATCTTCAGCTGGCATATTCTGCTCATATGTAATGGCGTCATTCAAGGTTGGTCGAGAAACCCGGTCATACCTTGCAGTAGCAACATATGATAGAACCTGGTCGCCAACATCTCCTGTACCCCCATCTGGACCTTGCCCTCCCACTGAATCTTCAACCAAAGAGTCTCGAACATGTGGCATGCTACGACATTCAGCGTCTTGTGGTTCTGCTAAAGAAGATACCACCTTCTTCTAGACTAGATCCAACAAATTGTCCATCAAAGTTCTGGTTAATAGCATCATTCCAACCAGAGTAGTCAAAATCGGGAGAAGCAACAACACCATTTGTGATATATTGATCAGTCCCAGGACTTAGGATATTGTCTCCACCTTCCGGAACACTATAGTCTCCACATTCAGGCAACATTTGTTGTGGAGATTGTGGGACAAATTGCACTAGAGATTCTGGGACATCTTGCACCGGAGATTCTGGGACAACTTGCACCGGAGATTCTAAGACAACAGCTTTCCTTTTTTGTTTGGCCAGCTCCTCTTGCCTCATTTCCATTAGTTCAAATTCTCGAAGAACACGTTCATCTTCAGAGTTGCAGTAACCCTCGTACTCGTTCTCATTATCTGACAGTGAAGGAGTTGCTGCATCTGCAAGTCTGATTATCCCACTATCATTTGTTCCTGGCCACTCCTCTAAACCAAATTCTAGCACCGCCCCTTCACCACTACTGGTTCCTTCTCCACCAGAAATATCCCTAACAATTATACCAGTTGGGACATCATCAACGTCGATGCCTTTCCCTTTATCAATGTTCCTTTCACGTACCATCTCATGTACTTACACATCTTCCCCATTCTGAGCATTGTCAGGGAACAACACACGTCTAACAGCAGTCCCACGAGTTGACTGTGAAGGAACAGATTCAATGCTACACATCCTGATGCCCGCACTTGCTTTTTCAATGCTACACATCCTGATACATCCACTTCCTTGTTAAACCTGATCCCCATCTACAACATTTTCTCCATCAAGGTTCGTTACACACACCTTCTTTACGCTCCTGCTTCCATTACCTTCATCATCTAGCGCTTCGAAAGATAATAACAAGTTTAAGTGAATCTGACTTCTTCGAACAATGAGAAAGTTCCTTATCCCCATTCCGCTTGTAATAAGTATTGGAGGCCTCCTGTTGACAGAGAACATCGAAAGCTCAGATGGAAGCCAATAACTCATTTTTGGCTTGAGGTTCATCTCTCTTAGGCCAAACTCGTCACTTATATGCCCAATGAATTCTTCATAACTCATTGACATCATCATTGTAACATTCCTTCTATAGCATTCCTTTCCAAGTACAAAATCCCACACTCCAGATTCTGACAATTTCCAACTCCCTTCAATCACAACGACTGCAAATTCTTCCCACTAGACAAAAACAACACAGACAAAGAAATAAAGCATCAGCCACAACATAAAAGTTGATAAAGCATCAGCCACTAACATAATAAAAGATCGACGCAAGGCATTAAGAACAAACTTTCAATAGACTACCAACCATGTTTGCAAACACTAACACTAACATACTAAAAACCGACCAAAAGCAATAACACATTCGAGGTATTGAATTAGCATAACAACATCATCCCAAACTACGTTCGCTATCAATAAAAATTTCAATAACAAACGACAATCGGTAAAACAGAGTAACGAGGATGTTCTTACCTCATCGACCATAACTGACTTTGACTCAGACGACGGTTAGGTAGATTTACTCTAATCCTTAACTTAGCGGGTTTTTTTTTTACTTCTCCACCTTTGTCCGCAGAAACACATATCCTCACATATATATCCACAACAACCTCTTACTTCGAACTAATCGACTGTTCCCAAAGCCACATCACCAATTAACAACCACAGAAAAAGAAAACAGTGAACGACACATCAAATCGGTGTAGCAGTGACCAATTTTGAAGTAACCAAAAATCCCGCCTATCTCCAACAAGGACATAATCGTCAATTCGCCAGTAGAAGAAATACCCTAAAACGAGATTTAGGGGGAAAAAGGTCATATCAACAATAACCCCTTTAGAGAAAATGTGACTATTTTATATAGAAATACTATTGTCTTTTGTTTTTATTAAGAATATCAAGGTCATCGAGGTTATTTAGATATATTAAAAATATTATATCGACATCAAATATTTCAATATAATTGAATTACTAGATGATATCTCGTACCATAGCACGGGATGACACATGTTATAATTAATTTATGTATATTTTGAATGCATAAAATGTTTTGGTTTATGTGTTTTTTATAATTTTGAAATTTTAAAAGTGTTTAGTAGTATATTTTGTTTACGTACATGGTAAATGTTAAACCATATTTAAATAATTACGTTGTCTAGACATCATCAATCATTTATACGGTAACAGATATACAATGATCGTTTTGCAGTTTTTAAGCGATAACGGTATGCTTAAAGGTGTTAAATCTAAATATCAGATTTTAATTTGGTTTTAGTTTGGACTATTGCACGTATATAAAATACACGTAACTATTTTAGAATGGCAAAAACATCTCGTCCCATCCCATCTTGTCATGTCACATCCTGTTTCATCTCATCCCTATCCTTAAAAATTAGTATGTCTCATAATTGTTCTCTTTTAAAATATTAGCTATTAGACAATTTTTATCGTCCAAAGTTTTTGGGTAAACTAAATTTTGTGTTTTTCTCACATTTTTTTACATATAATTTATTTCCTTCTGAAATAGAAGATTTGTTCATAATAAATAAATTAAAAAGCTACTTATTAATATTCAATTTTGCATAAATATATAGTAATACAATATAGTCAACCAATTGTAATTATTGAATATTAGAGTTTTAAGTACTTATTTTAGGGTAATTACTATTTAAAGTACAAATATAAATTGAAATTTCTTTGCTTCTTTTTTGTTTTTCAAAAATGATTTTTTTTATAATTTTTTCTTCAACAACAAATATAAACCATGAAATAGTTTATTTTCATTAATATATATTATTTTTATTTATGATTACAAAATATATTAGTTACATAAGATCTTTTTAAAGATATTTATTTTTTCTTGCATATCTTATGTTTTAGAGAGTATTTACAAATAAGTTGGTTTTAGGTATATTTTATATATCCATTAATATAAATTTGAATTATTTTTTATTAATTTCACATATCTTTTATATTAATTAACTTTATATTATTAAGGCTATAATGAATACTTTACTATTTTAAAATATCTTTTTAATGTAATTTAATTTTTATTTTAAATTGTAATTAGTTAATTGGTTTCAAAATTAAACTGGATTTATTTATTTGTTCCTAAAACTGGGAGGAAAAATATGCATAAATCTTAATTGTAATTTCCTTTTTTGTTTTTTTGGTTTTTCCTAAAATATTTATATAAAATCAGAAATTTAGATTTGATTTATTATGTATTTAAACGTTTTCTTTATTTAATTCTGATGTATATGTTTTCCTTAATTAAATATTCTAACCGCTTAAGATTAGATAAGATTATGGTTGAATAAATCAACCAAGATTAAATCAACAATATAGAAAATTAACGATCAATATATTTTTATAATGAACGACTGAGATTAGAACTTTAAATTGGGTTAGATTACCAGGTTAAAATGACATGTGCGTTTATCCATTTTTTGATACATTAAAATGGCATGTATATTCGTATGACAAATGAATGACATTTTTATTTAAAAATTATCAAAACAAAGTTATGATCCAAATGTCGGGTCAATAAGTACTCCAGCATTAATAGAATAGATATATTTAAAAAATGAATCAGTTAACTTGAACGAAATGAGCGTAAAAACGGGTTCTAATTAAATTTTTAATTTTTAATTTGTATATCAAGGCTTTCAAATGACATTTTTGTTTCTTTTTTTTGTCCTCCTCATATATTGTTTGTTATTATTTTAGTGGGAGAATTACAATAAAGGAATTATAAGATACGGAAATGCATTACCGTATGATTTAAAAATTTAAAAATTTAAAATTTAAACATTAATGGGACAAGACGAAGAAGAACATGACACGAACTTTACCCACCATATAGTAAAAGCTCTCTTACTTTTTTTTGATAGGAGAAAAAGCTCTCTGAGTTGAGGTAGGACTAATTCGAAGATGAGTCTGGCAAATGTCATTCACATTAAATATTGCTGACTGACTCCTCTGTATAATTATATCATGTCGACAAGTTCAATAGAAAGCTCTCTTTTTCATAGAGTTTTTCTTCATTAAACCACAACATATATTCATTTATTTAATTTAAACAATGATTACGTATATAAGTAACATTTCTATCTATAGGGCTATCATATGTTGGAAGAATATTAAATAAAGCTATGTAAATTACTTATTTTATCCATTATTTATACTCACTAATGATTGTTCTTTAGACATGTGCAATGGATCCAGAAGCAGGACATGTCCAGTTGAGCAACTCCTCGATCATCTGCATCGCCATCTGATCTTCTTCCTCAACGTTGTCGTCTCGTTTCTTTATCTTACTAATCCTACCACCACCGGGGGGTGCGTTAACACTGTCACTGAGTTCAACAAGCTTGACCCAGTTTGGACTAGTTTTCGACCCGGCCCGTTTCTGCCACACGCCTATGTGCGAGCTGTCGTTGTCAAGGCGGAGACACGTCAGATACGGTGTCTGGTCTTTACAGTTCTTCCTTAGTTTTTCGTTTAGGAGTTCGGACAACGATTTTGGCGACCTTAACGTAGAGTTAACGACCGGAGAATCTGAGCCGTCGGATTTGATGACGGGAAAGTTGGTCTTTGCGTTCTGACCGTTCATTAGAACTGCGGCTTGGTCATAGGCCCTAGCCGCTGCTTCGGCTGTGTCGAATGTTCCGAGCCATACTCTTCTCTTCCTGATGGGTCAGAGAAACACACATTAGTTACATAATTAAAGTATTGACAACCAAAACACACATTACATACATGATCAAAGAACTTAAAAAAAAAAACACAAAGCACATGACCTATTTTTCGTTCTATTATAGTTAATGATAATAAGTTCTTATTCTTTCGGACAAATGTTTATAGTTAGTATTCTTCCCGTACCAAATTATTAGCTAGTACGGCTCTTTTTTGTACCACTGTTAAGTATTTGCTAGAAAGGTTGTTTCAGTTATTAAATAAACGGTATACCCAATAGGCTATTACTGCGTATGCGTAATTAGTTATTATATGTATATGAAACAGATTGAGGCATTTAGCCAAAGAGGATACTCAAGTTATCCACCTTTGATTATAATTCAATCCACTTAAATTTGATACGAAACTCAAATAACTCTACCGAGCAAAACAAAGGTACTAAAATCAATAATATTAACGTTGAACAAAATAAATTACAAAATATTAGTATTCGAAAGAGACATATATTCTTTCTTTTTGTGTAATATAAAAAATTCGTAACCAGCAAATTAGCTAAAAATAATAATAATATTTACAAATTTAGAAAAAGTATATATACGCATATTGCAATTTTCGTTATAATTTAAATTTTATGCAATTTTTAAAAAATATCACAAACATAGTCGATTGCTAATCTTGTTGAATTAATATTTGCTTAGCTGCAGAGCATATACAATTTGAAAGATGTCAATTCAAGAGAAAGAGAAAGGATCATAAGATATGCGCCCACATATATAGGTCAGGATATACGATCCGTAATCACCCATAAAACAATGCATGTATACACAGACACAAAAATACATCCACTTCAAATGTATGAATTAAAAAATATTATTTGTAAACACGCAAATTTACAAATACAAACGTATGTGTACGTTAATAACCGGAGGAAAACGACTTAAACAAAAACGCATGTTCTTGAGGGATTGCTTAAAGTAGTCTTTGGTAGTATAATCAATGATAGTTTCTAGAAAAAGATCAAGGTATATGCATGTATACACACATAGCATGGACTTGTATATCGGTATTTAGATCCATCATGCAAAAACAATATACATATTTATAGTGTATGTGTTAATGTCTTTGAGCCAGAGAGAGAGAGAGAGAGAGAGAGAGAGAGAGAGAGAGAGAGTCAGAGAGAGAGAGAGAGAACTGACAGGAGAGGATGGCGAATCTCAGAGACCCAAGAACCCCACTGACGCTGGCGGACACCTCTGAACTTCTTCGAATGTACCATTCTTCTGTTTTAAATTTGGATTTCTTAATTTCTCTGTGTTTCTTCTGACACAACTCAAGACATCTCTAGCATGAACTAAAGAATAAGATATAAAGAGAAATAGAGACACTTCTTCTCTGATCTCTCTCTACTTAACAACCACTCACTTAACTTCAATGCTTTTTTCGCACGTCCTCTCTACTATTTTTATGGTATTTATTGTCTGTCCCCTCTCTCTCCCGTGTCATGGGTTTATTTGCTTATATATATATATGTTAAACTGATATATTGACGTTAAGAAAATGTACATGGCAAGATTCATATCATAAAACAAAAGATTTACAGTCAAAGCAAAATATACATCATATGTAATTGATCCTTTATCTATTTGATGTCATCAGTCTATTCCATAAATGGTACCAAAGTGATGATAATTCTTATTTCTTACGGAAACGTAAATTAAAAACTATCAGTTTGTCTGTTTTCTTCATTTATGTGAATATTAATAGTAAGGCTTAGGTAAACTACAGAAAAAGGCACTTTTTTTGCAGCCAATTACAAAGCATAGTGGGGTTTTGGTAAACTAATTATGCACAAGTCGTTTACTTTCTGTAACATCCACTCTCCAGTCGTTGATAATGATGTATCGTATGTATATTCAATGTCTTTCTATTTATACTGGTATTTTTTTTGTAGATTATAGAATGAAGATCGATCACATTCGAATATACCTCTACATTCGAATATCAACTTTACAAGCAATACCATTAAAATGACGTGAAATTACAACGTCAAAACAAGGTTCACTCGTATATTATCTGTCATTTTCAGAACCGTATTGATCCACCAATTCGTATCTCTCATTGTCAAATTCGTATTGACACAAACCGACACACACGCTCACTTATACTATTTGTTTCGATCATCTATGATTATGTTGTTATAATGACTTAACTTGTAATTTTGTTAATAAGATCAAATCAATTGTCGAAGTTTTTACTGATTAATTAATGAAAAGCTAAATTATCGTCGGTGCGTCGCGTGGTAAAGTCCACGGATATTTGAAGTAGTAGTTGCCCATTAAATGTTATGAACCTAAAGGAGACAAGAACGAATTAAACATTCAGCTTAAATAAATGAATTCACCAACATATGCAAAACGTACAAAATCAAATAAATAAGTTGAGATATATATTATATAAAGATGTGACAGCCACATGAATGAGATAGTACAGGGCGATGCGAAAAAGGAAGAAGGGGCTAGGGGTAATCCTTTCGTTTATTATGTTGTAAACTACAAAGGTTTTCTCTTGTCTTATTCTTTTTATGGTAATCGAATATTACATATATAGTCAAGGGCAAACTCCAATTACATTAGGAATCATAAACCAAACTAGACTAAGAGGAGGTGGCCGATGGGCCTTATGGTCTTGGATGTACATGGGCCGTGAATGGGCCGTGTATAGGCCGGTTATGGAAATCCACCATCCGTGTTTTACAACACTCCTCCTTGGATGACATAACCGTGCAAATGCTAAGAAGGATCTTTGTAATGCGCTTGGGGGTGTTGCCTCATTAAAACCTTACTAGGAAAACCCATTGGGACAAAACCATGGTGAAGGAAAAAGAGTACAGCACGCATTACTCCCCCTGTTCCAAGCATCCCTAGAAGTCCTTAAGTCTCTGCATTCCAATCTGGTGCGTGAGCTTCTTGAATGTTGACGTCGGTAATGATTTGGTGAAGAGATCGGCTGAATTGTCGCAAGACAGAACTTGTACCACTCGAACTTCTCCGGCCTTTTGTAGTTCATGTGTGAAGAAGAACTTGGGTAGAATATGCTTTGTCCGATGTCGCTTGATGTATCCTTCCTTAAATTGTGCGATGCAGGCCATATTGTCTTCATATATAACCGTTGGCTTCTTATCATCGGCCATGCCACAATCTGTTCTGATATGTTGAGTCATCAACCTCAACCATACACACTCACGGCTGGCTTCATGCATTGCCAAAATCTCCGCATGATTAGATGATGTGGCCGCAATGGTTTGCCTCATAGAACGACACGAAATAGTTGTACCACCGTGTATAAATACATAGCCGGTTTGAGACCTAGCATTATGTGGATCCGATAGGTAACCTGCATCAGCAAAACAAACTAAACCTTCTTTGTTATAGTTAGTATAATATAAACCCAAATCAAGCGTTCCTTGTAGGTAACGCAACACATGTTTGATACCGTTCCAGTGCCTTTGGGTTGGACAAGAGCTAAATCTAGCTAGGAGGTTCACGACAAAACATATATCTGGTCTAGTGTGGCTATCCAAGAACATTGACGCTCCTATAACACTGAGGTATAGCACTTCGGGACCGAGAATTTCTTCATCGTTCTTCCTTGGACCAAATGGATCATTTTCCAAATTTAAACTTCTCACAACCATTGGGCTAGGCAATGGGTGAGCTTGGTCCATATTAAATCTCTAGTACCTTTTCAGTATATGCCATTTGATGCACAAGGATTCCATCATTTATGTACTCAAGTTGCAATCCCAAACAGAATTTAGTGTTGCCTAGGTCTTTCATCTCGAATTCTTTCTTTAGATATTCAACTGTTTGGGCGATTTCCCTAGAGGTTCCTAGGATATTTAAATCATCCACATATACTGCTATTATTACAAACTCTTTGTTTGCAAACTTCTTTATAAAAATACATGGACTGATGGGATCATTCTTATAACCCTCTTTGGCTAGGTACTCACTTAATCTATTGTACCACATACGCCCACTTTGTTTCAGTCCATAAAGGGATTTGTTTAGCCTTCTGTAGTATTGTTCTCGAGAACCGCTCTTATCTTTGAACTCAATACCCTCTGGTAATCTCATATATATCTCCTTCTCCAGTGGACGATATAAATATGCGGTTACAACATCCATTAACCGCAAATCCAGTTTTTCCCTTATAGCCACACTTATTAGAAATCTAAAAGTCGTTGCATCCATCACAGGGGAGTATGTCTCCTCATAATCTATTTCGGGTCTTTGAGAGAATCCTTGTGCTACAAGTCATGCCTTATATCTCACGATTTCATTATTCTCATTTCTCTTCCTTAGAAAGACCCACTTATGTCCTACTGGCTTTATATCGAATGGTGTCCTTAAGATCGGACCAAACACATTCCTTTTCTATAATGAACTCAACTCCACGTCAATGACTTCTTTCCATTTTAACCAATCTTTACTTTGAGTGCACTCTAGTATAGACATGGGTTCATGATCCTCATTTATTTCAAGTGCTACCTTGTATGCAAATATTTCATCGATATCGACATCTTTTCGATTCCATTGAATTCCAGACATGATATAATTTATTGAGATCTCATTATTATCAATACCATCAGGACCTTGAGGTTCAGCGTCCCAAACCTCATTCGGTACCTTAGGATTTGCCGCGGCCATGTCTGTAATTTCCTTAACCTCGGTTTGATTTGCACCTTTCTTAGATTTTCGAGGGTTATTACCTTTGGAACCTATTGGTCTACCACGTTTCAAACGGGTCTTAGACGTTATAGCAACTTGATTATTGTGTTCCTTTTGAACATCAATACGTACTGGTGCATTACAAGTTGGTATGTACGATTTTATTACTCTCTTAGGATCAACAAAGGAATCTGACAATTGATTAGCTAGCTTTTGAAATTGTATTATCTTTAGGACCTTTGCATCACATGCTAGAGCTCGAGGATCTTGCCAATTTAAGGATGTTTGATTCCATGAAATTTCTTTGACCAGCTTGTTTGTCTCTCCACCTAATTTGGGAAAGTCGGTTTCATTAAACTGACAATCCGGGTATCTGGCCTTAAATAAATCACCCGTAGTTGGCTCAAGATACTTAATAATGGTGGAAGAATCATATCCAACATATATTCCCATCCTCCTTTGAGGTCCCATCTTTATTCTCTGTGATGGTGCAATCGGTACATATACAGCACACCTGAATTTTTTTTTTTTAGATGGGATATGTCTGGTTCATGACCCGTTAATATTGGGATGACGAATATTTATGCTCACTAGATGGCCTGATGCGTATATGCTCTACTGCATGTAATACTATGTGTCCCCAAGCCGACACAGGAAGTTTCGACCTTAGGAGTAATGGTCGAGCAATTAATTGGATTCGTTTAATGAAGGATTCACCTAATCCTTTTTTGTGTATGGACATGTTCTACAGGGTGTTCCACACTTCCCCCCATGGACATACAATAATCATTAAACGTTTGGGATGTAAATTCACCAGCATTATCTTAGACGTATAGTCTTAAGTGGAAAATCTCTTTAGTTACTTAGACTGGTGATGGCCTTATAATGAGTTCCCCTTGTGTACATGCTACACACGTGAGATTTTTAGGGATAACTCGTCTCTCTTTAAGAGTGTGCCCATTAGAATTCATAATTAGCTTACGCATCATGTTAGAACCCGGATGGCCAAGCCGGTCATGCCATAAAGTGAATTGTTCATTGAACATTTTGTTCATTGCCAAATTAGCCTCTATCATATTAATCTTAGCATGGTATAAACCAGTGGCTAGTGCGGGTATAGACTCTAGGATTTTCTTAGATCCTTGGGTGATTTCTGTAATATGTAGGAACTCTTGGTTTCCTTCACCCTTAGTTTCAACATGTAGACCATTCAAACGAATGTCTTTAAAACTCAATAAGTTTCTCTTTGAGCTGGGTGAATATAAAGCATCACTTAGTTCAAGATGTGTGCATGGTCGTAGCCTTTCATTGGACATGTTATACCCGCTATTGTGCTAATATTGGCATTGTTCTTGTCCTTAGCAATTTTCTCAATATGGACAAGAGTCATGTTTTAGACATAAAGAATAAAACAAACAAATAAATATTGAAGGAAATGATTGAATTTAAACCAAAATCATACTCCAATAAAATTCAAAGCATAAAACATAGAAATTAAATCAAGACAATTTTAATTATCCTTTGCTACACAATCCGAAGTTTCATAATCCAATAGGTCATCATTCTCATGGTCGAAATCTCCTTCACCATCGAGATGAACCAAATTGGCTTTTGGATTCTTTTTCAAATTCTCTTAATAGAGATCAATAAGATGCTTAGATGTCCTGCATGTCTTAGCCCAATGATTTAACATACCACATTGGTGACAAACCGATTTAACCTTATGTTGCGGTTTGAATATTCTGCGGCCTCTTCCACGGCCACGACCAAAGTCGGACCGGTTCCCACGGCCATAACCACCACGTCCTCTTCCACCATGGCCACGACCATGATGCTTATCTCTATAGACGTAGTTAGACTTTTTGGTCTCTTGGGATCTTTATGCTCTTTCTTAGTCATGTCAACCTTGTGAGCCTTTGGTAAGGGGGTAGATCCAGGAGGCCTCACTGCACTGTTCATCAATAATAGCTTATTGTTTTGCTCAGCAAGTAGCAAACAAGAGATGAGGCTTGCATATGTCTTAAAACCCTTTTCACGATACTGTTGCTGAAGCAGTATCTTATTAGTGTGAAAAGTAGAGAATGCCTTCTCTAGCAAGTCCTCCTCAGTAACCTCCTTACCACATAATTTCAATATCGAGACTATCTTAAATAGGTCTGAATTATACTCATCAACGGATTTGAAATCCTTGATCCTTAGGTTTTTCCAATCGAATTGAGCCTTTGGTTGGAGCACCATCTTTTGATGTCCATATATGAGACTGAAACATGCATTTATTTTATCTTTAGGCTATGCGGTATTTGAGACCGAACCATGCCGATTGTTTTATAGTCTTGGGTCATGCGATATTTAAGACCGAACCATACCGATTATTATAGTCTACACCATACGGTATTTAAGACCGAATCATGGATTTATTTTCGTTTGGGCCGTGCGGTTTTTAAGACCGAAACATGCATTATTTTAGTGAATAATGTCTTGTTTTATTTACATAATTTCGTGGCCTATATTATGCATGAACACAGTCCTAGATAAACATAAAATCTAGCATGCAAGGATTTCATTTTATTAAGTTTTTCCTTTTACTATATAAATTTTCCTTTTTTCTAGTTTAGGATTAGGACAAAGGTTTTAGGAAATTTTCTAGTCTTTTAGGATAATGTCTAATATATATTTAAATTTCTTAATTATACTAGATAAGGCCAACTAATTAATTTGGGAATTATCCTAATCGATTTTAGGTATTGCTTTTAGGATTCTAGGTAAAACATAGAACTAATCCGATTTTAAGATTTTAGATTTTTTTTTAGGGTTTTGATTTTTACTAAACCATCATAGATAATCGGATCTTTTAACAACCTAGAACAATTAGTTGGATATTTTTCTAGATTCGAATTTAGGTTTTAGTTCTAAGTTTTTTTTTATATACAATCAAAACAAGCAATCAATTAACAATAACAACCGGATTTTAATCATGACATAATTAGTTTAATTTGCAAGCAATCTAAGAAGCCCTAAACCTCATAGCAATCGATTTTAAAGTTTTTAGGGTTTCAAAGCTTAAGGTTTTTGTTTGTTGATTGTTTACTTGTAGATTTTAGGGTTCTTATAGATTAAGATTAGGTTCGATATAAATCTATGTCCGAAGGTGGTTTGATTTATTTACCTTACACCGTTTGGGGTTGATTGGAATTGATCCGGGAGCTAAAGGCCTCGGATATTAAACTTTATCACGAACGGACCAGAAACCTCAGACTTGATTACGAAATAGCAACGAACCGCGGACCGTTTGTGGACGTGAACTGATCACAAGCACCAGTTGATCACGAACACAAACAGAACTCCGAACAAGAACTCACCCCGGACAGGAACTGACCACGAACACGGACAGATCTCGGACAGGAAACCGATCGCCGAGCAGTAGCCGACCACGAACACGGACGGAAGTTGATCGCCGAGCTTGGACGAACAAGGACTTTGTGTGTGGCAGCGGTTTAGGGTTTTAGGGATTTTCTCAGTTGGAGTTTAGGGCAAACTCGTGCTGATAACGTGTTGTAAACTACAGAAATCGAAGGAGGTTTTCTCTTGTCTTATTCTTATTATAACAATCGAATGTTACATATATATAGTCAAAGGCAAAGCCCAATTATATTAGGATTCATAAACCGACTTAGACTAAGAGGAGGTGGCTAATGGGCCTTATAGTCTTGGACATACATGGGCCGTGAATGGACCGGTTATGGAAATCCGCCATCCGTGTTTTACAACGTATTAATATTAGATGTGAACTAAAAATAAATTTGGCTTGAACTCCTCATCTTATAAGCGTAACAAAGACTTTAGAGTATGCATGTAACCTAGATGTGTTAGTATCACTTACATGCAAACTGGCCATGAGGCCAAGCAAAAGGAGTACATGCTTGCGGGTTTAAATCCATTGTATATTTAATCGGCCGTTTGATGACATTGAATCCACAACCTGATCTTCATTGTTTTTTTTTTTTTGTTAAAAAACTTAAAAATAATAGGCCTTATTTTTATTTTATTTTACTTCTTGCCATCAAATATGTAATGAAAAAATATTCGTGAAAATTTTAATTTCCTTTTCTTTTTAAAAAAAAGAAGTCACCACTTTTCTTGTTTTTTTAAATATATAAATCTAAAAATTAGGAAATTATTTAGTTATTTATAATTTTATTAAATGAAAAACAACGTCGGAAATTGCAAAACTCATCTAGATCTAATAATGAAATGAAATGGAATAAAGTGTATTCCTAATACATCAAGAAAAGTGTAGATGTGAGTAGTGAAGATTAATATCCAACGAATATTCCGTTTTGGACTTCCCTTGTCTTGGGTTTGGCCTACAAGAAAAGGTTTACTTCAGACGTATGGTCTCAAAAACCCATAAAAGACTTCATCTCTTTCTTTCTTATTGTAATCCTATGTAGTCTTCCAAAGTAATCACCAACCTAATCCAAACGTTTCGTATTCGTATTCGATTTTTTCCCTTATATAGTGACTTTACGTTTAATACTCTAATTGCTAAGCCGTTTGGAACCTTTCCAGAAAGATACTCAAAAGGGAGAGTTCCTCGACCAATTGTGGTTTGTTATTTGTTTATTAATAGATACATCTATTTTTTTTATTAGTCATCCACTAAAAAATAGACATCCACTATATATTCTTTTAAGTTTGCAGGTGAATAAATGACGGAACAGTTGCTGCTTCATGGAACTCTTGAAGTGAAGATCTATAGGATCGATAAGTTGCATCAACGTTCAAGATTCAATTTATGCGGCAAGGTAACCCCTTAAATAGTCCCAACTTCAATAAAACAAGAATATTATTAGTGTAATTATTTTTCTATCAGGATTTTAAGGAATAAGAAATATTAGACGAAGGTTACTTAACTTGTAAAAATGATTCATAGGGGAACAAGGAGCCGACAGGTAAAAAGACTCAATCCCAAATAAAAAGACTAACAGACTCATGCACAAATTTGTTTGGAGGACATCTCTACGCAACTGTTGACCTAGACAGATCAAGGGTGGCTCGAACCATGATGAGACGTCATCCTAGATGGTTACAATCCTTTTATATCTACACCGCACATTCAATCTCTAAAATCGTATTCACGGTCAAAGAAGATGAACCGGTCAGTGCAAGTTTGATCGGTCGAGCTTATTTACCTGTCACCGAAGTCATCACCGGACAACCTATAGACCGATGGCTCGATATCTTAGACGAGAACAGGAGACCAATCCAAGGAGATGCCAAACTCCATGTCCGTGTGAAGTTCACTCACGTGACACAGGACGTGAATTGGAATAAAGGAATCATATTACCTTCTTTCAAGGGAGTTCCTAACGCGTTTTTCAACCAAAGAGAAGGTTGCAAAGTTACTCTTTACCAAGACGCTCACGTTCTTAGCGAATACCCTGATATTACTCTCGCGGGAGGACAAGTGATTTATAAGCATCATCGGTGTTGGGAAGAGATCTTCGATGCGATATGGGATGCAAAACATTTGATATACATAGCTGGTTGGTCGGTATACACCAACGTAACATTGATCAGGGATCCTAAACAATCTAGACAGGGAGGGAACCTGAAGTTAGGGGAATTGCTGAAGAAGAAAGCGGATGAAAACGTGACCGTTCTGATGCTTGTGTGGGACGATAGAACGTCTAACGAAGTGTTTAGGGGAGACGGTTTGATGATGACTCATGATCAAGAAACTTACAATTACTTCAAGAACACGAAAGTGCGTTGCGTTCTCTGTCCGCGGAATCCGGATACTGGTGAGAGCATTGTGCAAGGGTTCGAGGTCGCTACCATGTTTTCTCACCATCAAAAAACGATTGTGGTGGACGGTGAAGTGGATGGGTCAAGAACCAAGAGAAGGATAGTGAGTTTTCTTGGAGGGATTGATCTTTGTGATGGGAGATACGACACTGTGGAGCATCCTTTGTTTGGTACTTTGAATGGTGTTCATGCTAATGACTTTCACCAGCCAAACTTTGATGGCGCTTCAATTAGAAAAGGCGGTCCACGTGAGCCATGGCACGATATTCACTGCAAGGTGGATGGTCCTGCCGCGTGGGATGTTTTATACAATTTTGAGCAGAGGTGGATGAAACAAGGTATTGAAAACAAATTTTATAAGGCTTCAAGGATTTTTTTTTTGCGTTTACATGTTTTAAGAGAAATGGTGATATTCTCTAAATAAGTAAAATCAACATTTACAACTTTAATTCTTTAAACAATTTTTTTTACATGTAAATGCTAATTAACGGGAAGAAACATTTTGTTTGTGAAAAATGCTAATTAACAATTTTTTTTTTTTGAGCCAACACATTAACCTCTTTTATAAAGCACATAAGTTAGTGTGTGAAGAAATGGTAACGCTAAACAAAAGTCATTAAAGTCATTGATTCATTAGAAACTAATTTCGTGTGTTTACAGGTAGTGGTAGAAGGTACCTTATATCAATGGCACAGCTCGCAGAGATCACTGTTCCGCCACTTCCAATTGTACAACCAGACAATGAAGAAGGCTGGACAGTTCAAGTTTTCCGGTCCATAGATAACGGTGCAGTTGAAGGGTTTCCAGAGGATCCACGTGAAGCTTCAAGTGTAGGACTTATAAGCGGGAAAGATAACGTGATCGAAAGAAGCATACAAGACGCGTACGTTAATGGCATAAGGAGAGCCAAGCACTTCATCTACATAGAGAACCAATATTTTCTTGGAAGCTCCTTTGGATGGAACTCTAGAGACATTAACTTGAATGAGATCAATGCATTACAACTCATTCCCAAAGAAATTTCTCTCAAAATCGTGAGCAAGATCGAGGCAGGCGAGAGGTTTGCCGCGTATATCGTGATACCGTTATGGCCTGAAGGTAAACCTGGCTCTGCTTCGGTTCAAGCAATACTAGACTGGCAAAGGAGAACAATGGAGATGATGTATACAGATATCATCATTGCGCTTAGCAAGAAAGGTTTAGATGCAAACCCTAGAGACTACCTAACATTTTTCTGCCTTGGGAACCGGGAAGTTGGCAAAGCCGGTGAATATTTGCCTCCGGAGAAGCCAGAGCCGAATTCTGATTACGCAAGAGCTCAAGAATCTCGTCGGTTCATGATCTATGTTCACTCTAAAATGATGATTGGTATGTCAAAATCTATCTTCCATAACTTAAGGAAATGTATAGTGTTTATATATAAGGACAATCAAAAGCTCTTAACATGGTTCATATTTGTATGCAGTTGATGATGAATACATAATAATAGGATCAGCCAATATAAACCAAAGGTCTATGGATGGAGGGCGAGACTCAGAGATTGCAATGGGAGCATACCAACCTAGCCATTTACTATCTACTAATAATATGAGGCCGACGGGTCAAGTGTTTAGCTTTAGGATATCACTATGGCTCGAACACCTACGGATTATAACTAACGCGTTTCAGTGCCCCGAAAGCGAAGAGTGTATAAGAATGGTAAATGCAAAGGCAGACGAGCTATGGGGATTATATTCAGCACAAGAGTACCCTCGAGATCAGGATTTACCGGGGCATTTGCTTAGTTATCCTATTAGCATTGGTAGCAACGGGGAAGTAACAAATCTTGCCGGGACTGACTTCTTTCCTGATACTAACGCAAAGGTTGTAGGCGAAAAATCTAATTATCTTCCTCCAATCCTCACCTCTTAGGTGATATAACACTTTCATTGTATACTCTTAGAATGTGTTTTTCGATTTACTATGTCATGCATGCATGCCTGTATAAATAAGTAACAACACCATTGTGAATTATCACTCGAAACCATGCACGAGCTACAATGAAAGTGAGAATATACAGAGAGTAATACTAAGTATACAAAGTGAGAAAAATATAACCAGCTTAGTGAGACAGAAATATAGAGTATACAAAAGTTCTTATATAAATAGATCCATTGTTTAAGACGAAAAGGACCAGAATAGGACCAGAATTAATCTTACAGTTTAATGTGGACCTAATAAAATAAAAATTTTAGTATAAATCTATTTTTAAGGGCCCAAAAATATAATAGTGTAGTAAGTGACTTTAGAAAGAAAAAGATTGCCCTATAAGGCCTTTGATATTGTTGGAATGGAGCTATTTGCTGGATTTGAGCTTCCACAACTTATTCAACATTATCTTCAATTAAACGAGGTGGTTAAAAAAATTTCAGCGGTTAAAAAGAAAATGGTTAGAAAAAATGGAAGAAAAAAGTGGTTAAATTAAATGAGTGGTTAAATAATTGTTTTAATTGGTAACAAGGTTTAAACAAGTTATTATAGAAAATATGTTTTTTCATTAAAAAAATATAAAAATAAATTAAAATATGAAAACATGTCAAAAAGATATTTTTATTTTCATAAATTTCATTAGAAAATTTCTAAAATTTAAATATTTTTTTTAAAAAATCCAACAGCCTCGTTTGCAATCGAACCGTCTTACTTTTGGGACGGTTGGCAAGCGCCCATTTTCCCCCTTCCAACCACTCTCTTCAACCATCTTCTCCAACCATTTACTTAAATCGCTTTTTCCAATCGCTATGTTAATTGGTAACCTTCAAAGCAGTTTGTTTGTCCAATCGCCATGTTGATTGGTAACCTTCAAAACGGTTCGTTTGCAAACGAGGCGATCGAAGGTTACTAATCAAACCCATAGTTGTTGTCAAATTATATAAAAAAAAACTCTCATTGTGTTGTCATGATTGAAAATTTTAGCCATGCCCTCAATTTCTTTTAAAATTGAATCACTTTGTAATACTATTATGTGGTCAAAATACCTATTGACAAATCAGTTTTCTAAACCTTGTTTTTACTAGAAATTATTTTAAACTGGTCGAATTCCAAAATTTACCCAATTTGATAATCTTGAAAGACGAATCATCAACATATACTAGCTTAATAATATACACACATACATTGCGGTTTAAGTTTGGTTTTCTCAGAGAAGTTATACCAATTACTTGCTCATATTGCATCTACTTGTGGTTTTAAATTAATGTCCGACAACCCTCCTTGCAGAATCAAGTGTTACATATCAAATTTAGATGAGTGAAAAAAAATATTAAATCCACGTAGTTTACAACTTAGAGGCTTAGAGCATATAATATAATAGTGATTATATATCTCCAAATTGACTTTAATTTGAATCTAGTAGGTTAGTATACTATACTTCTAGATCTTTCATTAACCTTTTTGATTAGAACATATGGATAAACACCAAAGGAAAACTCTTCACACTTTTCATATTACATCAATAATTGAGATGGGACACAGCAAAACTTATCTATTATTCCCATTGCCGACACAAAATATCTAAAATACGTCCATACCATAATGCCACCTTCATTCTAGTCAAATTGATTAACGAAAAACTGATCAGTTGTCTTTCTTTTTTTTTATCTTTTTTTTTTTTTTTAAGTTTAGCCGTTTCATGAATTTATAATAATTTTTCGTTTAGCCGTTTCATAAAATCTGGTTAAAAATGAATATTTGTTTTGCTTTTTTTTGTAATATCATTAGTTGTTATAAAAACAAAATTATTCGAAAAAATACTCTCAAACAAAAATATTCAAAGCTAATGAAATTTGGGTAGACGCAGCTAAATCGTATTGGAACATCCGATTAACGTTTAACGAATTTGTAGATATCTATAATACTCTCAAATTGTTTTAAAATCCAAATCCACCAACCAATGAATAAAGGAACAAAACAATGTCCTCTCTTACACTCGAGAGGAGAAGGATTACCTTTTTTGTTTTGTCAAGCAAGAGTAGAAGGATTACTTAGCTTTGATATTCTCAGCAACACAATTTGGCTACCACATGCACGAATCTCTCTTTTCTTTTCTGTAAAGTACAAAAAATATAAAAAAAGCAAAAACTTTTTGGAATAAATTAAAGTAATAATGGTTTTAAATCGTATTTTCAACCAAAAATAAATAATATATATAACCACTATTTATTTTTCTAATTTATAAAACTATTTAATAATGAATAAGGGAAATTCCGAGTTAGTAAAATCAGATTAGTTATACAAAAAAAAAATCTCCTAAATATGGTCCCAAACTTTAAAACTTTGATTAATTAATTAATTCAAGTACAATTAATAAAGCATAAGTAACAGACAATTTTCTCAGTGAAAAAATAATAATAATAAAAACGGAATATTTCTATTCCTTCTTTTTTGGGAGTTGCAGAACCACACACACACACACACACGCTGACACGCATAAACAAAAAAGAAGAAGAAGAAGAAGAAGAAGAAGAAGAAAAGATTTGAGATTTATCTGCAGGGGAGGGGGTTGAACAAAACCCTAATCCCAATCTGCCCCGAATATGCCATTTTTGAGGTTATTTTCTCTGTTTTTTTCTCATCTCCAAAAAAGTGATTTTTTTTTTTTTTTTTTGGATTACAATGATTAGATTTAAGAGAATAATGGAATTTGGGTATTTTGAAAATTGCAGGATTGTGAGACTTCTCCTACCAGGAATAAGGGTCTTGATAAGAAGATCTCTAATTTGGTTGTTGTAGATAGATGCATCTCCGTGAAATTATTCCTTCTTGGATCTACCAGTTATTTGGTTGCATGGGGTAAGTGAGGATCTTTCTCCTCAATTCCTTGTGTGTTGTTCTAATTCAAAGTCTCAAGNTTTTTTTTTTTTTTTTTTGTTTTGGAAGCCTTGTCTGTGTGACTGAGAAATGAAGAAGAGTTTTATGAAACTGGAGTGTAAAAATTTTGACTTTAAATACTAAACTTTGATCTGTCTAATTTACTTAAATTGTAGGTTAGGTTTGCTTTCATTGTAGCTACCCTATTGCTTATGTGGATATATATATATATATATATATATGGTTATTGCTTGCATTTTAAGCAAAAAAAGGTATCAAATCAAAGCATCTCTCAGGTTTTAGTTTTGCTCTAGATTTTTTGTATCATGCTTGTAACCATTTGCTTTGAGTGTCTTTAATATCAATACCTATTGTTTGAGATCATCAAAGAAACTTCACTTCATAATCTTAAGAGTATATAAAGGAACTTTCCTGTGTCCCTTTCTCTTCATTGTTTTTGATCTCTCTTTCTGTAGAAGCTATGTTTGTATGTGCAATGAGTCTTCCAAGTGAAATTCCTTAATTTTTGCATTTTTATTACTTTTGAGAACAGATATTCGCACTTTGTCTGCAATCCTAGTCAAAGCCTTCTCACTGGCATTTTTTTTTGTTTTGTGGTTTTGCAACAGTACAGAGGTTGTTTTGGATGCTGCAATAAACCACCGCTTATAGTTGCAGTGGATGAGCCGTCTAAAGGGTTAAGGATTCAAGGTCGTTTAGTGAAGAAGCCAAGTGTATCAGACGGCTTCTGGAGCACAAGCACCTGCGAGATGGACAACAGCACACTTCAGTCACAGAGAAGCATTTCTTCTATCAGCTTCACTAACAACACTTCTACTTCTGCAAGTACAAGCAACCCCACAGAATTTGTAAACAACGGTGAGTTGATATTTCCACACATTGTTGTTATTAATGATCCTTTCTCCGTTTCTCGCATTTTTTTTTTTATGTGACTTGCCTTTCTGATAATTGAAGGACCATTTCAAGCTTGAATTGGTCTGAATTATTCAACTTTGAATCGATCTACTTATGGTATTAGCTTACTCATACTGATGGTTTCTTTTAATATCTGTAAGCGGGTGTTGGCTTATGATATTGTTTATATTCATTTATCCTTAATCAGTGGAAGATTCCTCATTCATGATTGACTTTCGAGAAGTACATTTGGAGGCACATTTCTCTAGGATTTAGATTTACTTTGTATTTGTTGTTTCAACGAGAAAACTTTCGTCTCATGAATACGTAGATGTTAGCTACTGATGAATCTCTATCAAACCTACTTTGAATTTAACCTCACCTGTGCATAATAAGCTTCCAGACAGTGGATCTATGCTACAAATTTGAATAATATTTCTTCCACTTTTTTGCGTATTGGTATGTTTTGGCTTGCATCTTCAGATAGTAGTTCTTTGGCTTTCAGATTGCTTTGTTTTACTACTTCATGATGCTTTGCTCTGTTTACTCATATTTTGGTTCTTCACTGCTGTCATTTTCTCTAAAAAAGTTTGTCTCTGTTCTTTCCTCCTGTTTAGGATTGAACCACTGGAACCAAACTAGGCAACAGTGGCTTGCAAATGGAACTTCTCAAAAAAAGGCCAAACTTCGAGAACCTACAATAAGGTTGGTGAAACTTTTTGTTTTTGTTTTCTCTTCTGCATTTGCATTTGATTGCAATACTAATATGTCTTTCTCCTTTTTAAAAATCATTTGGTCTATTTCATGTCCTATATTGTGCAGTTATTTTGTATACATTTTTTTATGTATAAGAAACATGCATTAATAAGCTTCCAATTATTTCATGACTTCAGTTGTGAGCTCTATCAGTACTACCATCAATAGTTTTCTCACTTTCCATCAATATCTTTGTAATCTTTTTGGTAAAAGCAAAGGCACAACATGAGTTTCTCATCTTCGTATCATAGTAGTTAAACTTCTTAACCAAAGAAATGTAGGATATTCTTAATCTAAAAATTCATCAATCGATGCGTAAAACTGTGTGACACCATTCATTTGAAATTTTCTTCGAGTTTGCTACCATCAATAAAATTTGCATCAGCAAGTCATCCAAAGACAGCGCTTGAAAGCTTGTTACAAAAATAGTGTCTTGAGATCTATTCTAGCTTGTTACAAGAATAGTGTCTTGAGATCTATTCTAGCTTGTTACAAGAACAGTGTCTTGAGATTGATTTCTTCTCTTGATAGTCCTTTAGGCTCTTAGATTATAGAAGATGAGGTTTTCCCATTTTTTTTTTATGTCAGAGAGTTTAAGATGATTTCAAGTTCAGTTATGGTAGATACTCCCTAGCCTTATATGCTCATGGATGTTTGTTTCATTCGTTTTCTGCAGCTGGAATGCAACATATGAGAGCTTGTTGGGTATGAACAAGAGGTTCTCTCGTCCAATACCTCTCCCTGTAAGCAACTTTCTCAGTAGTTAATCCAGTTTCTTATAAATTTGATATAAGGTTCGTTTTTGATTTATGATAACCATGGCAGGAAATGGTTGATTTTCTGGTTGATGTGTGGGAGCAAGAAGGCTTGTATGATTAAGTTGCAAACTCTTGAAACTTAATTAGTTTCTCATCTTTTTTATTAATTTTGTGTGTAATCAAAAGAAGAAAAAACAAATTTCCAGAACTTGGATTTTTAGACTTTAGCTTCGTGAAAGTAAAAACTCTCAACGAACATTTCGAAAACATAGACCCCGTTTTTTTTGGTTTGGTCTTTTGTGTAATAGTCAATTTATTACGTCGATTTTTATTACACTCGGAATTGTAATATTATGACCAAAGTGGTTTCAGCTATTTTCTAAGCAGGTCGGTGATTACTGATTAGTATTTTCGATAGAATTGTGTTACTATACTTTTCACATGTTTTGTTGATGATAAAATAAATCTGATTATGACTTTTTCTTGTGGGAATGTACGGTACATTGTACCTATAAAATTCGACCAAATTCAATTATCGGCGAGAAAGTGAATTCTTTTTAGAATTGTAGACTTGTGACTTTTATATATCAAAATAACTTTTATTTTTCATGCCTATAACGTCATTTTCAGCTTCATGATTTGTTTAAGTCGTTTGGGTATATAAACAACTTGTAAACATTGAACTCAAATTACGTAATGATCATGCAAGTATGTAAGCTTTATAAAATATTATTGATTGGCAAAAAAATACCATCTCTCTTTGGAGAGTGTTCACTGAACAAACCATTGATCAAGCACATGGTATTGTAACACTCACAATGCCATAATGTAGAGCAACGAAGGATCAAATATATCCCCTAGAACGTTACAAGTACACAATGAGGAGAATATGTGTTATAGTATAAGTTGTAACGAATCTTCGTTTATTGTTACATAAATACCGAAGACTGTAACATAATTAATATTGTCTCTTTTCATGTCCATAATTATAGATTTCTGTTGTTCCATAATTACTATAGTAATTAATACCATTATTTGTCTTCGTTACTCTTCTGATGCCAAGTAACTTTGTGTGTTTTAAACTTATGATTTGCTATAAGAATTACATAGAATCTTAAGTGATATATTTAAGAGATTTGATAAAAGTTATCGTTTCGAAAGAACATGTTATGATCTCGATTTAAAAGGTTAGAAAGATCAAGAACAATATATAAAGGACATTGGTCGATCCAATTCCATATCCCCTAAACTTAAATACTATGATTTGTGTTATGAATCAAAATTTAGTAAAAGAAAAACTAAAATCAACTAACAGAGTATATAACCAGTAGTTTAAAAAAAAAAAAAAAGTTATGTCGTAGCAATCATGTTATTTTTCCCTTCAAATTCAATCCAAGATAATCTATACAAATTCAACGAACTTAACCTCCCAAGGTGTTGTCAAGAATGTTTATCACAGACAAAATGGTTTGTCAACAATGCAATGCATTCCAACTTTTTGCTTCCTTCAATGTATTCAACCACTTTTTGTCAACTTTTAACTATCACCCTTCATTGCATTCAGACAATTGTATTATTTTGCTTTTAAATCCTTGCTAGTTTTGCTTTCTGACAACTTGTAACGATATAATTCAGCAAGTGATAATATATCTTTATCACACAACACACAAAAAGGTGATAATATACGTGTATCAATGAAGAACATATAACAAAACAACTCAACTAACATATAACATATACCTTTGTGAATTCTATAGGTATTGAGATTTTATTAACATATGAAAGATACTACATTCCGAATCCGATAACATACATATTTAAAAAAAACTTATAACAACATATGAAATTGTCAAAAACTCATTAAGCTAGTAGCTTTTTTTTTAAAGAAGCTTTCACTATTTATTTATTAATATAAAAAGATATTAATTTACAACATACTCTCTATGTTTCCTAAAGATTAATGTTTTGGGATATTTTTTTGTCCACAAATATTGATGTTTTATAAACTTCAAAAAGTAATCATTGAAAATATTTAAAATTTTGAATTGTTATTGGTTTAAAATTAAATAATACTCCCTCTCTCCCTCATAGTTTTGATGTTTAGGATTTTTCACACATATTAAGACAATAATTTCTATAATTATTTTATTTTTTATTTTTTCTAATGATTTATTTTTTTTTTATTTTTGGTCATCTCATGCATATGTGATGATTCATTTTTCTGACCATTTTATCTATTTTTTCCACTTTCCCACCTTTTTAGTATTAAAAATATTTACAAAATCAATCTTTGAGGGACAAGAAAATTTTTCTAAAATATCAATTTATCAGGGACAGGGACAGATGGAATATTTCTTTAGTGAAAGGAAAAAATATATTTAAACTCAGTAATAATTGTTTTCTTAAAATGTGTAAAAGCTTCTAATCTTTAAAAGACAGGGAGAGTACAATTAGGGCACTAAAAATATAAATGTTCTAATATCACTCTTGATGGAAAAATAATTTGGAAGTTTAGAGTAGAAAGAAAAACAAAAGCATATTCAATGTTGAAAAAAAACACAAATATTAAATAGTGTTTTAAAATAAGAACATCTAAGAATTATAATCATACTCTCCCTATTTAATTAATTTCTCAAATAATACACGAATCAAAATGCTAAGAAGAACTTTGGAGTACATGATTAAACATTGGATTTGGACTAATGTTATCCTCCTCCAAGGCTCCAACATATACATCATTAAAAAAACATGTCACGATAATATCCAACACTTGCTTATTATTATTTCCCTAATAATAAACTAACACTCATGTTGACATGTTGTAACACACCCATGTTTTTTGTTTTTTTTTTTAATTGGGAAAACGTCCTGGTTCCCCATGAGAACTATGATATCGTACCAGATGGAGCCCGATCTTTACCCCCGTCCCAGATGGCTCTCATGAAATTCTTCTCAATCTATATACCCATATATCGGGATGTTATCGGTTTAAAGAGTGAACCGATACGATACCGTTCATACCAAATAGAAAACCAAAAATAAAACCTGACTGATGTTAATAATCCGACCCGAGACGATACATCTATAACACATCTATAACTCCATTAAAATCCCCAAATCCTCAAACCCTAAAAGCATAAAATTCTTAAATCGATCTTTGCAACCATGAGTACCGTTTCTGGAGGTTCGAGTGGTTCATCAAATGTTCGACAAAGAGGATTCGTCGTTGGCGTGCCTAAGAGATGCTGGTGTGGGGAACACATCGTGGCAAAGAATTCCAAATCCGAGCCTAATCCTTCTCGGAGATACTTTCGATGTCGAGAAGCAGCAGCAAAGAAGGTACTATGTTATGCTTTGTTTGATGTAGACATCGACCTAATCCAAATCCGAGCCTAATCCTTCTCATCAATTTTCATTGTATTCTATGATATAATGTTAGCTTGTGAACGATAACCACATCTTTAAGTGGGTCGATGAGGCATTGTTGGACGAGGTAGCAACATTGGGTGTTCAATTTGAGAGAGTAAAAGAAGAGATGAAAGAGCGTACAATAGAGACATTGCAAGAACAGAAGCTGAAATTTGAGAAGATGCAAATGGAGTTCGAAAAAGAGCTTTGTGAGAGGGTTGAAGAAGTTTTGTTGGAAGCAAAAGCTGAATTGCAATGTAGGATGAATAAGAGTATAATTGTATGTGTTTTCGGTTTTATGATCTTGTTTGCTCTGTTTAAGCTTGTATGATGAGCTATTGTAAACTATTGTTCGGTTGTAATCTATTGTTGTTCGGTTGTATGCTCTGCTTTATGCTCTTGTTTGTTTTGGTGTTGAGTGTGAACTCCTGTTGGTGTTGCTATTGCATTTAATAAGATAAGACATTCCACATTTCATAAAAGGCAGAACATGATGAACACATGTTCTGAAAACAAGCAGAATGATAACGTTTTGAAATCATGTTCTCAACATGATCACAGACCAAAAACATAACCCTACTAGTCTATTCGACCAAAATACAGATCCAACTAGTCTCTTAAACCAAAAAACAGACCCCTACTACCATAATCTTCAATATTCAGGCTTGTGAAAGTCCTCCACCACCTTGAGATAGTCCTCCACCACCCTGAACAACTTCTCCTCCACCAGATTGAGAAAGTCCACCACCATCTTGAGAAAGTCCACCACCTTGAACAACTTCTCCTCCACCACCCTGAGAAGCCTGAAAAACCGCAAATTTCAAAAAATGAGAACAAGAGACTCATCTTGAGAAATAAAATGAGAAAAAACCGATTAACAACCTGTGTTTGATTCTTCTTCTGGTGGTACCTACGGTTATGCTGATCAGAACCACAAATTCCACAGTGCATTATCCTTTTTTTATGTTTTGGTTTCTTCTTGACAGGAGACTCATTTACACCTGGCTTCCTCTTCTTGTCTGCCTTGGTTATCTTCTTTCTCCCAGGTTGTGGTGGCTCAGGTGGAACATGAACATTCTCACCTAAAGTCGAAGGCCAATGACGAGCACCCCTTTGTGGAGTAATGCCATTTGTGTAGTTAAGCCTCCACATAGCAGTTCGAAACCACTGGCAGACATAGTCATCAGCACTTAACGTCCTCTTCAGAATCACTCCATAGGCATGCTCACATGGAATACCACATATTTGATATTTTTTGCAGGTACAAGTCATATTTTGTAAACTAACTCTGTGTTTGTCTCCATCCAGTGTGACTTCAAAGCACCCATTAGTAGAAGGATGCACCTGGCATTCCGAAGCTTTGTCATGCTCTTTAGCAAGAAACCTTGCCACATATGGAGTACATAAACCTGAAACATCAAAAACCAAGAACATTGCATTAAATATGTAGAAATCATAGACAGTCTTTGAATAAAATCATAGACAATCGTAGAAAATTGCATTAAATTTTGAATAAAGTTAATTACCTTTGTGAGAATGAGAGAGAGCTGAACGCTTGGCAATCCGAACCATAGACAGTCTTCTAACTGTCTCCAACATTGCCACAAACGGTTTCTCCCTTGCTTTGTCGATGGTCTTGTTGAAAGATTCTGTGAAGTTGTTGTCAACATCTTCGCAATAACCCCCCAACTTATAGAAGGCACGACACCAGCTCTTTGGTTTCGACTTCATAACATCATCATACACACCAGTGTCATAAGCGTGTATCTGTTCCAGTCTCTCACCGAACTGTTTTGCATTATAGCTCCAAGCCATATGCCAGAGGAGTGGCTTGATTTGCTTCTTGGAAGGATGAGTCTTCTTCAAGTTCCCATAGATGTGTCTAACACACATTCTATGCTCTATTTGTGGTAACTCCAACTCCACAGCTTTTATCAACCCCTAATTGAGAACCAAAAACCAAACATATTAAAAACGAGAGCATTCACATTTATTAACCAATATAATAAATTAGTTAGATACATACCTTTTGTCGATCAGACACTAAAATGTAACCATCTCCCTCGTTTAGATCCAGGTCAGTCTTCAATCTCTTCACAAACCATAACCAATTGTCTTTGTTCTCAACTTGAACAACACACCAGGCTATTGGATAGATGCCATTGTCTGCATCTCTGCCTAATGCAGCAAGCAACTGTCCCTTGATCTTTGCCTTTAAGAAGGCGCCATCAACTCCTATTATTGGCCGGCAAGTCTGTTTCCAAGTTCTTCTAAGGGCATCGAAACAAACATAAAACCGATTGAAGACGTCTTGACCAGCATCATTCTTAATTGTATCAATCTCCACAACAGACCCTGGATTTGCTTCCAAGATCTCAGCTTGGTAATCTCGCAGTCGTGCAAACTGTTGTTCATACTCATACTCTATCCATCCCAAAGCCTTTCTCCGAGCAGCTTGACATTGTGGCCTAGTAGCGGATATCTTCCACCTTTCCATGATAATCTGTTCAATCCTCAAAGGCTTGTAATGATCCGGTTCCTCTCTAATCTTATCGAGAAAAATTCTAGCTATGACTGGGACCTTAAACATCTCACACTCGCCATTGGGGGTACAACAATGCTTATCAATGTATTTCGTAATCTTCCACAAAGATGCGTTTGGAAGAAGTGCAGCAAACACTTTCCACTCACAATTGCCCTTATCCCCAACACATCTAAACCCGAGTTTATCTTTGTCATACCTGTATTGCTTCAAATTGTAACCAGTATGTAGTGCATAGTCCAAGACACTCTCCTTGAATGCGACCCCATTGTAGAAGGATTGGTCTTTCCACAAAGTTCCATCACCACGTCCGATATCCGTAAACACCCTCTCTGGACCCGCACCACGACCACGACCCGCACCACGACCACGACCTTCTTCCTCGTCGTCACTTTCTGGGTACGTATCATGACGAATCGACTCTTCAGCATCGGTAAATTCCTGAGCAAGCATATCGACGTGAAATTCATCTCGATCCTCTCCTTCTTCATCGTACTCTCGTTCTCCAACACCATCTCTTTGCCCAATACCATCTTGTTGCCCAAAACCAGATCGGATTATTAAATCCATCGATTCAATTTGAGAAATCGATGGTGAAATTTGATTTTCTAGGGTTCGTCGCGAGAGAAAACAAAAAAGAGGTTAAAATGTGATTTTAGGGATTTCTCGGTTGAGGGTTATGTTTCTAATCGGGTCAAAATCAGGTTTTAATCGGGTCGAAATCAGGTTTATTTTGGTTTGTAAACTTCGTCACTCGGTTAATCAAATAGTAAACCAATTAAACCTATAGCAATGGTGAAATAGATGATATCTTCTATTCTCATGGAGATACAAAACGTAAATTACAGATATATGGGTATATAGATTGAGAAGAATTTCAGGAGAGCCATCTGGGACGGGGGTAAAGATCGGGCTCCATCTGGTACGATATCATAGTTCTCATGGGGAACCAGGACGTTTTCCCTTTTTAATTCAACGAAATCGACCTCTCTCTCTCTCTCTCTCAATGCATGTAACTCGCTTTTCTCTTCCTTCAATGTATTCAGTTTTTCAATATAAACAATTTGGGAGGGTTCAGTGGGACTTAAGAAACAAAGAAGGTGGAGAACAAATCCGACTTTTTCGCGTCTATACATTGAACTTAAGAACTTTTTATCCTCTACATTAACGTCCACCGTACACCTCTCTCCATTATAGACGTTTCTCAGTTTTTTTGCTTTCCTCTTCATATCTCAAATTTTTCTTCCTTTCTTCTTCTGTAAATCTTCTCTCTATTTTTTTTTTTGCCCTATCTTTCTAGGGTTCTTCTTTGCTCTTTCATGAATCTTAGCCTTCCTTCTCTATTCATCTTCGTCTTCGTTCTTCTTCAAACTCTGTTCGAATTATGTCTGGAATCTTCGGATTTAGTGGTATGTTTCCTCAATCTTAGTCCAATTTCAGATTTTGTTTTGTGGGTTTTGATCTTCTTCGATCATTTGATACTACTCTGCTTGATTTCTAGGAATCTTGATTCTTAGATTTGATAAAAATCTGAAATTTGGGTTTGTTCTGTTTTAGTCTCATTCTCTGTTTTGGTTTTTGTGTACATTAGGCTTTGATTCTAGTGTTCTTCTCACGAATGATTGAGATCGGAATTGAGAATAATGGGGTTTTGTTTGATTTTTGATTTTGATTTTATATAGGTGATGAAGATTTTTTCCTTGGGGGATCGATGCATAATCTATCACCAGGGAGCTGTCCCGGTGTCTATTTCCCAGCGCGTAAGAGGTTACGTATTGCCGCGACGTCAGTGTTCAGCGGGTTTGAGGAGAAGCAAACTTCGATCGATGTGTTGCCAGATGAGTGTTTATTTGAGATCCTTAGACGTTTGCCTTCAGGGAAAGAGAGGAGTGCTTGCGCTTGTGTATCCAAGCATTGGCTTAATCTCTTGACTAGTATCACTAGGAATGAAGTGGTTGAGTCTGTTCAGGATGTTGAGGGTGAAGGGTTTTTGTCAAGAAGTTTGGATGGTGTGAAGGCTACGGATTTGAGGCTGGCTGCGGTTGCTGTTGGGACGTCGTCTCGTGGTGGGTTGGGGAAGCTTCATATCCGTGGTAGTGGGTTTGAAAGCAAAGTGACTGACGCTGGTCTTGGAGCTATTGCTCATGGTTGTCCATCTCTTAGGGTTCTTTCTCTTTGGAACTTGCCTGCAGTTAGTGATGTGGGTGTGTCTGAGATCGCTCGGTCTTGCCCCATGATTGAAAAACTTGATCTTTCACGATGTCCAGGGATTACTGACAGTGGTTTGGTTGCAATTGCTGAGAACTGTGTGAATCTGAGTGATCTGACTATTGATTCGTGTTCTGGTGTTGGCAATGAGGGTTTAAGGGCTATTGCACGACGTTGTATCAATCTGAGATCTATCTCTATCAGGAGCTGCCCACGAATTGGAGATCAAGGTGTTGCCTTCCTCTTGGCTCAAGCTGGTTCTTACTTGACGAAAGTGAAACTTCAGATGCTGAATGTAACTGGTATGTCTCTTGCTGTTCTTGGTCACTACGGAGCAGCAGTTACTGATCTTGTGCTTCAAGGCCTTCAAGGTGTGAACGAGAAAGGCTTCTGGGTGATGGGAAATGCAAAAGGGTTGAAGAAACTGAAGTCCCTCTCAGTAGTGTCGTGCCGAGGCATGACAGATGTTGGGCTCGAAGCTGTTGGCAGTGGTTGCCCTGATTTGAAGCACGTCTCTCTGAACAAATGCTTGCTAGTTTCTGGCAAAGGACTTGTCGCTTTGGCCAAATCTGCATTGTCGCTGGAAAGTTTGAAACTCGAGGAATGCCACAGGATCAACCAGTTTGGTCTTTTGGGTTTTCTTATGAACTCTGGATTAAAGTTGAAGGCTTTCTCTATGGCAAATTGTCTGGGGATCAGGGACTTCAACTCAGAATCACCTCTACCATCAACCTGTTGCAGCTCTTTACGTTCTCTGTCCATCCGTTGCTGCCCTGGGTTCGGGGATGCAAGTCTTGCTTTCTTGGGGAACTTCTGTCATCAGCTTCAGGATATTGAACTCTGTGGACTGGATGGAGTAACTGATGCAGGTGTGCGCGAGTTGCTTCAGAGCAACAATGTTGGTCTTGTGAAGGTGAATCTGAGCGGATGTATAAATGTTTCAGACAACACCGTCTCTGCAGTATCCGTTTGCCACGGACACACATTAGAGTCTCTTAACCTCGACGGCTGCAAGAACATCACTGACGCCAGCCTTGTCGCAGTAGCCAAGAACTGCTACTCAGTCAATGACCTTGACATCTCAAATACTTTGGTCTCAGATCACGGTATCAAGGCTTTGGCATCTTCTCCCAACCATCTGAACCTTCAGGTTCTTTCCGTCGGCGGGTGCTCAGCGATCACAGACAAAAGCAAGGCATGCATACAAAAACTCGGCCGCACGCTTTTGGGATTAAACATCCAACGTTGTGGCAGAATCAGCAGCAGCACTGTGGATACCTTTCTGGAACAACTATGGAGGTGTGATATACTCTACTAAATCCCACTTTTTCTTCAAAACCTTAGTACCATCATCATACGTCAAGTCTAAAAAACCCATAGATTCCACCTAGAACTTAGTTTCTTTCTCAGGACGCACGCAGCAGTTGTTTTTTAAAAGTTTTTGGCAGGTTCCTTCTAAACAAAGGAGCTTGTTTCTACAACTGGTAGTGTTCTTGTGAATCATGTCACTGAGTTCTGGTAATCTAGTTTGGGTTATAATCTTGACCGTCTTTTTGGAGTTGTTGTCTCTGTATGTTCAGTAAAGTTCTTGTAGGAGTGCTTGTTCTTTTGGTTTAGGTTCGTGATAGTGCCTTTATCTTCTTCTTCCACTTTAGAGCTTTTGGCAATGGCGGTCTAACATCTTAGTCGCCATTACAACTCTTCGGAGTTGTTTTTTTTTTGTGTTTTGTTTCTACCAGAAGCTCTGTTTTTTTCCCACTTGTTTTGTTTAAGGCACTTATCTGTACTACTGAATCATTGTAACTATGTACTCTATATATAAACCTTTTCCTGAACAAAATACTACCCTTTGTAATAGAACTTGATCCTTCATTGGATCATTTTGTTGTGTGATTACAAAATCTTTCTTACTAATATAAAAGAACAAAAAATGGAAGAAAAAGAAGAAACAAAAACACAAAAATTTCAATCGTCTCTCCAAGTATCTCTTAAAGAATAATAGGTCCGTTCACTACCAAACCCAAGAAGCTCCTTTAAACCAAAAGCAAAGCAGCAACCTCGTACAGAGGTTAGACAAGACCTAGTGCTTTCATTTGAAGAAGCGTCCATGTCATCATCTTTGTACCTCACGAAGCCTCCTTTCTCGAGATCTTCCCAAGAGTCATCAATCTCTTCTATTCGATTCATTTCTCCATCTCCATCCTTTGGCAATATCCTCTCTCTGTATTGGTACAGAGAAACAAAACTCTTTACGATATGGTCAAGACATGTATGATGCATCTCCGAACTCTACCCATGAGTTGGAAGCACCACATTATTGTGTTTTTAATAAGTATAAGAATGAAAGACTTACAAATTCTTTTGTTTTGATTTCCTAGAATATCCCTTGCTCAATACTGCATTGCCTGACACATGGTTTTTAAACCTTACCTGAAACATTTATGTAACATCTTGTTAATTTACCAAAGCTCATTCATGCCTAAACCTCTATGATCACTTATCATGAAATGAGTTTAAAAATTAGCTAAAAAACCTCATCACCGTCCTTCATCCCATAACTTCCGATGCAATCCGTATCGGTAATTAACTTCTGACCACCGTAACACAAACAAAAATGCCCCCACACATGTGACCTTCACCATTACAAACTCTATCAGTCAGTAGCCATTATAAAAGGAGAGAAAAAAATAAATGTAATAAAAGTTGAAATGTGAACCATGAGATCTTGGAGGGTCCCTTCTTAGGGACATGACTAAAGGCAGTCTCTATGGTAAGCTTGAGATCCCCAACGGTTGCTGAGGTCATTACGTAGACATCTTCAAATAGTAAACAAAATTACAATTGAATCTAACGAAGGAGAATGAACAAGTAGTGACCAAAAGGAAAAAAAAAAAAAGATAACAATGATATTGCATTTACCAAAGGAAGAGCCATCTAGTTTTAGAACGGAGAGCCTAATAGGTTCGGTCGGAAGTTTATCATAAGAAAAGGTCCGGCGGTGAAAGCTTCCCATTATCTTGAAACAAAGATCAATGGAAATCTAGAAACCATGGAATCAGGGTTTCAAGATTGATGACTATGAAGAGATTCAAATGAATTTTAGGGTTTATTCTTAAACCGGGATCGGAATCTAAGCATGAAGTTTGGTAATATTCAAAGGAGATGTCTCTCACTATTGTCTGATTCGTATGGTGTTCGAATCAGACGACCAAATTTTGCGTTGATGGAGGTTTTTTTACACTTGCTTATTTTTGTTGCTATTGCCTAGTTTCCTTGAAGATGAAGTTAGGGTCTGCCGTGTTTCTTGTGATTTCTTCTCTCCTTCAATCATTCTTTTACTATTTTTACTATTTTCCTTTTGCTAATTATATCGAACCGTGTAATCTTTTTAGTCTCCGTACAAAAGTTTTGAAGTCTCTTTTGTACTTATAACGAAACCCTCAGGAGAATCTTTTCATATTATAAAAATTGTATATCCATGCATACATTAAAAATAAGAAAATTCATAAACTTAACTAAATCAAGTCCCCTCAAGTGTCAACTTAAAATGACGTATTCTCTTAATTTACACGAGAGCCGAATCGTTAAAAATGACGTTTCGAGCAATGTTCATCAACGGACTGATCCTGGCAGGAGAAAATTTCCGGGCGAACAGAAACAGACCCTTCCTGTTTCGGCTGACATCCCCGTACCTAAGCCGTGCACTTCTCACATTTTGTATAAGCTCAGCCGTAACGTCCGAAGGTTTATATGTCCGAGGATGACCATGCTCGTTGACGCTCCAATCAACGTGCGTTAGCGTAGCGGAAACACACCCTTGTGGGTCTCGCATGTGGAGGAGAGTAGGGAAGTAATGTTCCTCGGGGTAACACATGTCTTTTCTTACGAAGACTTGTTAAACTTGGACCATATCTCAACGTCACTCACTACCATCCGCGCATGGAGGCGTGTCAATGTCCAGAACTGTGAGCCCATTCGAAACGCCTCGGGTGGTACCTCGGGGAGCATCGCGTTGGGTCCACGCGCAGCCCACCTGTCGTACCATCCTAGTTCCTCTTTGAGAACCTCGATGAAACTCTTTGTAGAGGAGATTAGTGTCTTGTAAGTGAAGTTAAAGGAATGAAGCGGAATACAAGAAGGGGAGAGAAGGATAAACATGTAGTTTGACGGGTCGTCGAGAAGCCCATGAGCTAGTAAACGACGTGCGGCTGAGATGAGTGTTGGGGTATGCCGGTAAGCCGGTTTTGAGGATGCTATGATCCGGTTATGAAACACGCCAAAGAAACCTGGTTCGTGTTTTTGAGTCGGGTCTACATGGACGTAGACATTGTAAAGAGACTTGTGATGAGATGTTTGGTTGAAAAAAAACTCCCAAAGCGGTGCTAATGGAAGAGATGTTGTTGTTAGGAACATGAAAGCGAGTTTTTTGGGAAGTTGACGGGAAGGGTTTGCGTCGACTTTAGAAGCTTGACGTAGTAACAACTCATCGTGATCTAGTGGCTGTGAAGTAATTACTCGGGGAGATGTAAGATTACTTTTGGAATTTTGTATTTCTAAGACGGCTGGCTGAGTGACGGCCACATTGATGGCTAGTCGCGGAGCCTTAATTAAAGTCATGATGACACCTAAGGGAACGCAGACGAGTAGAATGATATATAAGGCCAATATGATATGTTGAATGACTAATTTTTTTACGATCTCACAATGTATCATCGTATAAGTTTCACTATGAACAGTAAGTATTAGAACATGATCCTTGGTTTATAAAAATAAAATGTTACCAAAGAAAATGGAAAACGTAGATGGTATGTGCTTCACATTGTTCGTATGGTACGAAGCTTTGCTTGTTTTGCGGTTTTTTTATAGCTTATTTGGTTACTAAAACGTGATCCTTGGGTCTTGTAACATACTCTCTTTTCCGATGCTTTACTCACATTTAAACTTCTTAACCTATTTTTTTTTGGATTTAAATATTTTGCTTTGAAATGAAATCACTCACAGAGTCACACCTATGTTAGAAAGATGTTGAACTATAAAGTATAAAAAAAAATAAAATTTAAAGTTAGAAAAAATATTTGTTGTATTCTTCAAATTCAAGTCGTCAGATTTAAACAAGTCTTTTGACGATTGTAAAATTTTAAGTCGAAACCTTAAATATAGTTTGATTTGAAAGCTCGAGTTTTGTATGCTATGCAAATCTGCAACCCTAGTGTGGTTCGACATCTGTTTATGATGAAAGCCTTAGACCTTTTCTATTGGGGGTTCATAGAGGGGTTGATAGAGGAGTTCTTAGCGCTTTGTTGAAAAAAAAAAATCAAAACAAAAGAAAAAATGTAAGATCTCCTCTTATATAGTATACTCGATCGTGGATTAAGAGACGCTACGTGTTAGCAGTTCTCTCTCTGACGTTTCTGTCTCTCGTCTCTCTCTCGGTAGATCGATGATTTTAATGGAAAAAACTTGAGAGTTCTTGGTAAAATTGAGAGGTAAAACAGTGGGCAAAGCGTATTTTACTGGAGATATCATTGTCTCCATCGACTCCGGCACCATCGACGGTGGCACTTTATAAATTGGAGAGGGTTTTTGCTTCACCAAATCGGAGATTGAATTAGCCAATTCTCGAATTGTTTGGTTCAATGATGCGATGAATTAGATTTGTATTAGAAAAATTAGGGTTATATGTTGATAGCTGTTTGGGAATTTGTAGTTTGACGAGTGTTTGTCGAATTGGATTCGACACTATCCCTGTTTGTTTAAATTGCATGCATTCACTGTATGCTGAATCTCGAGATGGGTTTCTTTTGTTTTGATGATGATTGGGGTGATCAAAACGTGAGATCTTATATATTCCTATGTAGTAGTGTCTTGCATTGAAATTTATTATACTGACTTTAAACTTTTTCTTAATGGAACAAGTGAATGAGGGTAAGAAGAAGAAACCTGTTCGTCGTGGTGGTGATAAGCGAAAGAGGACCACTGAGAACAAGTGAATGAGGGTAAGAAGAAGAAACCTACGGAGCTGTTTAAGAGTTCTTGGTTGCAATAAACAATATATTATATATAGTGATATCAGAATGATATTTTGGTTTATTTATATAAGAACGTACAGTTGTATGCCATTCTGCTTATTGTATAAAACAAATGGATTGTTGTTTTTGTGTGTGTTTGCAGGAAGATTTGTGTGAAGGCTGCATTTCCAGTGGGAACTGAGGTATATATATATTCTCTGAGTTACTCTCTCCACCACTGATATTCGTTTTACTTATTGTTGTTTAAATTGTGATGGCACTGGCATAGTTTAGATGCAGTTTATGATGAATTCAATAGGGATTTCTAGAGTCTTGAAGTAAGTTAAGCCATGTCTGTAATGACCCTCACTAAGGACAGAAATCCCAAAATAAAAGATCGAGGAAATGACCTGGAAAAGACCTAGGAAGGAAGAAGAAGTAACATAAAGAAGAAGGACCGAAGAAAGTCCGAGAAAATTTGAACGGATCGAGAGATGGCCATGTCTTCCGAGACGTACCGTCCGTATTGTCCGAGACGTACCGTCCGTGCTGTCTGAGACGTACTGCCCATGTCGTCCGAGACGATTGCCGAGAGGACCGATAGTGTCCAAAGATCCGAGAAAATTGTCCGAGAGTTGCCGAGAGAGCCGATAGTGTCCGAGCGATGACCAAGAGGAGCTTCCGAGCGAGACCGAGAAATGTCAAGAAATGTCAAGAGCGTCGGACGGAAGGACGAGTTCTGCCGAAGGAAGCAAGGAATCTTTTTCCTTTATAAAAATTGACCAATCAGCTTGCATGCAATGCATGCAGAAAGAATTTTGGGTTGCAAAATGAAAATTCGCTTGGGGATTGGGGCGTGTAGCGCACGCGCCGCATGCAAACAAAAGATTTGCCATTTGTCAAACCGCACTAAGGAAGGAGAAGGAGAGGTCGAGCCTATAAATATGAGGCTTGCGACTTCATTTGCTCATTTTTCTCTCATTTCTCTCAAATTTCTCAAACACCTAAAGTTGTTGTTTCTCTCAAAACCAAGAGAGAAACGAGAGGGAGATCATAGCGAAGCGCTGCTTGCGTCGAGAGAGAGAGGCGATTGGAGACGGTAATTACGCCGAAGTGAGCCGAGAAGGAGACGCTGCTGGTGTAGAAAGCGAACCGAGAAGAGACGGTGGTTGCGGGTGAAAGCGGACGAGAGCGGGAAGCTGTCTGACGTGAAGAAGAAGATTGTCTGATCAGTGGTGCAGTGGAGTCCGGTCATCATCGGTTGTGTAAGGGTGAGTTCTGCGGTAATTGTGTGCGGTGCTGCATGGATCTTTAGATCCTTGCGGTCACCATTTGCGTGTTGCATGTAGACTAGATTCATGGTAGAATCAGTTTAAATTAGTGCATGCGAAATATGGTAGGATTCATGTTAGATTCATGTTAAGGGAACATCGAATTGGAGCTAAGAATCACCATGCAAGATAAATTTGGATGCATTTTAAGTAAAATTGGAACGCTTAAAAGTTGGTTAAGAGGATTGCATGCATGCTGAGACTTAGCGAATTTACTAGCAATATCTCTTGCTTAAAACCGGTTGCATGCATGATTAAATTGGGAAGTTTGTTAGCAATTTTTATTGCGTAAAATCGGATGAGGTTAGCTTGCATGCTTAATTGGACTTAAAGGATTTAAATGGGTTAAATCGCTTAAAATGGATTGCATTGTAATCGAACTTGTTGCATTAATATGCTTAAGTGGTTTAAATGGATTGCATGCTTGTAAAACAATCTAAGTCGCATGAATTGTTATTCTATTGCTTGTTGATTGTTGCATGTTTTCTTGCTTGAATTTCATGCTTGAGTTGCTTGATTTTCTTGCTTGATTGGTTGGTTTATTTTAGCGAAGTCTCTTGAATTTGTTTCTCGAGTCCTAGCTAGAATAAAGTGTCGATCTTCTGTTCCAAATGCGGTTCTGTCTCGCGAGAGTTCCCGATGATCACTCGCGCGGGACAATGTCACGGCTAGCTAGCTACAAGCGTGACCGTTACATGACGATGTAACCTTTGGTGGCTCATGCTGGTTACCTTTGTGGTTTATGCATGGGAAGTGTTGTGGAATGGAACAGATTATCGAGGGTCCATAGGTGAAGGAGTTTAGGGTATTTCAAGCGTCCCTTGTTTTATTCTAGTCGTCCTTGCGAGTCGTGTAAGAGTTAAGAGTCTATTTTGTCCAAGTGAGCATGCCTATGAGCAGTCCTGGTACCTCTAGTCATCTTTCTCTGTGTTTAGCGAGTATAGTTCGTCCGAGTAGAGTTGTGTCGTTCTAATTTCTCTCGCTTGTTTGTTATTTGTTGCTTCCGCTTTGTTTCTGTTGCGTTGCTTTGATTACTTGCTTGCTAGTTTGCCTTGCTTGTTTTTTTTGCTTGCTGGGGTAGTCGGGTTGGGAAGTAGAATCCTGTTTAGGAGAAAGGGGTGCCCAGGCTCACTGAGTAATCTTAGATTACTCATGATATTATTTTGTCTTGCAGGAAGCCTAAGTGAGTCTAGAGCTGGAACAAACATTAGGGTACCGGATAGGGTTTTCTTGTGTTCTTTGTAAAACCCTATATTTTCATAAGTGATTTATGACAAGTTATCCGACTATCTTTATATATTGCTTTAATGATTTATTTTCAATGTAATAAACTATTGAAGTAATATATTCGGTTTTCGAGGAAAGCATGGCAAGTTGCAAATGGTACTCGGCCTTGTCCGGGTCAACACAACGCACCAGGCCGCAAGGGTTGCAAAGCCTAAGTAGTCTCGGTTGCGGGTGGAATTGTGCTAGGGAGGACCGGTCGGGAAGTCTGCAGCTTCCGTCCCTCGACTGGATCACCTTGGTACAGTTCCCATAGTGGCGTCCCGTGGCTGTCTGATGGCCTGCGTGGTCATAGAACAGTTCGGGGGCGTTACAATATCCCAACAGTGTCTGTAAGTGTCTCTATTAACGGTTTTGTTGCATGGATAACCCATATACAACTAAGTACAGCCAGAACCAGAAACTAAAACATCAATTATGCAAAGACCTTAACACTTCCAAAGTTTCAGTAATCATATCTACCATTTTAAATATATGTTCATGTCCATGCATAGACTATAAACATGTAAATATATTTATAAAATGCAATATTTTCCTATTTTTATAAAATCTTAAATGCAATATTTTTTATTTTTATAAAATCTTAAATGTTTACATATTTATACCATTTCTATTCTATTTAAAATATTTAAATTTCAAAAAACAATATTTTAAAAAATAGGAGACCCAAAATTAGAACCTACTATTGGAGGAGAAAAATTTAACTAACAGATCATAGGTTCTTATATTCAAAACAATACACAATTAATTTATATAATAACCTGTTTAACAATCCACTTATAACAGACCACTGATAATCTTGCTCTTAATTTTGTTTGATTTCTTCGCTTCAAATGATCTGCGTCTCTAGGCAGCGTACGTACCTACCACTAGACTACTAATTAAAGCCTTTTGAAATTCGTTCATAATCAAAGTAATCGATTTTGATGGGACCATTGTGTGGTTTAAAATCTTTTAAGACCAAGCAACAGGGGCGGATCTACGTGAGAGAGGCGAGGCACGTGCCTCCTATCATTTTTAATGTTTACCCAGTACATGAAAATTAGTTGCTTCTTTAGTTCAGTTGGCAATGGACTATTTTGCTTTTTATTCCTTTTATACTGGATGAATTTTTTATATTCTATTTTTTCCTTAGATAAAATTATATATTTTCAGTTCTATTTTATTTTTCTATTTCCAGTTTAACTTTAACAAATTTAATTCATATTTATATTTTATAGTATACATGCTTAATATTGTTTATTGTTACTAATATACTACCTTTTCTAACATTTTTCCCTTATCTGTTTTGTAGCTCATTTATTATATTTTGAGTTTAAATTTGTGTGATATGGTTAGATATGTAAATTTAAATGTAATATATGTATTTATAGTTTATTGTGAATTTTAAGTTTGTAAATGTGTATTTTCTTATTATTAAATTAAATATATATCTAATATAAGTAATTAAGTATAATTATAAACCAATATAAGCAACACTTAAAAATTTTGTCTCGTTTTTTAATTCAAATTTTTAAATTTATGAAAAACGCAAGATAATAATATTGTCAAATATTTATTTATTTAACACTTTATGATATAAATTCAATATTATTAGTTATATGTGTCTTTGTGCCCCATCCAAAAAACTTTTATGCATCCCTCGCTGGATGAGTTCCTTCAAAATTGTAAAGACACAAACATTCGGTATTTTAATATTAAGTTGACATGCATGACAAGCAAAGTGCACTAATTTATCACAAAACAAGAGACGTGACAAAAACATTAAAAACTAGAGATATTAGACGAGCAAGAAACAAAAAGATCAATATTATTATTCGAGATTAATTATTGAAGACACTTTGTCAAATCAACTTCGACGACAGCTTCATTACTTAGCCCGAAGTCAGCTATTTCTTCATCTGAATGGTGGCAAGCGTTCCGATATTGTAGCTGTACAATGTGACTCCCCTCTTTGCGCTGAAGATCTTCCCGTCGCTTTAGAGTCGGAGACGTAAAGGATGTGGGGTGAGCTCATCCCACTAACTTTTTTAAATATATTTTTAGGTAGAAATTATAAAATGACCCAAATAAATTTTGACCCCAATAAATTTAAAATTTTTATTTTGACCTTTCAAATTTTACATTTTGACTCCATTTAAATCAAATTCTCTTTGTAACCCTTTTAAAAGTTTAGATTTGTACCTATTAACTAAATAAATTTTTATTTTAACCTCTTAATATTTGCAATGTTACCCATTCCACCAAAAAAAACAAATTTTACTCCTCTAAAATGTGGGTCTGGCTCCGCCACTGAGTGGCTTAGTAGATCTTCATCTTCATGTCTGCGATCGTGTCTGTCGATGTCACCTCCACGGTGTACGTTCTTCCATTTTTGGTCTTAATGAAAACTTGTATCTCTTGATTTAAACAAAAAGAAATAAAAAAATAGTTAAAACAAATAAAAAAATAAAAAAATAAAGAATTAAAACTTAGAGGAGCTAGGGAGTGTGAATTACCTGTGATTTGTGTTTTTATTTTCTCTATAGGAGGGGTAGTGAGTGATGTAGTGCATGTATGTGAGTTATATATAGACAATTTAAAAACAAAAAAAAAATGTAAATCTTTATGAAAAAAAAAAAGTAAATAAAAAATTTTAATGGGTACATTAGTAAAATATAAAAATTACTATAAAAAGTTTTTTACAGGTACAACTGCCAATTTTGGGGAAATAATTTATTATAAAAAATAAATGACAAATTAGAGATTGCTAGGTATTCAGAATATTTGTGTTATTGATCTTGAGCAATTACATCTCATATATATACAAAGAGAAACCCGAATATACTAGACTTGAGGACCAAGTCATATAACTTCCTAAACTATATTAGAGAATATTACAATATAACATAAATATGTAAATATATATTCCAATACTCCCCTTCAAGTTGGAGCATGAAGATCACAAATGCCCAACTTGGATGATAGTCTCTCAAATGGAACACGTCCTAAAGCCTTGGTAAATATATTAGCAATTTGATCGGTAGTACCAACATGAATCATTGTTAGTGTACCATCTTGAACTGCATCCCGAACATCATGACAATCAGACTCGATATGTTTAATACGCTCATGAAACACCGAATTAGACGAAATGTGGATAGCGGCCTCACTTTCACAAAACAAACGAACGGATTGAGGCTGAGGACATCCCAAATCAACAAATAGCTTTCGTAGCCATAAAACTTCCGTTAAAGCATTTCTCATAGACCGATACTCAGCTTCCGCGGATGAATGAGACACCTTGTCTTGCTTCTTTGTTTTCCAAGAAATAGGTGAATCTGGCTCTAATACCATGACAAACTAGAGATTGCTAGGTATTCAGAATATTTGTGTTATTGATCTCGAGCAATTACATCTCATATATATACAAAGAGAAACCCAAATATACTAGACTTGAGGACCAAGTCATATAACTTCCTAAACTATATTAGAGAATATTACAATATAACATAAAAGAATAAATGACTGTTAACATGTGTGAATTATGGGAAGAAACATCCAGTGAACAACATGAAATTTATTTGTGGCCTAATTTTTTATATTCCACTTCTTCACCGGAACAAGTGCGAGCTCAATGCGAATCATAATACTGGAGAAGTTGCCAAGTTTAACAATTTCTCCAATTTCGTAGTTAAACATCAAGTTCGCATCAAACCTTTGATTAGCGCCTAACAAATTTTCATATCTAAAATGAAGAAGAAGTCACTTTTGTGATTGATGTAGGAGTTCATGTGATTAGTGTGTATGTTTATAAAAGAAGCTATAGTGTGTATGTTTGTAAACCTCTTGTGTTTTCCTAAGACTTGATTGCTAATAAGAAGAAGATGACCAGGGCCTCTGTGGTTTGGTACTATTAGGAACTTTTACCGATCACACATCCCTTTCTTCGTTGAATCACGGATCTAGATCTAAACATGGGGAAACCAAAAACGACCTCTCTGAGTCAAGTCACCATTGGTATTTACTAAATCTTGTAGAGGAAAATTTTCATTATTTGGTGAAGTTTGGAGACCGTTTCAAACAGATCACACGTTTTTGTGTATGTGGTTTCTAAATTAGTCACATGGAGTTAATGCTCTCGATTCTACTAAACTTTAGGAAAATGTATTTCTAGTATTAAATTATAACGTAACAGAGATTTTTGCAACTTAGTTTCCCCCAAAAACTTAGGAAAACATGTGGAGGTTACCAAAGAATAAGAAGAGAGGAACAAGCAAGAAAACAAGGAACACCTTATTTCACTTGAGTCTCTTACCAATTCTTAGTATTTGACTTTGATAAGTTCTTGACCTATACTACTAATTAACTCTACACTATATTTGAATTCGATTCTAGAATGTGATTTAATCATTATCCTTGATGTATCTATAATAGAATTTCTATTAGATATTTTTCAAAAGTTTTATCTCTAGAATAACTTCTTCCACACGTTATTTCACACTTATTCCCCAAGCTAAATTTAGTAAATGACCATCTTGTTAAATCCTCTGTATTAAAAGGTTGAAATCTCTTCTTCATTCACAGCCTCCTCTGTCTAAGACACCAATCTAACCTTTTTGTCTACACGGTTTCATATATACACACACACAAAAAAACCCTCAAATCTACAAAAACACATATTTCCTGACCTAATTCTAATACAGATCGTGTGATATAGACAATGCAGAAAGTTTGCTGGCCTTACTTTGATCCTGATTTTGACAATCTCGGTGAACGCATATACGGACCACCGTAAGCTTTTTATCTTCATCTCTAATAGATCCGTTCAACAGCAATGTATATGAGTGCATGTGTATAAATTTTCTCATCATGATCACCTTTTTATTTTGTGTGTGTAATTTTCAGGTGCAGGGTCTACATTGACAATGACAGCATCCAAGATTGCACCGTTGTGAAGGTACACAGAAAATATTGGATCCAATGGTGTTCTTTGTGCGAATTGTTCTTCTGTTTTGTGGTTCCATTGTGCATATCTGGTTGGGGTGTCCTCTAATTAATGTGAAACGTACGGTTGATAATGAAGGTGAACAGCGAGAACAAACAAGGACTTCTTTTAGAAGTGGTGCAAATCTTGACAGACATGAATCTTATTATCATCAAGAGTTACATCTCTTCCGATGGTGGTTGGTTCATGGATGGTATAACATATAAATTAATTTCCTTACAATTTAACTTAGTTGAGGAGCTTAGCTTTGAGAACTTGCTTGTATATATATGTGTGCAGTTTTCCATGTTAAAGACGAGCATGGCAATAAACTCACTGATAAAAGCGTCATCAATCACATCACACATGTTTGTCTTCTAAACTTTAGTCCCTGAATGAATCATATATATGTTTGATTTGAGTGTAGTAATGAGTTAGATGAAATTGATAATGTATAGGCCATTGGTACGAGTAGGCGAGAATCAGATTTTATAAAGGCTAGTGAAGCGAGTAACAACCCAAACAGCAACGCCTTGGAACCTCCACTGGCTGATCACGGCGAACACACAGCAATAGAGATGACCGGGACAGACCGACCTGGACTCTTTTCAGAGATATTTGCTGCTTTCGCGGACTTACATTGCAACGTATTGGAAGCTCATGCTTGGAGCCACAATGCTCGTTTGGCTTGCATAGCCTATGTTTCTGATGACAACACTCACGCTCCCATAGATGACCCGAGCCGCTTGGCTTCCATTGAGGACCACCTCAGTACTGTTATACGTGCCACAGCGGATCCTGCTTCCAACTCTACACACGTAGGTCACAAGGAGAACGAGACTGATGGGTTTCTTGCGGGACAAGGCAAAGGGTGTATGAATAGTAACGTAGAGAGACGGTTGCATCAGCTAATGCTATCTGTGAGAGACTTTGACGAACCGTTTTGTGAGCCTTCACCACTGTCATTATTTTCATCCAAGTTATTGTACGGTGATCAAAAGGAGAGGAAGACAACGATAGTTTCGATTGGTAATTGCGAAGAGAGAGGATACTCTATTGTGACAGTAAAGTCTAAGGATCGAAGAAGGCTCATGTTTGATACAATATGCACTTTAGTTGACATGCAATATGTTATCTTCCACGCTGCTCTACGGTCCGATGGAGCTGATGCTTTTCAGGTAGACCAAGAAAATATATCTATAGCTTCCTTGAAACCATTAGCCCCCTTTTCAGGTTCAAATGTTTATCTAATGTTTTGAAACTTGTAGGAATACTTCATAAGACACATAGATGGAAGAGCTTTGAACACGGAAGGCGAGAAAGAACGGGTGATAAAATGCTTAGAGGCTGCAATAGAACGCCGGGTTTGCGAGGTAATGTTAACATTTCTACTGTGCTTTAAAACCAGAATAGATCAATCTACACAATTACTAACTTTGAGATGTCTCAGCCAGAAGAAATTTAGAGGAAGATTCACCAAAACTGTTTGGATTCTAGTTAAGAATGGTAAAACAATTTGGGTGTGTGTTGGTGTGTGTGGGTAATGCAGGGGGTGAAGTTGGAGTTATGCGCAGAGAACAGACTAGGCTTACTCTCTGACATAACCCGTGTCCTCCGTGAAAACGGCTTGACCGTTGTTCGTGCAGACGTGGAGACGCACGGTCAGAAGTCCCTCAACGCTTTCTACGTCAGAGATATTTCCGGCAACAAAATCGATATGGAGTTTGGGGAATCAGTGAAGAAAGAGATGAGACCGATCCACCTCGAGGTCAAGAATGAAGACACAAGAACAGACACAGTTGGACCTGATGAACAAACAGTCTCAGCCGCACCACAACCGCAACCGCAACCGCAACCTCACCGTCTCTCGCTTGGTGACATCCTTCGCTCACAGATGGAACGCCTTTCACTCAACTTCGTCCCAACCAAATGATTGATAGTTAGTAATTATTATGGGTATGGTATAAAGATTTAGATCTTTTTATATTGGCATAGAAAATTGCAATAATTCATTAACTAATTATAACATCAAATTTATCTTCTTCTCCATTCAATCTAGACTTTAAGGTTTACATACATTTCTGAGATATGTGATTACAAAATCTAACAGAATATTACCTACGAGTGGTCATCATCCTTACGTAAGCATCAAGTTAAGTCTACGTAACCAAATAGAGTGAAGAGTCAAGTGAAACGCATCAAACCTCTTAGGAGGATCATTAAGCTCGAAATGTCTCCTCACAGACCGCAAGTTACGTTTAAGCCATTCGTATTTCTCATCAGAGATCGACATGAGAATCTCCTTCAACCTCGGAATATCTGAAACGTCGACCAGAACAGAGAAGGTCTCCCAACGAAGAACATCAGTGAAGGGCAACACAAAGTTAACAGAGAGAATGACGGGGATACACTCGGAGTAGATGGCTTCAGTAACTCTAGGGCTAGCTACCTCATAGCCACTGGGACAGAAACAGAACTTTGAACTTCTCATGAAATCGTAGTAGTTTAAGTGTTTAGGAAGGTATTCATATACAGGCATATCCGGGTCACGCTGTTTCCAGTGTTTTAAAAGGATCGGTCTGACAGGACCGTGGACACCACCTGCGAAGAACCCGAGGTAAGGCCGCGGAGAAGCGGATAGGGTTTTAGATAACCTGAGCTTGGGATCAACTACACCACCATAGAGTTTGATCTCAGGAAGAGTCACGTCTTTTGCAGGGTTAAACCCTTCTGATGAATTAGCATTACACATAACTCGAATCGATGTGTTGAATAGATCCTTATTAGCTTTGGAAGTGAGAGGCCCCTGCATTTAAGAAACCCATTTTATACAAAATTCTGTATTAAGCAAAACAAAAAACGGAGAGATGATGAAATGTTCAATTAATTTACCCAATCGTGACAAGCAAGCATGAAGTGATCAGCTCCATTAGTACGGTTCCAAAAAGGATGATTAGTAGAAACCAATCTAATATAATCAGAAACGAACGTTCTCAAAGGCTCAGCATTAGAGTTGCCTTCGTATAAGTACCGAACCAGCCAAGAAACACTAAACGGCAAAAAGTAAACATAAGCTTGGCTCGGATCGTAGGTACGAAACCTCGTCTTCCTTTTCTCCAACTCCGTTATAAACCTCCCTTCAACCGCGTACACACTCTTACACGGTCCATCGTGAACTAAAGGTGGCTCACCTTCTTCGTATACATACACCTTAAACCTCTTCTCCATTTCCAAGTAACTCCTACAAAAATAGTAGCAAACATCTTTACACTTACCAATAAATAAACTAAACTAATTAAACGGTACGTATGATAAAAATCATTGTTAAAAAGGGATGAACTCTCTGACACACTCTTTGTAAGTATATAGACTAAAAAGTGATTATGGACCATACAAATATTAAATTAGTGTAACTGTAAGCTATATAGCTTGCGCAGTAATTTAATTAATAGTGAAAATGACACATGACAGACCCTTAACCTTAATTGCACCGCCTAGTATTATAATCATCACTAATCTTAATGTAGTAATTGCTTGAGAAAGGCTCAAAAAAAAAAAATCATGATCTTGATCTTTAGTGTATATATACCATAAAGCAGGTGTTCATCATCATGTATGAAAAAGTATGCATGCTTTTTTTTTCAGAAACTATGATACAAAACCAGTGGTGTGTATTTCAAATTCATGGATTCGTTAGCGTCAATTACAAGAATCTTTTATAAATTTTTATAAAAAATGTAAAAAACTAAAAAATCCACGAGAATTAGCCGTGCGCAGTGACTTTAAAGCTAAGTAGTTACAAAAAAAAGTTAAACTCGAATTTTTGGAATGTAATTCAAATTAAAATTAAAATTAAAAAAAAAAAAAAAAAATCATGGGAAACTTAGAATTTACCGATGTAAAGCTGAAGGATTACGATAAATGTCTGGGTTTGGAAGATCGATTTTGAACAATGTAGTAGTAGTATTGTTACGATTCGAAGAAGAAGAAGCTTCTAGAATCGAAGCTCTTGCTTTCGCTAATCCTTCTTCCACTAAATCTCTCCGGTTTAGTTTTTCCGGTTTACTCTGTAACTGAATCCAACATTTTGAAAATTTAACGAGAACGGAATCAGATGAGAAGATGACGATGACGAGAAAATTCTCAGATTCGAATTTTGAAATTTACGGTTACAGAGAGAGAAATTTTGAAGAAGAAGCTTACTGTTACAGAGGAATTAGTAGTAGATCGGAGAGAGAGGATCTGTTGAGAAACATCGCGAGAATCGACGACGACGCCGGCGTTAGTAGTGTAAACGTTTCTTCGGAGAAGCTCAGTGTCTGGGAACGAGAATTCGAATTTCTGGAGAGAGTAATCGAAGAACGAAGTCGAGCAACGAGATAACAATACAACGAGCGCGATCGATCCGATACAAATCGAAACGAATCCGAATCTCGTGTACCGGTTCTGAAACTTATCCATGATTTCTCCGAGAAAACGCTTTCCCGGGAAATTTTTAGAAAGAGAATGAGAAAGAGAGAGAGAGAGAGAGAGAGAGAGAGAGAGAGAGAGAGAGAGAGAGAGAGAGAGAGAGAGAGTGACGAAATGAAAAGGCGCGGAGAGAAGGAGAGGTATGTGCGAAAGATTGTTTTAATGGAGTTTTTAAAATAAATGAGAATTTGTTTTTTACAAGTTTTTATTATAAAACATATTTGTTCAGTGTTCATGGTTCAGATAATTTGTTTGTACAATGTATATAGTGTGACTAGTATATTTAAGAGAAATTCCTTTAAATACCACTAAAAATGTTTTTTTTTTCAAAAATACCACATTTTAGTTTTTTTTTTCAAAAATACCACAAAAGTTTTTTTTCCTAAAATTGATTTTTAAGGATGTAGATTTTTTTTTTAGATTTGGGTTGACACATTTAGTTTTAGGGTATAGTTTTTAGGGGTAGGGTTTAATATTTAGAATTTAGGAATTAGTTTTTAGTATTAGAATTTTAATTCAATTATGTGGTATTTTTGGAAAATTTTACATTTTAGTGGTATTTTTGGAAAAAAAACTAAATTATGGTATTTTTAGAATAAAAACATATTTTAGTGGTATTTATGAAAATTTTCCTATATTTAATATATTCGAATACACTTTTTACATATCTTTTACCATTTTGATCTATTTAATTATATCTGTATTTAGATTTTTTTTTTTGTTTTTACAAGGAAACGAAATCTATAAATTCTTTATTCAACTATTTTTGTCTTTCATAAACAGAAATAAATGAATTTATTTAAGTTTTTACTAATGCAGTTTTTATTCGTATTAATTAATATATGGACTGCCATTTTTGTACTTAGGCCTNTTTTTTTTTTTTTTTTTTTTTTTTTTAATACTACTACATTTTATAAATTGAGTTATGCTGAACACATGGCAAAGTTTATAAATTCTAAATGTTATAGAACAAAATGAAACCAAAGATAGTTTTTCAAAGCCCGACTAGCTAGAACAACAAAAGAGAATTTAGAGAACAACAAAAATGCAGAGAGAGAATCAAATTCAAGATGAGAGAAACCACCGAGCATCCTTGAGCTTTAAGTTGTTGTTGTTGGAGAGATCGAGACCGAGACCAGAGAAGCGTTTCAGGGTCTTTGTTGCGAGATTGAATACACAGATGTCCGGGGACGAATCTTGGCCACGTTTGCAAGCACGGTCATTACGGGTGAAGTAGATAGAGTCTGGTTCGAGACCAAGGTTAGGGTCAGCAGGCACGGTGATACCCAAACCAAGAAGCAGGGCCTCATCACCTGGAGAGTAGACCTCATCAACAGTCCGGTTCGAGTTGTACATAAGATCATTTATTTCTGGAAAATAGTTACTCTTCTTCTTGTAGAGACGGAAACTCCTACGCCTTGTTGTCTCGTTAAAAATGCTCTCAACCAACAAAACCGTTCCTGATGTTGTAACAGCAATGTTAATTGTTAAATCTTGCTCCCTCTGTGAGAGGATACGCACCCACGTAAAAGAAACCTCCTATTCTAGAAAACTTCAGATTTTGAACGACTTGATCAGTGTTCAAGGCGTAAAGACTGTTACCACCACCATGGAGTACAATATCAGACAAGCCTTTTAAGTCCTTGCGATCGATTTGTGTAGAAACTTCACTATGGTGATCTTCCCCGTTCTTCCAATAAGCTAAATATTGGGCACCCAAGCCAAAGAACCAGACAACAACGTATTCTTGCTTCTCTTCGTCTACCCACAAAAGACCTCTCAGATTCTCAGCCCTCTGGGTGTAAACTTTGCTACCATAAACCAAGCTCGCCTTGAATCTCTTGTCTCCTACTCGCTCAAGACTAAAAAGCGCACCTTTGAACGACTCTAGAGGTGGAAGATGAATCCTCTTCTCACTAAACACATCAATGATACAGAGATTGGAAACAGAATCTAGCACCAGGAACCATTTGCCTGAGTTTGCTAAGAACCGAGTCCCTGAAAAGTCTCTCGTGGTTCTGTAAACTCTAGCTTCATCAGGGTTGTAGAGAGCACAACCACCATCCTCTGGAAACAAAATCAGCCATGGTGATCCGATTTTTCTTACCAAGGATCGTTTCGAACACGAATTCCAATTCGAACACACCATATTAGCACGGTGAAAATCCACAAGACTCAAACGTTCGAACACGGATCTTAACACGTCATCAGGGAGCTCCGACCAGCGGCTAGAACTAGCAGTCTTGATGCTTTTATCTGTTTCTGAAACAGAGAATATGATCATATTGTTATATGGTCTTTAGTTATTCACTACCAAATACTACACCATAGTGTTGTCTATTCTTGGCACTTACTCGTTTCTTTGACATTTGCTTCTCCCCTTACTGATGTAAAATCCTCTTCTTGAGTTACAGTTGTTTGCTGAGATTCAGAATCCATCATCCTGCAAAATCAAATTCTTAGCATCATCGATACATATAAACTATAGTTACATTCGATCAAAAGGTCATATATGTTCAGTCACAGTACCAAAAACAAGAGCTAGGTCTCGTTAATCACAACACCACCTCTGATTCAAAAATTTAATCCTCAATCTCTCTATATAGAGCTATGCCATATTCTATAAGCAGCTTTTAACATGTAAATTCAGAACAGATGGACTCACGTATGATTTTGATCGAAACAAACCAAACCCTAAAACTATATCAAAAAAATACGAATTTGAGTGAACTTCAATAAAAGAACAAAAAAAAAATACCCATAACCCTAATTCTTTCAATCGAAACACAAGCTGGGAGAACAAGTGAAGAACTAACCTCGGAACCTAAACACAGAAGCTCGAAGAACTCGAAATTGCCTCCGCTAAAGAGGAGAAGAAGAAGAAGAATAATAAGAAAAAGAAGAGATACATAAAACGACGCCGTTTGTTTTTACAAAATACATTCAAAACGGGCCAGCCCGTTAAACTAAGGTACTATATACAAAAAATTTAGATAAAGTTAAATTTTGAGGCTTATTAATTGAATGTTGTAGTATGTATCTTCATAGGTTATGGCTTCTAACTACATACATAACTATGAGGAGTCATGACTTGGTTTGCGATTTGTGATGTATCATTCACCATGTTTAAGGCTTGTAACCAAGAGTTTTCAGGTCCATGATATGTTTTTAAACTCTCTATGTATAGAAATAAAGACAAGTAAAAAAGAAGAAAGAACAAGTGTGGAAATCTCTCAAGAACACCAATATAAATAAAAAAAATCAAGATGGGAGAAACACCATCTGGTTAGGCTAAGAAGAACTGAACGTATGTTTATAGGTTATGAATTATGATATTAAACATTACGTGGAAAAGTCGGTAAGTTCTGTCTTATAGAACAAATAAGTAACCCTTTTTTCCAAAAAAGTTCACGGCTTGACGAAGAAAAAATAATAATATTACGGCTTATATAGAGAAAATATGTTTATTGTTGTGTACAACAAATATGATATGTAATATACTGTATATACAATCAAAAGATGACTTTGGTCTGAGATGTACCACTCATCACCATTTCTAAACGTATAACCGTCATGCCCAGAAATGTTTTAGGAGCCACCAACCAAAAATTGAAATGGAAATAGAATAAATTAATAGAAGACAAAAAGTTTGGAAATCCCTCAAACCAAAATCAAGAAGGGAGAAACCATCGAGCATCCTTGAACCTTATATCGGAGAGACTAAAATCAGGGAAGCGTTTAAGTTTCTTTGATGCAAGATTAAACACACAGATGTCCATGCATGAACAATACCATCTACAGGTGTGGACACGGTCATCACGGGTGAAATAGATGGAGTTTGGTTCGATACCAAGGGTATGGTCGGCAGGCACGGTGATACCCAAATCAAGAAGCAGTGCCTCATCACCTAGAGAATGTACCTCAACAATATGGTTCGGGTCGTCAGTAATAGCATCAGGGTCTGGATTAGGATCCTTCTTGAATACACGGAAGCTCCTATATCTTGTTATCTCGTAATAAAAGTTCTGAACCAATAAAACCTCTCCTGCTCTTGTAACAGCAATGCTACTGCGAAATATCCCTCCACTTATGTGATCCAATCTGACTTTACGTAATAATAATGTATCGCTTTTGTATACGTCCATGAAACCTTCTTGTCCAGAAAATACAAGTTTTCGAATGAGCTGACGAGCCGTGAAGATGTATAGACTGTCACCACCATGGAGTACTATATCAGACAAGCCACGTAACTCCCTGAGAACATTGGTTGTTCGTGTAGGAATGTCACGGTAATGATCTTCCCCGTTCTTACAATAGGCTATATAGCTGGAAACCATGCCAAAAAACCAAACAACAACGTATTCTTCCTTCTTCTCGTCTACCCACAAAAGACCTTTCAGATCTTCCGCGTGCTGGATGAATGCTACGCTACAATCATTTGAACTCTCGCTGAATATTTTATCTCCTACTCGCTGGAGACTGAAATGGCCACCTTTGATCAACTCTAGAGGTGGAAGATGAATCCTCTTCTCGCTAAACACATCCATGATATAGAGATTGGAACGAGAATCTAGCACCAGGAACTAATTTCCTGAATTTGCCAAGAATCTAGTCCCTGAGAAGTCTCTCTTTGTTCCGTAAATACTATCTTCCTCCGGGTTGTACAGCCTAGTACAACCACCATCTTCTGGAAACAGAATCAGCAATGGAAATACGTTTTTTCGAGGCAACGTTTGTTTCGAACCCGAATACCAATTGGAACACACAATCTTAGCGCGGTGAAAATCAACAAAACTCAAACGTTCTAGTACAGATCTCAAGATGTCGTTAGGGAGCTCCGACCAGCGGCCAGAACTAGGAGTCTTCATGCTTTTTTTTTCAGTCACGCTACCAAACAAAAAGTAAGCAAACGAGCAAGAGAATGTAAACGTTCATGTCACTGTTGCATTTTGGTTTTATCACTTCAGCTTCAGCTTTACGTATTCTTAATTTCTAGCGCAATCGCTATGTATAAGCTTCTAACATGTAATAACAAGGGGGGGGCTCGCTATATAAATAAGCCTAATCCTAAACCCTTAAATCGCTATGTATGAACCTAGAGTCCCTAAACTCTAAACCCTCATGTAGCTACGAATATATAAGCTTCTATTATGCATAGAATTCCAATGAAACGGTCACACGAAACAAACCAAAATATCAAAAACACGAATCTGAGCGAAACGAGCAAACAACGAGAACCCTAAAATATCAATCGAAACCAAGGAACAACACAAGGTGGGAGAAGAACTAACCTCGGAAATCTAGGAAATTAAGAACCTTAAAACACAGACGAGATCACCGATCGAGATTTGTGTGCAAAGGTACCCAATTCAGCAATTACCGTAATGAAGTGAAGATGAAAGAAAAACTCAAAATTATCTCTGCTTGTCGTCCTTAAATAGAGAAAGGGATGCTTAAAACGATGCGTTTAGTTTAACCAAAATAAAAAGTTGATAAAAGATTTTAAGTGTCTTCTCATATAAATTTTGTTTTCAAGTTATTTGATTGTGACACGGATAAAATGTGTCATATGTCAATTTTAAATTTACTAAAATAGGAAAAGCCAAAAAGTAAAAATTCTAAATTAGTAAAAAAAAAATTGATGTATAATTAATATTTATTTAATTTTTCTTAAAAATATTTATATTTAATTATCTCATAGTATTTTTATATTTTAGTTTTTTTTAGTTATACTAGGCATGTGCCCATCGATATCTGATGGTCGGTTTGTTACGTTCATGAGACTTTAAAGACTTGTTTACCATCCCTACCTACATGATCTTTCCCGGTGTTATTGTCCTCACTCGCACAGTTCCGACAGTCACTTTCCGGAAGGACACCCAACCTGAGACTACTCCAGCATAAGCACGCTTAACTGTGGAGTTCTCTCAGGACCCTTAACCGAAAAGATAAGTGCACTTTGGTGACATAGGTGGTCAAATCAATTCTTTTAAACCTCCCATTAACATATCGCAACATCCTCGTTGCCAACCAAGACCATCACCCCCGACGGTGTGAGCCCACTCGACTCCACACTCGTCTGAGTTCGGCTCTGATACCACTTGTAATGCCCCGATCACCACCTTTTAGTGGACCCATGTCCAATTCCTGTTCATGGATTCACCTTCCTTACTGAGCCTCACGTACTCTCACTAGACCCGTGAGCCCATCCATATCCGACGGTCGGTTTGCTACGTTTGAGAAGTTTTAAATACAAGTTTATCGTCCCTACAAATCACCACATGATCTTACCCTGTGTTTTGTCCTCACTCACACAGTTCCGACAATTACTTCCTAGAAGGTCACCAATCCTGAGACTACTCCAGCTCAAGCACGCTTAACTCTAGAGTTCTCTCATGACCCTTGACCGAAAATTTAAGCGCACTTTGGTGACATAGGTAGCCAAATCAATTCTTTTAAGCCTATCCGCAAGTCTCTGAAACCGGTATGTCACACTATCCATCTCCAATTCGTCCAAAACTTGAGCAACGGCCACAAGAATCTATAGGAACCAAGTAGCAACCCAAACAAGCAAAAAAAACACCACAAACAACATTAAAAAAGCAAAATAAAAAAGATCTCAGAATTTAATCAGCCATGGTCATGCACTCACTCTTTTGCAGAAAGATCTTACCCAACAACGATGAATCCACACGTTAGGAAGCCTCTCCTTTGTTCCTAGAAATAGATCCCACTCCATAGGAACAGATCTCACCCCATAAGCCAAGAATCTCCCTAAAAGCCTCAAAACTCTCAAGCGCTCTCTTTTCTCCCTCTGTTTCTCTCTGAAAATGGCGAACAACACTCAACCCACGATTTAGGTCAATTTTTCGCTTAAATACTTGGTTGGTTTGGAGATTCCACTTAAACCAAACCGATCCAAATAAACAACTTAATTCAACATGGTCGTACCGAAATTTGCTGGTGTCGATTGACACTCCTCCTGGTGTTGATCGACACCCACCCCCAAAACATACTATTTGGTTTGGGAGTGTTACAAAAAGTATTCAGCTCGGTTGTCAAACAATATATATACAGTAAAACCTCTATAAATTAATAATGTCGGGACCATGAAATTTTATTAATTTATAGAGGTTTTAATTTATCGATAAACTAATAATTATTAAGTTATCGATAAATTAATAAAATATTAATTTATGAAGAGATTTTTTTATTTTCATAATTTTGAAAATTTTCTATTACAAAATAATATATTTTTCTTATCATTCACCTTTTTAATTTTCATTGAATTTGTAATATTAGCTATCGTAATAGGATGAATAACAATTGTTTACTATATTATCTAGGTAAAAATGATAAATGTTAGAATTTTAGAGCTTAGAAGAAATTGTTACTACTATCCTTCTTCTGGTAATGATGAAGTCGAAGAAGATATTGCAATACATTTAGAACCAGTTACTAAAGAAGCAATTATCGCATCTAGGACTCTCCATGATTTTTGGATGCGATTTGAGAAGATAACAATGAATAAGATTAGAGATGAGCTCCAACAAGAATGCAAATTCAAGAATATGAAAACAACAATAGAGTTATATTTCACTAGGTTTTCTTAGATATAGGCAAACAACATAGAGTCATATCTCACTAGATTTTCTTAGATATATATATATATATATATATATATATGAGATTTTTATTAGTTATGCCATTTTTGTTCAAAAATTTTTCCCAAATGCCAGTTTTTTGTTTTGTCGCCAAAAATGCCAGTTTTGTGGGATAAGTAGTGTTTGAAAAGACCAAAATAACCTCTCATTTAGTGGACGAAGAGAAGTGGTAGGGGAATTCAAAATTGAAAATATTAATAATGATTGGACATGCATTAATGGCGAGATGGACAGACAATTACGATTTTTATTGTGGTAAAAGGAGTTTACTGGAGTCAATGCTGCCATTTTTGAAAACTAAAACTTTCCTAAACTTAAACAGAAGGAAAGCTTCCAAAGTAGTGATGTATTTTGTAGATGGTATCTCATTTATGTGTTTGGGATGGGTATTACCTTTTAGAAACAGAAACATGGTTGATTGTTCAACAGAGGCTACTGAACTATTTTGCAGGTGGCTTCCATGAATGTAAGCTGGAAGGGTCTTTTTGTATCTTAGGTTGGAAGGGTCTGTTTTTTTATTGTCTATCGGTTGTATTATGTCTACTTTTAGCCTCGGTAGACATGTCTAACTGATAAGTAAGATTTCTACTGTTTTTTGTTATGTCTATCGTTAGTAATGTCTATCGGATTTATTATATCTATCTAACTTGTAATGTCTATTGACTTTGTTATGTCTATCTGGATTGTAAGTGCGTCAGTTTTATTTCTATTGATTTTGTTTTTTTTTGTCTATCCTAATTATAACGTCTATCGGATTAGAATGTCTACCACCATTAACTTGTGTAAAAGATAAAAGATAAAAGAGCCAAACACCTTCATTCGTTGTATAACCAGATAACAGATAGACCTAAAAAACATGAATACATGTCCCTCGAGTAAGATAAAAAGGTGGACTAAAACAGCAAAGCAATACATTCTTCTGACTAAAATAATAGGGTAGACATAATCGGGGAAGACAACAAAAACAACATAACTATATGTCCATCGTATTGGATGGAGATATTCGCCAAATGATGATACTCAGTATCCAAATTTCCTAATGAAAAACCCAACTGCAAAGAGAAGGACAAGGACATAAATTAAAGTGTACAAAACAAAAGCAGATGTTGGGCGGTTGGATTTTGGGTGTGTGGTAAGAGGTGGGAATCGCTGAACAAAAGCCCTGAAGTCCGTTTACCCAGCACTTACTCTGCGACCATCTCCTTGAGGATGTCGATCTGTTCGGAATTCGACTTATCCCCGAACACTTCACCCAACCTGTTCAACAAATGACAACAATTTTCATCGGCCAATGAGTGGTTTCGGTGAAAGTTGAAAATGGTCCATCATAGGGTGGACATCTACCTGGTCTGTCTTCTCTGGTCCACCATGGACACATCATTGTTAGTTACAAACTGGTCCTCCGGAGGCATAACATACCCAGATCCAGCATGGTCATCAGACCTGCATTGGAAGCATAGTAAGGAGCGACATAAGTAATTTGAGTAGACAAGTAACGGTAAACATTTGGTCTAAGAAAGACCACATAAGTAAATTAGGTGGACAAGTAATGGTAGACAAAAACCTCTCTTGGTGGATGTCGTCCATCGCCCCATCAACCCTGCACATTTGGTAACTTGTGAGTTACCGAAGACATAATGATGTTAAAATGCAAATGTGGACAAATACATGTTCTGATGATTTTCTATCCATAAGTTAATGGTCTATCGTGATAAATACAGTGGGTGGACATACAAAGTCGGATCTTCAGTTAGGTCAGAAGACAGATTTTTGTTAAAAAGCAAAGGTGGACAAGGACCATGTTCTGATGGTTGTCTACCAGTAAGTCAACGGTCTATCATGATACAAACAGTGGGTGGACAAAAAAAATCGGATCTACAGATAGGGCTACCAAATATCTGGTATATCGGCTTATTTTCATAATTTGGTGGACAAAAAAAAGTGGATCTATTAACTAGTCTATATGATCAGTTTTCAAACCTATACGAAGTACGCGGCTCTAATGAGAATTCGAAGCAATTAAACACAGACAAACCTGGGAGAGGCGGTAGCGGCCCTTGGCTCTCCATCGCTTAAAATCTCGGCATCTGCCACTCGCACACTAAAACGAGAAAGACTTTCAATCACGTTTTTTGGATTTCTTAAAAAATAAAAAATAAAAACAAAGCAAAAGTTATCTTAAATACCAAGGGTCGGGTTCGGAAGACGGTTCCCCTGTGTCACCGACTTCGGCGGTTTGAGGCGGAAGAAGCGGAGGATTCGGCCGTAGATGTAATTTATCATCAACACGTACGACGGCTGTCGTTGGCGGATGTTCGGCGAGAAAGAATAGACAAAGAAGAAAGAGACTTCGAGCGACATAGGCTTCGAGAGAAAGATTTCTCTTTCTGAAAAGAGAATACGAAGGGGTTGGGTTTACGAAGTGATTAAAGTATTTTTTAATGATTGTTTTCTTTAACTAAAATTATTTTCTTTAATTTTAAAGACAGATCAATCAGAGGGTAAAGAGGTATTTCTGCAGTGTGCGTGTGGCATGCGGGTGAAGCAAAAATCCAAAGTGGCATCCATGAGAAAGTTGTTCACTGTTGATGGCAGAATATACAATATTCTCTATATATATATATATATTATTTTATTTGATTATTAATTTATGATATTTATGAGACCATATTTTTAATAGGATTTCTAAAAAAAAAATTATCTTATTATTTTATCGAAATTTGTCATTTTTTACACCGGCCCAACTCGAGACCGGAAGAATTTATTAATTTATAACGAGTATTAATTTATAGAGGTTCTACTATATATATATATATATATTTTGTTTATCTTTTATAAAATCTTATGTTTAATTTGGACAACAAATGTAAATTTAAGCAATATGTGGCCATGTAGGGGTTTCCACGTAATGTAATGTGTTGGGATGTTAACCCTCTTCTTAGTATGCATGCATGCATCTCTATTGAAAAATCTGATATTAAGAATATAATTGCTTACTTAACTATCTATCTAGTCACTAATGACAAACTTAATATGATTATTTTGTTATTATTAACCTATCATATATGGCCGTGTGGGTTTCCGCGTAATGTAAATATGTAATGTGTTGAGATGTATATAATCTTAGGCCTTGAATGGAAGCCTCATATTTGCGGAATTGTTAAACAGATTTTGAAAAACGCACTTCGTTTACCATTGAGCATTTTTATTATAAACTTGTGGTTTTGCAAAATAGAAAAACAATAGTGATGAGTGCGGTTTTGGGAAGACAAATAAGCTATGGACCGCTTTTAGAAGCTAAAACAGGTTTTATCTAGCGGTTGGACAAATTACAGTTATATATACTTTTAATTTTTAATTTTGGTTACTGTTAAAATATTATATATATATTAATTTTCTTCCATTAATATATACTTCTATGATAGATATGTAAGTTTTATCTAGTATTAGTATCTCTTTTTTTTTTCCTTTCATATCATTGTTATATAATATTAAAATAATATTATATTTTAATTATTAGAGATATTAGGTTTTATACAGTTATGTTTACTTATGCCAGATATATTTTGTATAAAAAAACTATTTACAAAATCTATGAAAATATATTAAAATTATACCTTTTGTTACATATATATATATATATATAATTATTAATACAAAATAAATTAAAATATATAAATATACTAATTATTAATAAAATAATATGAAATCCGCACTGCAAATAGTTTTTCACCAATCAAACATTATTTTGTACCACTTATTTTGCATAAACCGCACTTGTCCTGTAAATATATTTATCTCGCACGTACCGCAGTTGAACCGTACCGCACTAGCAAATACTTTGTCCCGCACTACCAAATCCGTGGTTACCATTCAGACCCTCTTCTAAGAATTTATCTCTACTAAAAAGGTGAAAAGATATAATGGTGAATTGCATACTTATTAAAACTATCCATCTAGTCATTAATAACAAATTTAATACTACTTCTCTCTCAACTTTTTATAAATGGTTAATTAAGGCATTAATCTTACTTTGGAGATTACATTTTTTCTATTTAGAGATATCTCTAGGAAAGAAGTGTGTAGTGTTTGACAATCTTTGTTTAATTAATATTTCACAAGTATTTTAAAGTCTTCCTAAGTAACAAAGATACTAGGTAACAACCCGCACTATGTGCTCGATAAATCAATTTAAATAAAATTATTATAAGTAAAAATATTGTTCATACAACCAGTATCTGTTTATGTCAAACCATATATGTAACTAAAGTTTTTTTATTTATTTATTTAAATCTTCATTTTTCGTGTAAAAATATGTTTCATACGTGAAATCTTTGAAAGTGTAAGATATTTTATTAGTCCTGGGCGTTCGGGTATTCGGTTCAGGTTCGGGTATATCCATTCGGGTATTTTGGATATTGAATTTACTATCCATAAGAGAACTGAATCTAATCGGATCGGTTCCGGTTCGGTACTCATTCGGTTCGGGTTGGTTTGGATAGTTGATATAAGAACCGAACCAGAACCAAAAATTTCGGTTATTAATGGTTTTGGTTCTTAAATATCCGAACCTACTAAATAACACCCAAAATTATCCGAAACTACAAGTACAACAGTTCAAAAGTTACAACAATCCCAACAATAAGAACATGTTATCAGATTTCAAGTTTCAAAAGGTAGAAAGAGTTAAAGGAGATTAAAGAAGAATAAGGTTTAGAGTTTGAGATTTGAAAAGTAGTAGAATCAAATTGGTAGTTCTTCCATCTGCAACTTCTTTTTTTCTCCTACTGCCTGAAATATATTAGATCACAAAGTCAGAATACATAATAATATACTCGGTTCTTAAAAAGAAGGAATACTAAGAAAGGTACATGAGTCATTTGGCTCACATACATTTGAACAATATCTCGAGTGGCTGTCTTTCTGGAATGTGGCTGGTAAAGTTGAACCCGTCTGCAGAAGTTTCTCCATGCTATGCTTTCAATAAAGGCAGGAGGTATCTCACCTAACACCAACATCTCATTACATGCCTCTCTAAAAACCGCTTCTGATACTCTACCCACTTGCATGTTCCCAACAGTTACACCACTACCGCTGTTCAAATTTTGCTGAGTCGCTCTTTGCTGCCAAGCGATGTATGGCTTGCATGTTTTAAGATGTTTCGCCAAATTCGAAGTTCCAGAAGTGGTCACAGTAGTTACACTTGCATCTGTTTCTATGATCCCACACCGGAGACCTTGTCTTAATTTCTACTTGGGAAGACGAAATAGTCATCTACACAATCAAAAAATAAAAGCAACAAAAACAGTCACTACATACATCAGATTCAGAAGTATAGATTTATTTCAACAAAAACAGTCACTCATCTACACAATCGAGACATGAAAGCAACAAAAACAGTCACTACACATCAGAAGTATAGATTCATTTTAACGAATCACCTTATTGATGCACTACACAATCGAAATAGGAAATAGTCATCTACACAATCGAATCTATGAAAATCTATAAAGTTAAAACAGTCACCTTATTGAATCTATGAAAATCTAGAAACAAATACGACATTGAATGATAACTTACCTTGAATAAAACCAACAAATTGACGAAACAGAGAGAGAAGATCAGAAAAGTTCAATGTTTCACTTTTTTCTTGTGGTTGTCGGCGTCGAGAGAATGAGAAAAGAGGCAAGGTGGGTCGAAAAAATTAGGTTTACGTGTATATATGTGGTGGGTTTAAGATGGTGGGCTTAAGATGGTATAAAATCGAATTGGACTTGGTTGATATTGGACTGGACTTGTACATATGTAAATAACTAATTATTAGTGGGCTATATAATGTGATCTGTTAAGGTTTCGGGTAACCGAATGGGTATCGGTTAATAACCGAACCTAACCGATATCCATGGTTATTTGAAATATTATCCATTCGGTTATTACCCTATATCCAAACCCGAACCAAAACCGAAATTTTCGGTTCGGTTCGGTTCGGTCCATTCGGTTCCGGTTATGTGCTCAGGACTATATTTTATGGTAGAGAAAATATTGATAAAATGTTACTATTTATTGCAACATGTCTTTTGTGACAGCTTGTCCTATGGGGACAAGCTAGTAGTGAGGCTAGTGGAGTCCACTAGCCTGTGGGAAGGTTGTTAAAGGGTGAGGACCAGGATTCGAGGAATGCCTGGCGCACCAATAATCTACTGGTGGATTAGGATATCTATAGTGATGGGTTAGGATCGATGCCCTGCAGGGCCAGCTTGGGGTCCGTTGGGACGGCTAGCAGTGAGACTAGTGGGGTCCGCGGACAGTCCATTGGAGCAGTGAGGCTAGTGGGGTCCACGGGACGGGTTGTTACATATATAGCGGGAAGGGTTTTGTCGATATTTAGATAAATTTAAAAATATCATTAATTTGGTGTTAAACGGGTAAAACATCATTTCTTTATTTTATTAACACTATCGGTATCCGAGAATAAATATATCTAATTAAATTGATTAAGAAATATTATGTAAAAAATAAATTATATTGCAGTATTATATGGTTTAAACTTTAAACCATAAAATTATTAATTATTATATAATTATAACATATTTAACCAACAAATACAACTTATAATTTAAATGTTTTAGTTATAAATAATTTGTTCCGCGATGTATCGCGGGTTCTAACTTGTTTGTTTCAGAGTAAAAAAAATAGAATAATACATTGAAGATAGTCTAAGATATTATTGTATTAAGCACCCAATACTTTTACCTTAAGCAGGTAGTTTTGTGTTAATTATAAAACATAAATGTTATTGTTTCTTCTCTAGTTTAATGGACGCGTACGCTGTACGCTTCTACCTTAATAGGACTAAGGTTTGGATTTACTGTCAATATTTTGTTTTTGGAATAACTAAAATTGAACATGACCCTACAACAATGATATTTATATATATCCAGGTGTTTTATATTGTATAAACAAATATAGAATACATCAACATTCCCTATATAGAGTGTTTTATATTGTATAAATTAATATAAAATGTAAATGTTACTTTTCTGCTCTAACCTAATGTATTATTGGCTAAGCTCTCGATGTTTGATCAAGACGTCTTTAATTATTTCTTTGTTAGTGATAAGCATTAACATGTTAACATCTAACACACACAAAAATAAGAAAACAGTGCCTTACGTTTTCTCTCTGGAGATATATATATAGAGAATCGGTTATTGATAATATGAGTTCATGATTAGGGGATTTTATTGTTAAACGAAAACAAAGAATCTAGTAATTATGATGAAGGAAAACGTGTTACTAAGAGTGTTTTAATTTTTGTTTTTTTGTAATATTCCACAAGTTCATTTTCTTTTAGTAAAGAAATTGAAGTTTTCCAAGTTCATTTTGCTTTGCTTTTATCCCCAATTCATTTCATCGGTCAAGACCACTTCATCGTCGGTTAGACTATTTTAATCTTCTTTAATTTGTAATAAATTGTAGGATTAAAAATATATAGCTAGAATATTAAAAACCTCAAGAGTTCAACTTCTGATTGTGATTGAGACAAATCTTTTATGGCTATTTCCAAGAACTCGATAAAAGATCAAGAAATGAGAATATATGTTTCAACTATAGAGTATGTGACTCATAAGGAATAAGAAGAGAAGAAATGCAGAACCAAACATGCTTATATGTTATAGGGATATAAAACTCATGAGAGTTTAGAGACAACGATTTCCCAATTATTTTACTTACAAGAAAGTTTCCCTGGACTTAAATAGTTCAAGAAAAAAATAAATTAACATGTCTATATATTTCAATCGCCTTCAAGATCAATATCTCAGTTACTTATTTATAAGAGAGTTTCACTCTGGAATTGTAAAAGTAACCTATCACTCTTGGGTTTCCTCCATCTCCTTATCAACTTCATTTATCTTCTTGGAGATCTCTTCCAACTTCACTTCCATATCGTTGAACTTCTTCTTGACCTCTTCAATGGCACCAACATCAGTTCGACCAGTTGCAGGATGAAGTTGGACTGTCTCCGCACAGAGCTTCTCAAACTCATCTTTCAACTCCTTGCTCTCACGATCCAGCTCTTCAAGACGAGTATCCACACTAGTGTTTCCAACATTAGCCATTTTTTCTCACAATGATATCAAAGAAAGAAAGAAAAGGATGAAAAAATTATAAAATGATATTGTGAAAAAATTTTGTGCGTGTTGCAATGTAAGAAAACCTCTTCTAAACATCTCCATTTATAGCTGAAAAAAGGTGAAAATGTTGAGTTGCGTACTTTAACTCTCCCACCTACGCCACTAACACAAACTTACTAGTTACTACTTCTCTCATAAGTTTATCGTTAATTAAGGCAATAACCTTACTTTGGAGGTTATACCTCGTGAAGGTTCATTTCTCTACAAATTATCTGTTAATAAAAATTATAATGAAAATAAATGGAGACAGATAATAAATAAATAAATATAAAGAGAGTTAAAAAGACATGACTATTTAAATAGACACATCTTTTGTAACGAAAAGTTGTGATGAAAAATATAAATAAAAACAGTGAAAAACACAACTCTAAATACAACCATTTGATTTTTTTTTTAAACATATAAAAACAAAAATTTTACGAAAAAGTACTACGAAAAATCGTAATTGTTGTGTGTACGCTTGATTATATTTTTACCTAATAACCCATATAAACTGCTTTTAAATAGAAAACATCTTTCTTATTATATTGAAGACTCAAATTCAAAAACATTCTATATAAACCATATAACTCTCGGAAAAAGAACTCTAGGTATTTTTATTAAATTTTATATTTAAAATTAACTAAAAGTTGTAAATTAGATTCATCATTCCAAAAATCTTTTGTTAAATCAAAAATTGGAAGAATTTCTTTACTTTTAAAAGAATGAATGCTAGAGAATAATTTAGAACGCTGTAAAAACCGTTGTGATTAAAATTTTATATTATTTTGTGTCATAGCAAAAAAATGAAAATAGTTCAAAGAGACAAATATATATATAAATTTCAACAGATACGAATATTCGAATAAACACAACTCTACAATGAACAGTTGCAACTTTACAAAACACCTGTTATAATGAATAATGACAACTTTTTATAAAACACAAAATTTAATTTTTTTAAAAAAAAATAGAAAATTATCCAAAAGGTACGATTGAAAAAACACAATTTTTTGTGACATTTATTCGGATTTCTAACACAACTTTACAATGAACAGTTGCAACTTTACAAAAAAAACGTTACAATGAACAATCATAATTTTTTGTAAAACACACAATTTAAATTTTTTAAAATTTGTTTTAGAAAATTATCCAAAAGGTACAATTGAAAAAAACACAATTTTTTGTGGCATTTATTCAGGTTCCTAACACAACTCTACAATGAACAGTTGCAACTTTACAAAAAACCGTTACAATGAACAATCACAACTTTTTGTAAAACACACAATTTAAATTTTTTACAATTTTTTTTAGAAAATTATCCAAAAGGTACTAAAAACACAATTTTTGGTGGCATTTATTCGGATTGCTATTATATGTAGATTATTTAGTAAACTTGATTTTTTAATTAGATTTCGTGATGATTTAAAATAAAATAAAATTATATCTTTTTCAAAAAAAAAAATTGACAGCCAATTAATTGTTTAGTAGTGTTTTTGTTTATAATGTTTCATTTACCATGTCAAAATTGCCAACTAAAGAACCTTCAGGTCCCAAAAACTATTTTCTAAAGAAAATGGAAATTAAAAAGGCAACTAGACATAAAACCAAAAAGTGTAGAAATCTCTTAAGAAACACCACAAAAGGAATGCAGAAGGAAACAAATCATCAAGACGGAAGGAACCATCGAGCATCCTTGAGCTTTAAGTTGAAGAAACCCGGGAAACGTTTGAGGGTCTTTGTTACGATGTTGAACACACATACGTCAAGGCATGAACTTTTCTGGACAGAGAAACCAGCATGGCGAGTGCGAGAGAAATAGATAGAGTTTGGTTCGATACCAAGGTGATACCCAAATAGATAGCAGGCACGGTGATACCCAAATCCAGAAACAGAGCCTCGTCACCTAAATAATCTACCTTAACAAGCATGCTGTATAAACTATTACCCGGGACTCGGGAAGGGTTCTTCTTGTAAAGAAAAAACATCCAAGGCCTTGAAGACACGTAAAAGATGCTCATGACAACCAAAAATTCTCCTGTTGGTCTAACAGCAATACTATAGCGATACTCATCATCATATAATCCAGTCGGAGGAGATGGCAAACCAAATGGTGATAAAATATCCTTGAAACCTTCTTGTCCAGACGAATCATATGTGAGTTTTCGAATGTGATTACCACAAGATAGCACCATATCAGACACGTCTCGTAACACAAAGCTTGGAATCTCACGATAATGATCTTCCCCATTCTTGCAAAAGGCTAAATACTCAGTCATATACTTGATCCTATGGAAGTACCATACAACTACGAACTCTTCCTTCTTCTTGTCTACCCACAAAAGACCTCTCAGATTTCTAGCTTTATGGCTGACACAGCGACGGGTTTCTACCTCCTTGAAAGTTTTATCTCCGACCCTCTTAAGCTTATATTGGCCACCTTTGATCGACTCCAGAGGTGGAAGATGGATCTTTTTCTGGCTAAGTACATTTATAATATAGAGATTGGATTTAGAATCCAGAACCAAGAACCAGTTACCTGAGTTTGCCAAGAATTTAATGTTTGGCCAATATAAGCTTAAGAGGGTCGGAGATAAAACACACATACGTAAGTCTCTCTTCGTTTTATAAACCCTAGCTTCCTTGGGGTGGTATAACCACCATCCTCTAGAAACATAATAAGCAATGGAGATCCGATTTTTTGAGGCGAGGTTTGTTTCGAACACAGATACCAATGCGAACATACCATCTTAGCGCGGTTTAAATAGACAAAACTCAAACGCTCCAACACAGATCTTAATATGTCCATAGGAAGATCCGACCAACGACCATCGGCCATGATTAGGGTTAATGAGATTAGGTGTGTAGAAGAATGTGTTGCTGCTGAGATCGAGTTCTTGACCTTCAGAAATGCAGAACTAGGGTTTTTTTCAAACAATATGCGATTTGTAGAATGCGTAAAGCATTTGGGCAATGTTTTGAAACCCAACCCGGATTGTGAACCGGACTAGCTCCTGGGTCACTGGGTCATCGGGTTAACCGGGTTCGACCACGGGTCAACTGACTAAAATATATTTAATGCATTTATATAAAATAAACATTTTTCAAAATATTGTAAAAAGAATATCATGTTTAACAAAGTATGAAGTTTAATAATAATAGTAAATGATTAAAACTTTTAAATTCAAATCAAAAAATAAAAAAACACTGATAAAACATCTCCAAAAACAATCAATTCTTCTTACGCAAAGCATGAGATATGAAAAAAAAAGTTGAAAAAAAGAGATGTGTTGTGAGCCATTTGTGTTGCCGTCTAAGCTATAAAGGAATAAAAAGTTTTTAAAATAATTAAAATTGTGAATCCCTATATTCTTTTTCAACAATCTAGTAGATTTTTTTGAACCGCTAACCAGCCGGGTCAACCGGTTCACCGGGTCACGGGTTAATAGTGGATTTTTCTGGGTTTTACCGGTTTTATTACTACCGGTTATTAGCACTATACCCGAACCGGTAAAGTCTCCAGGTCACGGATTAACCGGTCGAACTGGCCGGTCTGGGCCGGGCGTGAAAACATTGCATTTGGGCCTCTCGTAAACAAGCCCAACGTATGGCATGAAAGAGTCAAAAGATTAGGTTTTGTAAAGTCATTTTAAAACTTACCACTTTTATACTAGGGTAAATTATATGTTATAGCCATAGGGCAAGTTTTTTTAATTATTTTAGGTAATAAGTTATGTTTGTTTACACCAAATAGCCACCTCCCTTCAGCTGGACATTTTTGCCCTCGCAACCAAAAAGCCAACCGACGAGGAAACGAAACAACCGGCGATGAAACAAAATTGGGGAGTTCTCTCGTTGTTAAGGTTAGTTGCTACAGTTTAAATTTAATGTTTAATTATTGATCTTTATGTCACATTGTATTAAAAGCAAGACAAGACAAATACCAACCCAATTAATGCAGAGCATCTTTTTATTCCTTTTGTATGATTGAGAGTTGTTGTCGAGAGTGATAAAGGATGATAAAAAACTTAGAACGAGTAGGGGGAGATTGTGAAGTGAAGAAGAAGAAGAAGAAAGTTGAATTTTGTTTTTCAGGTAATATATGCAGAGGTATAAGAACAATAATCTTTCATAACTAAGTTAATAGAGTTGGTGTTTTGTTTTTTATGTACCAAAAACAAAAGGAATGGAATCTGGGTGGTTTTAATGTTTGATGTATGTGTTATGTGGGTTTAATGTTTGATGTATGTGTTGTTGGGTATTTATTTGTGTCGAGATTAATAGGCATGACATTTAATGTGATGGATGCATTTATGTTGCAGGTGTGTAATGGATATTCCTGTATTTATTGTTCTTGGTGTTTGGATTCGTACTGAACAACAAGAATGAGAATTTGAACCTAAGAAAGGAAAGTTTGGCAAGTGTATATTACTGAAACGAAACATTACGTACACGGAGCTGTCGTGTACGTTATGTGAGTTGTTCTGCATTCCGGCTACAGAGTTTACTCCGACAATCAGTTATTGGATGCCAAGGCGGATGTCTGTCATGATAGAACGTAAACGCCCTCCTGTGCACATTGACAATCAAATGAGCTTGGAAACATTCATTTTCATCCGCAGTGGTGATGCAAGTGTAAACATGTGTGTCTCATTTTCTCCCAAAAGTTAATGCATTTGTGGACACTGAGAGTCATGAAAATTACAAGTTGTCAGGGACTGAAAATCCTACAAATTCGATGTTGGAGTTAGTTATTGGGGATGAACGCAAGGACGGGGTAGGGGTTGAGCAAAATGAGGGTAAAGAGGATAATGAAGAGGATGATGAAGAGGACGATGAAGAGGATGATGAAGAGGATGATGAAGAGGACGATGAAGAGGATGATGAAGAGGATGATGAAGAGGACGACAGAGAGGATGATGAAGATGATGATGAAGAGGATGACGGAGAGGATGATGAAGATGATGATGAAGATGAGGACACTGATGGATCAAGTGGAGGGAGTACGCTTGATCCAACTATCGAATGTAGTGAAGGAGATGAAGAAGATTATGATTACAACAAGTGGACAGATTTTGTCAACAGAGAAAACATGATTGGGCATACCGGAGACGGTGGCGAGAATCAGATTCCAGTGGTTACACCAGGGGACTTTACCCGCTTATTACAATTGTGTACGTATAAAAATGCACTTGTACGTGATGGACCAGTTCTAGGGAATGGTGATATTGAACCGACTGATCCATGTACGTACAATACGGAATGTGAACGTGAGGAAGTATGCGAAGATGCTGGTTTAACGTACACAAATGATGAAGAACCTGCTATAGGAGAAGGAAATAGTTTAGACATTGAAATTGGAGAGGCATCATTGGATGTGATGTCTGAATCAAGGGCCAAATCAGGTGAGAGATTAGTCACCTTGAATGAGTCGTACGAAGTTTTCAATGGCTTCAAAGCGATGCAAACAGATGACGCTGAGTTACTTGATATTGTTTATGCTCCAGTGTTTGATGATTTAGCCCATCTGAGAGCAGATGAGACACAAGTTGAAATTGCCACGACAGGGGAATCACTGTATGTTGGAAGTTTGTTTCAAACCAAAGAAATGTTGCAGCAGACAATGTCTTTCCATGCAATCAGAAATTGTTATTGTTTCCATCAAATTCGGTCTTGTCCACGAAGATTGGAATTGGTATGCGTCGATAGAAGTTGTCCATGACAGTTGGCTGCAAATGTTGTAAAGAGATCTTCAAATTTCAAAATCAGTAGGTATGTGGATATTCATACTTGTGACATCGACACCCGGAAGAATTATGGTAAACATGCTACTTATAAAGTTGTTGGGGAAGCGATCAAGAGTAGATACAGTTCTACGCAAGCAGGGCCTAGAGCTGTTGACGTTCCACATCTGATATTAAATGACTTGAACGTTCGCATCTCATATTCTACCGCATGGAGAGCTAAAGAAGTGGCAGTGGAACATGTTAGGGGTGATGATGAGAAAAGCTACAGGTTTTTACCGACATATTTGTACCTCCTTCGTAAAGCTAATCCAGGAACAATCTACCACCTCCATTCGACACCAGAAATTGATGGCAAAGAAAGGTTCAAGTATATTTTCATTTCTCTTGGGGCCTCTATTAGGGGACTACAATATATGCGGAAAGTCGTCGTTGTTGATGGAACACAACTTCAAGGCTGTTACAAAGGATGCCTACTAATAGCGTCAGCCCAAGACGGTAACTTTAATATATTTCCTATTGCGTTCAGTGTTGTTGATGGGGAGACAGATGCATCGTGGATATGGTTCTTTGATAAGTTAAAGGAGATTGTTCCAGATGATGAAGATTTAATGATAGTTTCAGACCGACAATCGGGATTGTTTATAAGCGCTGCAAAAGCATATCGAGTGAGAGATTTTACAAAATATTTTGAGGAATTAAGGAGTAGGAGTCCTGAATGCGCAAAATATTTAGAGGATATTGGGCTGGAGCATTGGACAAGAGCATACTGTAAAGGGGAAAGATACAACATAATGTCAAGCAACACTGGTGAGTCTTTCAATAATGTCCTCATAAAAGCGAAAACCTATCCGATTGTGTACATGTTGGAATTCATTAGGGAGATAATAATGTGATGGTTTGGTGAAAGGAGGAAAAAAGCTTCCAAGTGTACGTCTTTGGTAACTCCTGAAGTTGATGACCGGTTTTTGCAAGAGCTTCCTGAATCTGGGAAGTTTTCAGTTATGATGTCAGGACCGTGGAGTTACCAAGTGACTAGTAAGACAGGCGAGCATTGCCATATTGTTTTAGACCGGTGTACGTGTACCTGTCTAGTGTACACAAGGTTAGGAATTCCATGCGAACATGTTCTAGCGACTGCAATACATTTTGGGATCAATCCGAAGTCGATTGCTGCTGCGTGGTATCTGCTTAACACTTTTACAGCTTCTTATCAAGAAGTTGTTCTACCAATTGAGGATCCAAAAGACGTCGACATTCCAGTTCATGTCTCTGAACTTCATTTAATCCCTCCACACAGTAGAAGACCACTGGGAAGGCCAGTTTCAAAGAGCATTAAATCAAAGGGAGAAAACCGGGTTAGTAGTTATTGTATCGAATTTGTTATTATAGTTACGTTACCATACTCTAGATTAGATATGGGACATCTCATGTAGCACTTTCCATTTATTATTAACAGAAAAGAAGAAACAAACGCCCTCGTCCAAATAAGTGTACCAGGTGTAAACGCTCGGGCCATAACAAGAAAACTTGCAAAAATCCGATTTAAATAAATTGTTTTCACTGTAAACCGCCCTATGTAGGGCGTGTATTGCTATTCACTTGTTTGGTTGTACGGTAAATGAATCATGTGTACGTACACATCATACACTGTGGCTATGTATGTACATATATAAGTCGTAGGAATCCTAATCCCTTGTTTCGTTGTACGTTTACTTAATGATGTGTACGTACACATCATACATTGTGGCTATGTACGTACATGAAAGGTTTTGGAAATCCTATTCACTTGTTTGGTTGTATGTTTACTTAAACAAACATGTGTACGTGTACATAAATTTAAAACTTTATCGTTGTACGTACATATACATGTTGTTGGATAATTGAGCATACTTTTTATGACCATGTCATTAGGACTTTGTACTTGTGTACGTACTCATAAATTAATGGTGGGTGGTAATAAATATCATATAACATCCTAATTATTCATAAATCATAACATAGTCGGTGGAAATATAACATTTAACATCCTAATAATTCAGAATTACTTCAAGCAGAAAGAGTATTTATCCTTACAAAAAATATGATAAAGTACATAAAACTTTCATTCTAATCTTCTGTTTTTGAACACTCCCCATCATCATCTATTGTTGCGTTTTGAGTCCTTGAGCTCTCACCTGCCTGCGCAATGCTTTCATTTGGGGTCTCTATGTTATCCCTATCCTGCTCCATCACATGGTTTATGTGGTAACGTACAGCAAACTCAGATCTGTAATTGTGGAAAGTGGGTTTCAACCTTTTAGCATTAAGAACTTTGCTATTTGGAAGCTATCATACATAATAATTACTTACATCGACTGGTGATGATCAAGTCCGTCGAAATCTGGTTTTATGAAGACTCTCGACGAGGCTTCTGTGTGTACAAGACATGATACACCTACAGAGAGTCGCCATATTATGTATCAAACCAAAGTACATGTTATTGACACGATAATAACAATTTAACCATCCATACCTTCATAACTCTCAACCTTCCAAAACCGCAAGACAGAAAAGATTGGTTCGGATTTGTGTAACAGATGACACCCATTTTCTTCCCAACAAGTGATAATGAAGAGGCATAGTTGGCTATTGCACGACACTTTATACTTACATTCCTAAAGTGTTATTGCCCAGTTAATATAAATCCTACCGATGAAAATATATATACATTTAGGAAATATGGTTTACCTGCCATTGAGTAAAGTGAAGACAACTTCAATACACCTGCCATTCTCATCTCTTTTTTCACTTCCACATGAACAATGCACCCACAAACATCTATATTCAGGGAAAAGGGATAATTTAGACATCTAATTTTAGTAACTCTCGGATATGTACATATAAATATTTCTTTAATTAAAGATTAAACTTACCGAAAGATATGGGATGAGTAACTCTCCCACGATATATATCTTCCAAATCCTCGAAACAGAAGTACTTTTTCTGATTCAATGGTTGGAGCAGCGTCATCTTCGAGTCATCCATAAATTTGATTTGGTGTGGATGATGAGTATTCCTCTCATCGAGAGTTGGGTTAATTATTTTGAAGTTCTGAATCATATACCACTCACCATTTTCTATATCACGGCGGAGTTTTTTCAGGGTACCCTCTAGAAACGAGACTTCGATTGTTCCACCCTATACAAATATAATACAAATTATATTTGTATATATATAAGTACTGTTAGATATACCGAGAGAAGGATAATTTGTTTAACTAACCTGTTCATCCACAAGTAGCAGAACCCTTTTTTGTAAGAAAGTGCGAATACACCAAGAATTCAACACCTTCACGACGATAACCCAATTAGTTCTCCCGGGTTGAAGATCAGAAATAGGAGTGATGTTGAGAGTCATGGTATTGTGAGATTACGCTTTCTTTTTTTTTCCTGATCGAATACGCGATAGTTGAGGGAATTTTAAAGAAAACGAAGAGCCGGGAAGAAATGCACCGTCTTACACGCGAATCTTCGTCCCACCTTTTGATATTGGCGTCTTTTCGAGTTCCAATGTCTAATTAACTGATGTACGTATTTCACCATGTTGTTCTCCGTACATATATGTAGTTACCGCTTTTAACACATTGGTTTTTCTCTAAGTTTTGTTTCTATCTTATGGACGATGCCCTACATTTGTGTACGTACATTTGTTATCTTTGAAAATGTGTACGTACATACATATAGTTGTTGGAATGGGCATTATATTTGCTTAAACCATATAACACATTGGTTTATTATAACGTATTCACAGGTTTTGGTTACGAGCTAATATTGGAAATTAAATATAATATGTAGGTTTCATTATAACATAAACTTCTCGTCAACTCGTAAAATAGGACAGAGTCAATAATGACGCTCCTTCGTTTTATCAATTCTTGTCCGTTCTTTTTCCACAGCATTAGGGCAATCATTTCCATGTGCTGCACATGCTGAAGAATAACCAATGGTCCATTATCTCACCATAAACAACAATATATGAATAGTTTAAACTCGTATTTACCCAAATAACAGTTACCTGTGTGTGGACCCATTGTTGAGGCAATATAAGATGGGAGAAGAAGAGGTGATATGCTTTGCGGAATCCAAATAAGTTGTGTATCCTGCACAATTCTTATATGAGTAGACAGACAAAAACAGCCCAATCCGAATGAAATATAAAACACTTGCACATCTTCCCGTTGAATCAACTCGGTGAATCTAGCGTATTTATGATGTTCTACATCTTCCAACGGATCGTATCTGGTGGATCTGTCAGGTGGGTTGATGATGACCATCGTGTCTTCCCTTACTGATTCATCGACAATAATAACTGGATGAGTCACTGGTTGATGTGATCCACTTGGAATAACTACCACTCCTGAACTGTTATCTGGTGGATCTGCAGTTTCTTCACAATCTACCACTGATTCGCCTTCCTTCTGTTCTACGTCCCTCTCGACCTAATATCATGAACGTACATAGAATTATACATATATATATAACAATAAACTTACTAAGTAGACAGTATATGTTCGTAACACAAATAGTGTTGAAAATCAAATGTGTAGCTACAATTACCTGTTGTTGGTCTTCAACTGTGGTCTCACGAACAGGTCCTTCGGTAGTGTTAAACACCTCTACTGTTTCACCCTCCTGATGCAGTTCTTGCCCATCCACCTATTCAAAATAATGGACCATTGGTTATTCCTATATGTTACCGACTGTATTTTCGAGGATGGTATAGAGGACATCATTTGTATACATCATCGCAGGTGATAAACAGATAATCGCATATTTAAGAGACTTACAGATGGAGATGCTCTGATTTTTGCTTCATCAGACACCAAATTGTTACATCCTTGATCATTAGGTACCTCATTAATTTTTGATGTATTCAGTTGCAGCAAAATCTACAACAATGATGAACGAAGTTGGAATAAGAAGGTCCCTAATTATAATTAACATATAATGTCATACTTACAGTGGATACTAATGCTTTAGTTGGTGATACCTCACCACCAAGGGTATCTTCACCGCCGACATCATCTGGGCAACTATGATCTCCTACCTTCTAATAACATACAATTTACGTGTACGTACATTAGCTACATTAAACATAAATGTAGGTACACAAAATTTAACAAATTATAGTGTACGTACATTAAATCCATCGTCCAGAGATGGTTGGTGCATGTCGTAATCGCGAACATCGGCTTCCCATCCAGCAGCAGCATTAACACAAACACTTGTTGGAAAACTCATGTCGTCCAATTGTTGGGGTCAAACTACTTCATCACCGCTCACCGAATTTTCACCATGTTTATCATCATTCAGACCTTCAACGTTTCCAACATCCTGTGCAAACCACGAGAACAACAAAAATTAATTTATCTACGATGTGGAAATCATACAACAATGATGTTAGTGGGCAAACTAACCTTAGCAGTGTCACCAACTTCGATGGTAGGAACCTTCTCTCTTCTTTTTTTTCTAACTATTAATGAACTCATTCTTCGAAACTTATTCTTTTTCCCACTTTTTCTGTGTGACTGTTGCTTTGACTTATTCTCTGAACCCATCTGACTACCAGCAAAAGGTTCAGGTACCCCATAGTCGTTTCCTTTAACCTCCAATAATGCAGCTCTTATCTCTGTACGGACGAAGCTCTTCATGTCTTCATGCATTTCCTTTAGCATTGCTTCTTGCTTCCTGAAGAACCGCCTGAGTTCAACCGCATACCTTTCAAATCGCTCATCATCCAAAGCTTGATCACCATTGGGCGTATCCCCCACTTCCACATTAGCTTATGTAGATGTCTTCAATTTCTTATTTTCAATTGTTGATGTTTGTCCTCGTTTCCTCTTTCGACATCCACCTGTAACTATAACACCAATAACCGAATATCAGTTCATAAAATTTGATTCGCATAAGATTTTAATATCGCTTTCAAAAAATAACACAATTGTCAACATACCTTTCTCTTCATGTCGTATCTGTTTTAGGAACTCAGCATCGCCTCCCACCCATATTGCCTCATCCCATTTGTGGCCAGCATTAATAAGATTTTAAATGTTCTCGACTTGATGGTCTTCCTCCTCATCACGCCAGGAGAATGATCCAAGAGAACAATGCTCCACTAATTCGACCATCTGCGTAATAACCAACTATAAAATGATACATGTATAAGAAAATATACACCAATTAGAGAACTTATACTTTTATATCACATGTGTACGTACAATATAAAGCACAACCACCTACGTACCTCTTTAGCAGCCTCACATGCGAAAATGCTTGCTGTCCGGATTGGGCGCAGTTTAGACAGATTATGGATCGATCTTTGAGTAAACGCCTGATCATCTTCGTCAGACGGTATTAAATTTGCAAGTGATGGGACAGTTTCAAATGCCAGCAGTTGTAGTGCAAGAGGAAATCCATGAACAGCTACTGACCGTTGCTTGCAACTTTTCACTAATCTCTCAACATCTGCAGGACAATTAAACCCTGTAATTGTCTCCAACATCCTCTCAAATAACAACCTTCCCCATGGGTATTTGCAGAAAAATTCAATATTCTTGGTCATCTCCACTGTTTTGGATGTAGGTTTGACTGGCTGAGTAATGCATGTGTGTAGTGACCCTCGCCAAGGGATGAAATTTCAAAATAAAAACTCAAGGCCAAAAGACCAAGAAAGGAAGCCAGCAAGGAGAGCAGAAAGATTGCTGAAGGAAAGTCCGAGAAATTCTGGACGGATCAAGAGATGGCCGATGGTACCATGTACCATGTACCATGTACCGTACCGGACGTACGTGCACGGACGGGCGTATCAGACGAACTCCGAGCGGTTAAGGATGCGAATGGACGTGAACTAAGGGTGGAAAGGAGTCCACTAAGAGAAGTTGATTATTTTAATCTAAGTGAAATTTCCACTAAGATTATTTTAATCAAGAAACGTTAGTGGAGTTAGTGGGCGATTAAAATAATCAAGGAGAGTTAGTGGTGTTAGTGGGCAATTAAACAATTCAAGGAGAAGTTAGTGGAGTTAGTGGGCGATTAAAATAAGTAAAGGTAAGTTAGTGGGAATTTAGTGGCCAAGTGTTAAGGTTAAAATCGCCAAGTGTTAATCGCATGCACTAAGGAGAAGCTTCTAAGTTCGCCATTTGTTCGCCATGCGGGGAGAGAGCCGCATGTCCAGCCACTTGTCTCAGCCAAAACTCACACCAAACCACTATAAATAGGAGCCTTAGGAGCATTTTCGCTCATTTCTTTCCCTTAGAGAAAAAGAGAAAGAGTTAGAGCGAGAGCGAGAGAGAGAGTTCTTCCCGTAGAAGTTCTCTTCCGCGAGTTGTTAGCCAAGTGCCACTGTAGGAGCTGTTCGCGTTCAGTCCTTGCTAGAAGTCCGAGTAGATTTTGTTCTTCTCAGCCAAGCCAGGTGAGTTTCGAAGCGTGTGATATGGCACATGATAGGTTGGGTTTTGGGGTGTTTTTCTTTAAAGTCTTTGCGGGATAGACTTAAGCGTTTATGAGAGGTGAGTTGCTTAGGATTTTAAGTGATAAATCTAGGCGCTTTCGTGGGTTGTTGGGTAGACTCGTTTCTTTCTTTCTAGATTGAGTTCTAGGAAGTTAAGTCTCGTTTATTGCTTGTTTGCATGTTGGTGCGAGGTTGTGTTTAGCACTTAGTCTCTAATTTATTTCTAGTCTCTTTGTTGCTTGTTTGTGGTTGCATGTGGCTTGTGTGCCTTGCATGTTGCTTGTTTGTGGTCGCATGTTTGCTTGTGTGCATTGCATGTAGTTGTTGTAGCTTGCATGTAGCTTGTGGGCTTTGCAGGTTTGTTTGGTTGTGTGTGAGGTTGTGCAGGAGAAGACTTCCCCAAGGCCGTAATCGGGGCTGATTACGAAGACTCGGAGAGACGGGATTGCAGCCTAGGGCCGAGTATACACGATCGTGTATTCGAGTGCGCCTGTTGAGAGGGACTCGTATGTGATGTTCTATGCTCGCGTGCCTTTGTGGCTGTGAGTATTGGTGTTCACGGGTATGGGGGGAAGTAACGAAGCGAGGAGGCGATGAAATGGTGGAGTGAAGGAGTGAAGGGCATTAAAGATGAAGAAGAGTTGTTAGCTTCCGCATGCGTATACTTTGATAGTATACTTGTTGCATTTGAGTGCTGCATGTAGTTGTTGTTAGATAGCTTGCATGTTGTGTGTTGCTTGATGGGGTTGGGGTTGGGGTTGGGTTTGGTTTCTTGTTAGGTTTCCGAACTCACTGAGTGTTTAGCACTCAAAACTCCATAATTTGTTTTGCAGGTAACCTTAGTGGGGAAAAACCCTTAGAGGGGAGCGCAGGACGTTAGGCCAGCCGGTGTAGTTTGTATTGCCTTTGTAAGGTGTTTTGTTGTTGTAGTCTAAGTTATCGCTTTTTGGCTCTAGGCCTGGTACCAAAACGTTATGAATGTTTTGTGAACTTTTTCGTTAAGTAATTAAAGTATTGATGTTGTTTTATTTAAGTTGTGTGGTTTTGTTTGGTTCCAGCCTTGTCCGAGCCAACACAACGTGCCAGGCCGCGAGGGTTGCAAAGCCTAAGCAGTCTCGGTCGCGGGCGAAATTGTGCTAGGGAGGACCGGTTGGGAAGTCTGCAGCTTCCGTCCCTCGACTGGACCACCTCGGTGCAGTTCCCATAGTGGCGTTCTGTGGCTGTCTGTGGCCTGCGTGGTCATAGGACGGTTCGAGGGCGTTACAACTGTGGTATCAGAGCATGGGTATGATGCTCGCGGAACACACGTTTTCAAATGTTTTCTCGAGTCAAAATGAGTCGCAAAGGCAATTTTAGGAAACCGGTACGTCCTTGTGCATTTTTAGGTAGATGGGATTAGGACTTACCCTTTGGTGCTGGTGCAGATGTCAGACCGGGGAAGTGAAGAGGGATGGTCGTGGGGTGATTCAAGAGCTGATGGAGAAGAGTGGCAAGAGCCGATGGAGGGTGATCCATATGATGTCGAGGATGAGACCGGATCAAGAGAGAATGACGATCGGACAACAGAGAGGTCGAGTTCTGAAAGAAGTGGGTCGCAAGGATCATTACCCGGAGAGAATTCAAGATTCCTGATGGAAACATTTTTCAGTGGAAACTGGTCTGGTATGCAATTTAACAATCCGGGTCAACAGCGAGCAAGTTTCTGTCAAACACCTGGTGTACAACGTGCATATCACGAACCATATGAGCCAAGGAGTGTGCCGCCAAGGCAAACGAATGTCCCTGAAGAGCCGAGACAAAGGAGTGCACCCGAGGAGCCAAGACAAAGGAATGCGCACGAAGAGCCAATAGGTCAAGAGAGTGGACCAAGAGATCCTTTGCTAGCTGCGTTCTAAGAGATGATAGCGCTTATGCGACAGCAAGCGTCACGCTCAAGGGAACCAGAGGCCCCGAACTTCTGGAGATTGTGACGATGATGAGGAATTTGGGAACCGAGTATTTTAGAGGAGGATCAAACACGTTTGAAGCAGATAATTGGTTGTGAAGCATGGAGAAGAATTTTGAAGCAACCCGATGTCAAGAAGATTATAAGAAAGATGTTGCAGTGTACTTCTTAAAGGATGATGCTAGTGATTGGTGTACTAGTGTGAAGAGACACTACGGTCATCGAGATCCAACATGGGCAGAGTTTCAAAAGGAGTTCGAAGGAAATTATTTTCCACTGGAGGCCAGAGACAGATTGGAGAATGAGTTTACAAACTTAGAACAAGGCGGGAAGAGTGTTCGAGAACTAGAGGCAATCTTTACTCGACTGTGAAAGTATGTGTACCGAGGGCGAGACAATGAAGCAGCTATGACACGCCACTTTCTACATGCGCTACGGCCAGATATCCGGAGTAGGCTCATGTCTGTCACTTACCAACGAGTTGACAAGTTGGCGGAGAAAGCTGTAAACGTGGAGGAGCACATAGAAATGGAGAAGGAAGCCATGAAAAAAGACCAAGAGAAAGGCAAGGCGAAGATGATGCCAAGTGGTGGTGCAACGCGAAAGAGAAGTCGATCCGACCATGAAGGGCGTAATTCAGAACTGGGGAATAGAGGAGTTGTGTGTTTCTCATGTGGAGAGTTAGGCAATTATTTTCGAGAGTGCCCGAAGGCAGGAAGGAGTGATCGCCCAGTGCCATCTCACATCATATGTTTCAATTGTGGCAAGGGTGGCCATTACATGGCAGCTTGTCCGATGATCAATGCCATGGTAGCGGAACCAGAAGCAGAATATCCCCCACTGACCAGTCCCGAGGATGAGCAACCTGTGAAGCCGCAAGTGAGAAGGGATCGCGTGTATCCTTCCCCTTAGGTAGTTAACCCTTAGACCTTCAGAACCGTGTGGTGATCGGGAAGGTAAATGTGGGTGCTAACTCCCTCTTTGTGTGTTTGTGTGCTTGTGTGCTTGTGTGTTTGTGTATTTGCGTGTTTGTTGTCCTGTTGTGTGTTCGTTGTCTAGGCTTGTGGAAGCATTTGGTGGTGCTAGTCCAAGTCTTAGTTGTTGTGTGCGGGAAGCCTTCTAGCTAAGCGTTTTAGAGAACCCTTAGTGATAGGCCGTGTAGGGGAAACCTTAGTGTTCTAGGTTGAACCCTTTTCCTAGCCTGTTAGTGGAAGTGCTGAGTTTGGTCGAGCAAGTTGGGTTGGTGGTTGGAAGCAAGTTCGTGTTCGAGAGAGTTGGCCAAGATCAAACGCGCGAAGGAGAAGAAGAGAATTGAAGCAAGACGCATTAGAAGAAGGACCAGAGGAGTTCAAGGGGAATTCGGGGACGAATTCCTATAAGGGGGGAGAATGTAGTGACCCTCGCCAAGGGATGAAATTTCAAAATAAAAACTCAAGGCCAAAAGACCAAGAAAGGAAACCAGCAAGGAGAGCAGAAAGATTGCTGAAGGAAAGTCCGAGAAATTCTGGACGGATCAAGAGATGGCCGATGGTACCATGTACCATGTACCATGTACCGTACCGGACGTACGTGCACGGACGGCGTATCAGACGAACCCCAAGCGGTTAAGGATGCGAACGGACGTGAACTAAGGGTGGAAAGGAGTCCACTAAGAGAAGTTGATTATTTTAATCTAAGTAGAATTTCCACTAAGATTATTTTAATCAAGAAAAGTTAGTGGAGTTAGTGGGCGATTAAAATAATCAAGGAGAGATAGCGGTGTTAGTGGGCAATTAAACAATTCAAGGAGAAGTTAGTGGAGTTAGTGGGCGATTAAAATAAGTGAAGGTGAGTTAGTGGGAATTTAGTGGCCAAGTGTTAAGGTTAAAATCGCCAAGTGTTAATCGCATGCACTAAGGAGAAGCTTCTAAGTTCGCCATTTATTCGCCATGCGGGGAGAGAGCCGCATGTCCAGCCACTTATCTCAGCCAAAACTCACACCAAACCACTATAAATAGGAGCCTTAGGAGCATTTTCGCTCATTTTCTTTCCCTTAGAGAAAAAAAAAGAAAGAGTTAGAGAGTGAGAGTTAGAGCGAGAGCGAGGGAGAGAGTTCTTTCCGTAGAAGTTCTCTTCTGCGAGTTGTTAGCCAAGTGCCGCTATAGGAGCTGTTCGCGTTCAGTCCTTGCTAGAAGTCCGAGTAGATTTCGTTCTTCTCAGCCAAGCCAGGTGAGTTTCGAAGCGTGTGATATGGCACATGATAGGTTGGGTTTTGGGGTGTTTTTCTTTAAAGTCTTTGTGGGATAGACTTAAGCGTTTATGAGAAGTGAGTTGCTTAGGATTTTAGGTGATAAATCTAGGCGCTTTCGTGGGTTGTTGTGTAGACTCGTTTCTTTCTTTCTAGATTGAGTTCTAGGAAGTTAAGTTTCGTTTATTGCTTGTTTGCATGTTGGTGTGAGGTTGTGTTTAGCACTTAGTCTCTAGATTTATTTCTAGTCTCTTTGTTGCTTGTTTGTGGTTGCATGTGGCTTGTGTGCCTTGCATGTTGCTTGTTTGTGGTCGCATGTTTGCTTGTGTGCATTGCATGTAGTTGTTGTAGCTTGCATGTAGCTTGTGGGCTTTGCAGGTTTGTTTGGTTGTGTGTGAGGTTGTGCAGGAGAAGACTTCCCCAAGGCCGTAATCGGGGCTGATTACGAAGACTCGGAGAGATGGGATTGCAGCCTAGGGCCGAGTATACACGACGGTGTATTCGAGTGCGCCTGTTGAGAGGGACTCATATGTGATGTTCTATGCTCGCGTGCCTTTGTGGCTGTGAGTATAGGTGTTCACGGGTATGGGGGAAGTAACGAAGCGAGGAGGCGATGAAATGGTGGAGTGAAGGAGTGAAGGGCATTAAAGATGAAGAAGAGTTGTTAGCTTCCGCATGCGTATACTTTGATAGTATACTTGTTGCATTTGAGTGCTGCATGTAGTTGTTGTTAGATAGCTTGCATGTTGTGTGTTGCTTGATGGGGTTGGGGTTGGGGTTGGGTTTGGTTTCTTGTTAGGTTTCCGAACTCACTGAGTGTTTAGCACTCAAGACTCCATAATTTGTTTTGCAGGTAACCTTAGTGGGGAAAAAGCCTTAGAGGAGAGCGCAGGACGTTAGGCCAGCCGGTGTAGTTTGTATTGCCTTTGCAAGGTGTTTTGTTGTTGTAGTCTAAGTTATCGCTTTTTGGCTCTAGGCCTGGTACCAAAAACGTTATGAATGTTTTGTGAACTTTTTTGTTAAGTAATGAAAGTATTGAAGTTGTTTTATTTAAGTTGTGTGGTTTTGTTTGGTTCCAGCCTTGTCTGGGCCAACACAACGCGCCAGGGCGAGGGTTGCAAAGCCTAAGCAGTCTTGGTCGCGGGCGGAATTGTGCTAGGGAGGACCGGTCGGGAAGTCTGCAGCTTCCGTCCCTCGACTGGACCACCTCGGTGCAGTTCCCATAGTGGCGTTTTGTGGCTGTCCGTGGCCTGCGTGGTCATAGGACGGTTCGGGGGCGTTATAATGTGAGTACACCATCGACTGTTATTATCAGCGACAAAGCAACTTTCTTCCACATTTCCATCTCTTCAGTCTCCAACATCTGGACCAAGTCGGCGATTGTTAGTTCTTTTTTCTTCCCGAATAGAGTCTTCCAAACACTCTTACATCCTTCTTCCTTTTTAACCACTGTGTTCACATCTCTCTTTTTTGGATATTTACCACATTCGAGTCCTGTCAACTTAGCAAATTCTTGTAATCCAAACTTTATTGGATGACCACCAAAAACAATCCACATCTCATGCCGTTTTTTGGTCACCAACTGACGGCAAACTAATCCATGGATAGCTTCCCTGAGAATGAGGCCTTGTTGGCAGGGATACGAAAAAGCTGCCCAAATGGAGACTTTAACAAGTTTTCCATTTCTGTTGTTCCATTCAGCACCTTTGATATTGTAGCAAGATACTCCGGTCTAGAATACGCATTGATCTTGGTTTCGAGAGGGTAATGGTCAAGAGCAAATAACCTCCTCGGTAAATCCAAACTCTTTGGAGGAACATTCTCTTGTTATTCCACATCCATCCTACAAAGAACAATTTGGTACATATTACTCTATACGTACACAAGAACTATGAACCCAAGTTCAATGTGTACCATATTTCCAATTTATACCCAATTACGGTTCTACTATCTAACCCCATCCACATACGGACACAAGAACTATGAACCCAAGTTCAATGTGTACCATATTTCCAATTTATACCCAATTACGGTTCATCCACTCCGAATACATAATAATCAAGAGAATTCATCCAATCACTTACCTTCTTAATCTACTCCGGTAACCTTGCTACTTTGCCGTGAAGGTTACTTTGCCGCGAACCTTCAATCTTCTTCTGTATATCGACAACGACGATTTACTTTTACTATAGTAGATATTTTTAAAAAAAAAAATCTAAAAAGTTAAAAAGTGCAACGGTTGGTTTGAAACTAAATTTTATTAACTCTGGGTAACAAAACTGAACTGTAATTGGTCGGTTAGAAGATATAGTTGTCTTAATCAACGTAGGTGGCTAAAACGTGGAATGAAACATTGAGTTTCCCCTTCCTGTGAGAGATTGTGTTGACTTGGTGTGGTCGATGAAAATTTCTTTTTACACTAATAGGGTATTGGTTTAAATGAAACAAACCAAGTGAGAGAGAGAAGTCTTGGTTTAAACTATTGAAGCTTTAATTGATTGGTTTACATGAAATGGTAGTGATAACTGGTTAGGATTGTATCTCTAATGTTACCAATCATAAGACTGTGTATTACAAAACAAAGGCATTCAACCCATGTTTGTAAGTACTGTCATCTTGTACCACATCTATTTGTAATGCGATATTTCGTACTGCAACACTATTTGGTATTTCACCAATTATGAAGATTTAGAACTTTTGACCCAAAAATACAAATATACAATATACTGTATAAAATTTTGTAATAAAGAAAAAGTGTTGATAAAAAAGTTATGTATGTCCTTCGTATACATGTCTAGAAAATCTTAAAATATTCAAAATTCTTCATCTAAATTTTTAAGTTTTGATAAAACTATGAAGTCTTTATCACAATTCACAACGATAACTATATATTCTTTTATAAATTTCTAAATTATATGTAACATGCAAATTTTTCTTCATATTTCCAAAATTTGTTCAACAGTGCAACCTAGATTTATATGAAACATGTTATATACGAAGGGTAAGGTGAAAGTTTTATGCTATGTTTTTATGCAATACACCAAAAAGAGAGAGAAAATATTAAAAAGGTTACTGACTAGACATAGAATAAAAGGAACAAAACAAGAGAAAAAAAGGGTGGAAATATCTAAAGAACACCAAAATCAAAGACGGGATAAACCATTGAGCATCATTGAGCCTTAAGTCGGAGACACTGAGACCGGGGAAGCGTTTGTGTTCTCTTGTTGCATGAACTTTTCAAGCCACAGTTTTGGACATGGTCATGACAGGTGAAATAGATGGAGTATGGCTCGATACCAAGGGTATGGTCGGCTGGCACAGTGATACCTAAATCCAGAAGCAGGGCCTCATTACCTAGAGAATTAACCTTAAACATTGAGTTCCGATAGCCTGGATTAGAATCCTTATAGAGACGGAACATTCTATATCTTCTTACATTGTAAAAGAAGTATTGAACCAATAAAACCTCTCCTGATGTTGTAACAGCAATGTTATTGCTAACACTTGGTAAAATGTATTGCATTGTGTCCACACCTAATGAAAATGTATCACTGTTGGACACGTCCATGAAACCTTCTTGTCCAACAAATTTTAAGTCTTCGAATGACGACAGTAATGATCTTCTCCGTTCTTGCAAAAGGCTACATATTCGGACAGAGGTAATATATAACTGAAGGAATCAAACGAGCAAGAGAAGGTGTCCCTGGTTACACCATTTCTGCTGTACGTTTTCAATTCAAACCAGACAAAGTAAAAATTTGCAGCAGAACATCAATACAAGAATCTGTCCAAAAAAAAAATCACAGTAATTTCAGAACCCTTCATTATACCTCTGATTCAAACTAATCTTCAAATTGGATTATTGTTATGTATATAAGCTTCTAACATGTATATTTCAGTACCTAGAATTGAACAAGGTGGCTGAACAACTAATTACTCGATACATAAGATCTCACACTTGGTATCACCATGATCGTGGTGCATAGGTATTGATTCCGCAAAAAAAAAAAAAGGGCCAATGACGACGTTTTTAGATAGATGAGACATTGAGTATAAGATTAAATTACTAATGCGAGTTAAAACAAAAGAAATTGCAAAAAAAAGTTTTCAGTGTTATCAATATCTATGAAGAATTTACTTGATTTATGATAGTCACCATGTCCAGAATATGTTTTCAAAGCATATTTTATACATAGAAAATAAAAAGAATTATAACAGAAGAGAAAAAGTGTGATCTCTCCAAGAAAAGAAAAACAAATCAAGATCATGTGGGGAGAAACCATCGAGCATCTGTGAGGTTTAAGTTGGATAGACCGGGGAAGCGTTTGAGGTTCTTTGTTTCAAGGTTGAACACACAGATGTTCAGGCATGAAGGTTTTCGGCCACGTTTACAAGCACGGTCATGACGGGTGAAGTAGATAGAGTTTGGTTCGATACCAAGAGTATGGTCAGCAGGCACGGTGATACCCAAATCAAGAAGCAGTGCCTCATTACATAGAGAATGTACCTCAACAAGCGGGTTCGGGTGGTTGATAATAGCATCAGGGTTTGGATTTAAGATCCTTCTTGAAGAGACAGAACCTCCTCTGCATTGTTTTTTTGTAAAAGTAGATCTCGACCAACAAAACCTCTCCTGATGTCGTAACAGCAATGTTATAGTTAATTGTTGTTTCATAAAAATCAAGCCGAGGATTTGACGGATGAAATGGCTTAAGGGTATCATCATTCTTGGTCAAATCTTCTTGTCCAGAAAAATCCAGTTTTTGCATATATTGATTACTCATTGAAACGTAAAGACTACTACCACCCTGAAGTACCATATCAGATATGGCTGGAAACCACAAGCGTGGTGGAACCCTACGGTAATGATCTTCCCCGTTCTTGCAAACGGCAATATAATCAATCATAATCTCGTGACTCACGTTGAAGAACCAGACTGCAACGTACTCTTCTTTCTTCTCATCTACCCACAAAAGACCTCTTAGATCTTTCGCATTCATGATGGTAACTGAGGGACGTCCGACTCCGAGTACTACTACTTCTTTGAATTCATTATCTCCGAGTCGTTCAAGACTATAGCTATACCTCTTCATCGACTCTAAAGGTGGAAGATCGATCTGTTTCTCGCTAAAGAAAATTTATGATGTAGAGCTTGGATTTGGAATCAAGAACCAAGAACCAGTTACCTGAGTTTGCCAAGAATCTGATCCCTGAAAAGTCTCTTTTAGTTTTGTAAGCCCTAGCTTCATCCGGGTTATACAGAGCACAAACATCGTTCTCTGGAAACAGAATCAGCAATGGAGGTCTTTTTTTACAGAGCAACGTTTGTTTCGAACACGAATACCAATTCGAACACACGATCTTAGCGCGGTGTATGTCCACAAAACTTAGACGTTCGAACACAGATGTTAATATGTCCATAGGAAGCTCCGACCAGTGGCTAGAATTAGAATTCTCCATGTTTTTATCTGTTCCTAAAAAAAAATATACATTGATCAAAAATTAAATATGATGAGTCACACAGTAGCAAACAAAAGTAAGCAAACGAGCAAGAGAATGTAATCGTTATATATCATTAGAACTGATTAAGTAATCCTCAAAATTGAATAAGGAACCATTAAAATTGAAGATCATCACTCTATTTAACATATTTGAATCATGAGTCTTGTACAACTATGGCAACATAACTTAACGCAATCGTTATATACGTAAGCTTCAAACGTATAATTTCAGAACCAAGGGATTCACATATAATTCCTATTTATTAGCTTTCATGGAAACGAGAGAGAAAATGGTGAAAAGCTCAAATTCCTCATCAATGATCTCGAGAGTTTGTTACAACATGTATAGTGAACAGGCTCACTAAACCAGAAATAAACCAATGAGTCATCACCATAATTAAGTGATAAACCGGACAATTACAGAGTCCTTAACCAATTCTATTATTCACAAGTATACCTATGTATTATATATTTATATACATGTAAACTCCAATACTATTGAAACAAACAAACCCAACTATCATCAATACACGAATTAATGAAACTAACCTCGGAACCTAAACACAGAGAAGCTCGAAGAACTCAGAGTTGCCTCTGCTTGTCGTCCAAGACTCCAAGTAAAGAAATATGCCTAAAAGAAGTGTCGTATTGGGAAAAGTAAAAACCCCTAATTTAAACGAGATTGTTTTGGGCCAGCCCGTTTATTCATTCACTTTTAAACCCATCAAAGCACTATGAATAGTTTTGTGGCTTTAAAGGAAAAAAAATAAAAGTTACACGAAGAAATTAAAAGGAAAACACACACAAATCCATGCTTTCTTACTTCGAGTAATGGTTTTTTGTAAACAGACATTGCGTTACAAGTTACCTAAATTAGTTCTAAAATTAACTTTCTATGAAGTTTGTATAATCTATTAAAAAATGTCTATGATTGTTTGTATACAAATCAAATATATTTTTGTCCGGTATAACGTGCTCTGTATCTATCAAGGGATATATACTTGCGTTTATGATGTTTCGCTCAACATCTGAAGCTGCCAACTAAGATTAAGATCCAATTCAAGTCCGTAATATGTTTTCAAAGCTGACTATAAAAATATAAAATAGCTGAATAGGATTAATTAAGTGTGGAAGTCTCTCAAGAACACCAAACTGCAGCAAAAACAAAACAAAATCAAGATGGGAGAAACCATCTAGCATCCTTGAGCTTTAATTTAGAGAGACTCGGCCACGGGAAACATTTGATCTTCTTGGTTGCAAGGTTGAACACACATATGTCCAAGTGTAAAGTTCCCCATCCACGGTTACAAGCACGGTCATGACGGGTGAAATAGATGGAGTTTGGTTCAATACCAAAGGTACGGTCAGCACGCACGGTGATACCCAAATCAAGAAGCATGGCCTCATCACCTAGAGAATCAACCTTAACAAGCGGCATCCTTTTATGATAAGGATCCTTTTTGTAAAGACGGAAGATGTTTTGCCCTTTTGATTGGTAAAAGATCCTCTGGACCAATAAAACCTCTCCTGATATTGTAACAGCAATGTTATTGCTAAGTACTGTTTTATCATCACTCGAAGGATATGGTGGCCGAAGAAATGATATAGTCTCTTCTAAACCTTCTTTTCCAGACAAATCAAGTTTATAAACGTAACCATTAGTCGTAGAGACGTAAAGACTGTCACCAAAAGGTAATAGTACCATATCATATATGACTGGTAACCCCAAGCGTGTTAGTATCTCACGGTAATGATCTTCACCGTTCTTGCAAACGGCTATATACTCAATCATATGTTTTTGACTCATGTGGAAGTACCAAACAACAACGTACTCTTCCTTCTTCTCATCTACCCACAAAAGACCTCTCAAATTTTTGGCTTTGTGGATGACACTAGGGGTGTTCCTGATTCCTACCTCCTTGAATACTTTATCTCCCACTCGTTCAAGATTATATTGGTCACCTTTGATTGACTCTATAGGTGGAAGGTTGATCGTATTCTCGCTAAACAAATCTATGATATAGAGATTGGATTTAGAATCAAGAATCAAGAACCAGTTACCAGAGTTTGCCAAGAATCGAGTCTTTGATAAGTCTCTCTTTGTTTTGTAAACCTGAGCTTCCTCCGGGTTGTACAGAGCACACTCACCTCCCTTTGGAAACGTAATCAGCAATGGAGATGTCTTTTTTCTAGGCAAAGTTTGTTTCGAACACAGATACCAATTCGGACACACTATCTTAGCGCGGTGGAAATCAACAAACCTCAAACGTTCGAAGACTGATTTCAAGATGTCGTCAGGGAGCTCTGACCAGCGGCTAGAGGTAGAAGTAGGAGTCGCCATGGTTTTCTTTTAAATTTTTTGTGTTCTTGCTGAACAGAATTTAGGGTTTACAAAACGGAGAGTTGGTTTAGGTGCCGTGGCCCTATCTGTAAAGAGGGCCTCTCTCGTTATTAATAAAGAAGGCCCAATATTGGAGTTCGTCGTTTTTATTGGGCTTACTTTATATTTGAATCTGATGATTAGTCTAAAATATGCTTAATTAGATAAGTAAATAATATAGATGAGAAGAGTGTCATATATGGGAAGTGTGAAAGAGTTCCTAACTTCTAAAACGATAAAACCTTTATAAAGCAATGCCTCCAAAAATGAAAATTGTAAGTTTCAAAAGGATTTGACATTTTGGTGATAGAAATGGCCAAAACTCAAGCAACACAAAAACAGAAAACCTTATCTCTTTGTGGTCTCTCATCAGAAACATAACCATGTGGTGTCATAAAACTGGTGTGGCTTGTGGGACATGAGTCCTTTCACATCCCAACGCCTATTTCTTTGTCACATAGACCTAATAAATTTGATTTTTGCTTTGCTTTTTGTTGGATATATCATAAAGTGCGTGAATGTATGAGAACAAAGACATTATCCGATCATTTTCTATTTTTCTTTTCATCTTTATCTTTTCTTTTATCCTAGAGTACTATAGACATTCCATTATATAAAAATTCAAGTTCTGATAATAACATGGTTGACGAAATTGATAGCAACATCTACATATAGATAAGTAGGCTAATTAAGAACTTTAGCATTTTGAATACTTTTACGTTTATGAGAATCTTTGCTAATAATTTAATGGGAGCAATAGTAGTTGCTTGGTTTGTGATGAGCTGTTGTCGAGTGGATGAGAAATTGATAGCCTCTACCACCATTATATACATCATGTATTGATTTTTGTTATTTCTTTTAATTTTAATACATCATTTTTAACAAGTAAATAAATAGTCTTCAATGATCATGTATTAGAATAGTAGTGAAAATATATTATAATATATTTTTTGAGGACAAGTTGAATTTGTTTTTGTTTTTTTCTCTAAAGGTTTAAACTTGGAGGAGACGATTTTAGCAAAGTTACAACTGAAAGATAGAGAGAAGCGAAAGCAAAAGGGAGAGACCCCCACAAATAATGTTGCATCTATAATTTTTTCCATATAAATTTACATATAATATAATGGTCCAGCCTACAAAGCTCATCTCTTAAGGTTTGGCTTTGTTATGAGGTCGGTTGAACCTTACAAATATCTTATCTTGCAAACAACTCTAATGTCTATCGATAATGATTACATCATACGAAAAAAAACAAAAACTGATTACATTATTATAATCTTGAATTAAAATTCATGATAACATTTTCTATTACAGTAATTAAGATAATATTGATAGCTCTGTCTATATACAGATTGAGGAGTTATGTAAAGTATAACCAGTTTGTTCTAAATTAAAAATGAAATTTTCTAACTTGAACAATAAACTTGTAACAGCTTCTACTCTACTTAAATTCCAAATATTGGCCGTTTAAACATTTTCAAATCCGCATATATGATAACACTAACAGCTATCTAAAAACTCTAATTAAATATCGGTTGGAAAAAGAAGAAAAAACATATTTTGGTATAGATCAATATTAATAATTATATTTCATTTTTATTTGTCAAAATGTAATAAAATATCAATATCTATATTAATATAATACATGAAGGCAAAATTGTGAAAACGTTTAGAGAAAAATAACAGAGTAGTGTTCTAATAAAGAAAGATAACAGAGTAGTAGGTATTATAGTTTTGTGTGAGAAGATGATAATGACTTAACCACTAATAAAGTGTTTTAAATTTTGTTTGTTTATCCACTTATAAAGTGATATTGAAACTGATGATTGACTTACTTTTTAGGCAACAATAAGTGATTGGAGGAAATTGGGTTTTATGTTTCCCACATACATGCAAAGAGAAGCTATACCTATTTTGTTGGATGTGCTTGCATCCTCTATGTTCAAGTCCATTTTTTCAAGAACAAAAGAGAGAGAGTTGATGATGAAAATGCATCCTCTATGCTCAAGTCCATTTTTTCAAGAACAAAGCAGAGAGTTGATGATAAAGATGAGAAAATAGACATTTGAGTAGAAGTTTAAGTTCGTCATTATGGAAGGTCTTCCTAAAATTCAAGAATGCCTTCCTAAAAGTTAGAGAATCCTTCCTAAATTTTTTAAAATTGTGTTTCAAAATCTCTGTATATGTGTTTTGCTTTATTGTATCACATATTAATTCATTAGTGATGTATAATGATTTGATTATACATATTGGTGTTTTACAATAAAGGTAGCAAATAGAAGTATCCAGCATAATGTTTTAGGAAGATCTTCCTAAACATCAATGACTTCTTCCTAAATTTCAAGGAGTTCTTCCTAAACGTCAAAGACTCCTTCCTAATGCTCTTTTTTTCTTTTCATGACGAACTTCCTGAAATTCAAGAAATCATTCATTAATATATGAGAAACCTTCTTGAATGTTACATTCAAATCCTTCTTATATGTTTACTGGTGAAAACATAGCTATCTACCAAAATATCGAGATAATTAATACAAAACTTTCCTGAATATGTTTTAAAACAAGTCTTGTGGTGAAAACCATCCAAACTATCTTTCATAACCAAAATCTTAATGCTAAAACAAAGACCATGTGAATACAAAGAATCAAACTGTAAATACTTCAATCTCATATGGTAACTGAAACCTTCAATCTTGTATGAGCACTGTTCGTCTTTGATTCTGAATATTATTGCAGCTCCAATTCTTCCTAAACTTTTATGAAGGTCATCTTGAAGTTCAAGGAAACTTTCTTGAATTTCGTTCAATCCTTCCTGAATTTTCATAAGATGGAACAAACCTATATATCTTAGAGCATACGTGAAAACTAAAAAATAGCAGAACATATTAACAAACAACAGTATGTGCAAGACCATCCCAGAAAAAAACATAAGATAATAACAAAGAGATCAAGAATCTAAGAAAACATAAGATTAGGGTACAAAAAAAAGAGACATTATAATAAGAAAAGATGGAATTTTCCATTACCAAGTAAGCATCAAAGCACAAGGAGCAACACAAGTCCTCAAGCAAGCAATTGCAGCCTCATGTGTTCCTTTTCTCAGCAATTCAATAAATTTCTTCACAAGAAAAAACAAAATAGAACAAGAGTTACATGGTTTAAAATTAAAATTAAAATTCACAAGCAATCCAAGAGAAGCTAAAGATTAAGTAACAAAACATAGTCTTAAAGACCACATCATTACAAAGTCTGATTATCCATCCTTATGTTCATCCTGAAATCCAAACTTTTTACGAAGATCATCCTGAAGTTTAAGGAACCTTTCCTGAATTTCGATGAATTCTTCCTGAATTTCGAGGAATCCTTCCTGAATTTTCATAAGATGAAAATTGTAGCTTAAAAACTTCACAGAACTGTATCCAAATTCAATAGACCTTACATATCCATCTCTTAAAGAACCAAAACCATCGAACTGTCTAGTCTTTGCTACAATACTCATTATGGAGTTTCTCTGCAGCCTAACAAAAATACAATATAAAAATTGCAGGTTCTTGAATCATGAGCAAACTATGGTTTCTCTGCAGCCCAACAAAAGAACATAATTTTAGGTTTCCTGCCATGTCAAAACCGTTCTAAAACCTTTCTTATCAGATCGTTACCTACTTCTTTGGGATTAGTACTCGATTCAACACAAATGACCCCAATTTCATCAATAACATCATTATCCTCTTCGAATTCAATTTCACCATCACTAACATCAGAACTACCACTAGAAAAATCTCTAAAACCAAGACTCACATCAAACAAAAGTGTAGAAGAGTGTGGCAATTGAGGGTGATAAATAGAAGAATGAAACAGACAAGAGGAGGGAAAAGATCTAGCACCGGAAAACTTCCTCTTCTTCTCTCCTGTCGATTATTGAACTTTTACCGGAATTAAATTCACCAAGTTGAATATTATCGATGCTTGGGCTCCTCTGCGGTGTCTCAATCACTGACTTCAACTTCATAAATCACCTTTGATTCAGATCCGATTGGGTTCATCGGTGGAACACCATCATCGGTTAGGTTGGAAATCAGAGAGAAGGAAGAGTGAGAGAGAACATGCGGTGGTTGCAATGCCACGATCTAGACTCAACACTGTTTTAGTTTTATTAATATTTTTTAATAAGATATAATTTTGTGCTAGTTTTGGAACATTTGAAAACATGTGCTAATTGTGGAATAAAAACTTAAAATTGTGCTATTTTTGTCAATTTCCCTATAATATATATGTATATTTAGTAATACTAATTATAATTTTGGAATATAAAAAAAATAAATTAATTTCTAATATACTATTTATACATTAGCCTACTCTAAACTTCAAATTACCACCTAACACGTGTTAAGAATTCACAAGCTCAAAAGACTTGGACTTTATGAGCATGAACCTCTACAAACCCTTATCTCAAGCAGTTTAACGTGAGTAGAGTTAAATTTTGATTACCTGAGTAGAAAGAAAACTTTTGTTACTTGAGTAGAGTTAAATTCTTGGTTACTTTTGATTTTTATTTAGGTTGGGAAACAAGTTCGCATATTTCTTATCTCCACTTGAGAACATGTTGATCAATCCTTAACCATTTTGCATTTAATTTGAAGAGAGAAATTTTGACTCAAAATATTTAGAATTTAAAAATATTTAGGTTCATCCCTTATTCACCTCCTATCCTCTCAACCGATCAAAATCTTATATATAATATTTATTTAGAAAATAAATAAAAATTATAATAAAAAGCAAAACAAATTTTGTATATTTTTAATTAAGAAAATTTCAATATTGGCTTCGTTTATATTTTTAAAATTAGAACAAAATTATGTGTCGGTTTGGGTTTACAAATAAGGTGATTATGGATTAGATTTTACAATTAAAATAAAATTATATATCGGTTTGGGTTTACAAATAAAGATAGAGCTGTAGGGAGTAGAGTTGTGAAGAGAAGGAAGAAGAAACCGATCTAGCAATCCGGAAGTCATAGTTCAGTCTGATAGAGATAGAGCAGTAGGGAGTAGATCTAAAAAACCATCGATGGTGGCTTAGCCTTGCCTTTCCGGCGATAGACTTCCCCCGTCAAACCACCAGCCGTGACAAAACCTCCTGCGTCTCCAGCCGTTCAGATCTAACCGTCGTATCTTTCTCATTCCTTGCCGAGAACTTCCTTCTTCTAACCGCATAGCTACGCCGCTGGTAAAGCTCTTACCGGAAGTATCCTGCGGAAGCTTCTCCTTGCCACAAATTCCCTTTATTTCGATTTGATGACTTTGTCGGTAGGTACAATGAATTGCGGATGAAGCATTATGGACCAGCGGTTCGTCTTCAACGCTGGTGAAGATGCACGGAGTCGTGATCAGAAAAAAAGAATGGAGGAGAGAGAAGAGAGCCGCGAGTAGATCTCACACGCTCACCTCTCTAAAAATAAATTTCGTAAAATAGTTGCTCTTTTCTTCTTCAGTTCTTCGTTTTCTTATGTTAAAAAAATCTAACCAAGAGATAAATCCAACGCACTCAAAAAACCGAATCCATCAAAGGTGCACCCATCATCATACCTAGTACGTATAGATTACAATATTATCTCATACTCGGTCAACAAATCAAACCTAAGTAGCATGTTAATTAATTAAATTAATCAAAGGATCTATAAAAATCGACTGATGCATAAACCATAATGGACCTAACTTTTAATCCTCGAGATAAGGAAGCCGTGTCTCTACCACCAATTCTCTTATATTCTTTCACCCTTTTTCTACCCTAATTTTCTTATTAGTTGGAACCTCCCAACGTAATCTTCTTTCTCTCCATTTGTTTTATCTTTTCAATTTCATGTTTTGTTGTTCTCCATTCATCAACCCAGCTGTCCTTTTCCCACATACAGTATATCCCAAATATATCCCTCCAATTTCACTTTCCTAAATTACCCTTAAAAGTGTTTCATCATTTACCATATCATCTCCTTCTTCGTAAGCGGTTTTAATGCCGATGATTCCTTTGCATCTTCCACATTTAACCTCGAATCTTTTTTAGGAATCTCTGATTCACAAGTTCGATATATACCCCCAAGAATCTTTTTTTAATGTCCAAATTACGAATCCTTTGAATCTTTCTCATATATGTAGCTCCCAAATTAACCTTGATAATCATTTTTAAGGAATCAAATTCATTTTCATTTTCACCTTGGTTCCAAACTCCGTCGTCCTCCTCTCATAACGTGTTTTCAGGTCAATTAGTTTGATTTTTCTCTTCCAATTTCATATTTTTCAAAGTCCACTAAAAAAAGCCAAAAATACTCCAAAGTTGAACGTAACGGTCAGTTTAAGTTATGGCTCTTCTCCTCATTGTACGAAACCTGAAAAAAAAAATACAAACCAAAAAAAAAAAAAAAACAGATCAAACGTTCACAGAAAAATAATCCAAATAAAGAACGAAATCGAAAACACATACCTGACACGAACAAACGAACGACACATACCTGGAAATTATAACGGAACACACATTAACGAGGCATACACGAACACGACGACGGTTAACGGCAAACGGAACGGGGTCAACGGAGAACGGAGAACGTTGACTTGACGGAACACAGTGAAGGCAACGAACTATGGAGAGAAGAAGAATTGCAAAATTAAGGGAACCAAAACACAATTTGCAACTAAGTCCTTTTCCAGATTTTAATTACCCAATTCGTCACTATACTATTTTCCAAATTTTTAGATTTCTGCGAAATTTCTTTTTTTTTTCAGTCTGCTTCAATAAGCAATATCTGTATGTACAATCATCATCTCATCCTTCTCAACCCAACTACACAAAAACGGTGTCGTTTCTCTTTCACCGTTTTACAATTCTCGCACCCGGTTTTAACTCAGCTCCGATTTCGACTCCGTCCGGTCTGACTCAACTCGTTCACGGCAGATCTGACAATATTCCTCGGCGGATCTTGACGGATCTCAAAAGCTCATCCAGAAACGATAATTTTTTCCTGTGGCCGATTTCAAAAAACAAGGAACAAACCTGAAAACAACCAGAGGTTTTTTTTTTTTTTAATGAGCTTCTTCTGCTTTCGACATAGAGGCGAGTCTGCTACGACGAGGCTCATACGCAGCTCGTCTCTTGAGTTGATGAGACGAGGGTCTAATCAACGTAGTCAAAGCTCTTCTCACCCATTCACCTTCAACGCCACCAATTCTCACAAGCGAATTCGTCATAGCAGATCTACGCATATTCAAACTATTCGTCGGATACGCCGCTGCGCCTTGACCGTGTGGATTCGCTACGTTCTTGTGTAGACTACACCGGAACGAACCAGGATGTGTCGTCGGAGAACACATACATCTCCTCCTCGAATCCGGAATCTTATGATGATGATGATTGCTAGGCTTGTTAGACGAAACGGCGATAGATCGATTCGGAGATATAGATCTGCTGTTGTCGATAGAGTAACGAAACGATTGCGTCATCGGAGCTGATGTGAAGAGATTCACACGCGTCGGGGAAGCAGATCTGTGGTGGTTATGGGTGTTGTAGTGATTGTGGCTGCTGAAAAACGCTGACGACGGAGACGAGAAACTCGAGCTTGTGGATGAAGCGAAGCCTGAAGAACCGTTTGAGTAAACGCCGCAGAATCTTCCCGACGGTGATTTGGATCGGAGCGCAGGTCCGTTTGATCTGGTGGTGGTGGTTCTAGAAGATGTAATCGCCATTGTTTAAAAAAGAAGCTTCGAGAAGAAGATTTTTGAAGAAGAAGAAGGGCTCTCTGTTTTTTTTTAAGTGTCCCCTAAGGGTGATTGGTTCGGCAAACCTAGCGAGTCTCAGAAGGAGAATATATAGCTAGAGGAGATGAGTGGCAATTTTGTGTAATTATCGAGAAAGTGCGTGACCTTTTTCGTGTTTGTAATGTGTATTGTGTGGTTAACATTGACGTAACCATGGTTAAGTGAAAGATGGGTTTGGGGATCTCAACTTGACGTATTGAAAAGAATCGGATTCTGATCTAACGGCTGAGAATGAGTCTAAAGAGAGTGCTTTTGTGGGCATTTGTAATGGGTGCCACGTATGCGGGTTCGAGAAACGGTCAGCTTTTGATTTACGATAGTTACCCTGANTTTTTTTTTTTTTTTTTTTTTTTGTCTTCCGATAGTTACCCTGACTTAGACGTGAATTATTACGGGATTGCCATTTTCTCTAAATTGTCTATCACCATTTTTTTTTTTTGCGGTTATTTAATTTATAATTGTAATGGATTTGAAAATTTAATAAAAAATTATGTATTATTCAATTATTAAATTTTAAATATTTATCAAAATTATGTGTTATTGGTTATATGATTGATAAATACTAATTAATGATTTGTTTTTGGAGTTTAAAATATACATTATATTTTAAATAGATTTGAATGGTTTGAAAGTGTTCAAATAAAATTATTCAAATTCAAAAATAAAATATGTTAATTCAAAATCTACATGTTTTAATTTTCATAAGTTATAATTTACATGGATTCACCTATCTAATCTAATAACAACCCCTATATTTATCTAATTATCTTCCTAACGTAATAGTTTTGGTTGATAATGTATAAATTACTTCGCATTTGTTAGACAAAACACTTTTTATAGTCAATTTTAGATTTTACAGATTTTCATTGTACTTACGTTGAAAAAAAAAAAATTAATCATCACAAAAATATATATTTTCTTCAAATTACATGTTTTTTTATTTTTTTTTAGTTACACAAACTAAAAAAAACAACTAAAGTTCCTGTTACATTAATAAATTTTGACCTAAAACTGAACTTTTTTACCAAATATATACATTAAAAACCTAAAACAAGAACTATTATGATACAAAATCTGAATCCTAAAAAAACAACTTTTAAATGATATATATATATATATATATATATATATATATATTAATATTGAGGATGAATTTTGGCTATGTCAATCTGATATAATCAAGTCAACTTTTAAATGATATATATATATATATATATATATTAATTATCAGTATAAATATTTTATGAAAAAATTGTGATATGGTTTACTGAATTAAATGTCTGATTGCAATTTGATAACATAGAAATGTGATTAATGTGCAAATTTTTTACTTAATAAGATAAAATCAATCGTAAAAATACTACGGTAATTAGATTGAAATACATAGCAGATTTTATTATCAGATCTCGGACACCTTCAATATCTCAATGTATCTATTGGTCATCCAAATTTGGTTTAAACAAACAAACTCACTACTAGACACGAAACACATCAAAATATTTAGAAACTTGTAGTTCTATAACGAGAATCTCTGCTAGATCTATACAAACTATTAAAAACTTGGACAGATCCACCACCAGAGGAATTTAATTCTAGTTAGATATATGTATTCTTTTATTATTATATCGTCCCAAAATTAATTCTAAAATTTAATTGTAATCAGCCTAAAGTTATTTTAGGTTAATCACAAAGTAAGGTTTGTAATGCATGTTTAAATTGAATAAGTTTATATGTGTTAATTAGGACTTAGTATAATTTAGGGTAATTGAGCTTTCTAAATCCGTCCATAGTTCTAACATAAATAAATCTTAGAATATGCTAATTGACAGACTACATAAACAAAAAGGCTCTTTTTGGTGTCATTTTATTTTTATATGGTCAAAATATATAGGCTAATCGTTTGGAAAGAAATAGTCTCTAAAACGTAAACCTACCGACGAAGTGAATAAATTATCATTTAGGATCCCTTCTCCAACAAGAATTAGAAACATAAAGAAAGAATCCAGACGGAATACGAATAACTGATAATTTGTGACTACCATAAACTCATTAAAAAGGATATTCAAACTTATGTGCTATTTAGAACTGAAAACTTATTAATCGGTCTTCACAATAGTGCTGTCGACTTCTTTTTCTTTTTTGTCTGAGAAGGCCGACGAACCATTAACGTGTTTACATGTATAAATATAACTTTTATAATTTTGTTTCTTCAAAGTATATAACTGTTTTGTTGTCAACTAGGACCGCTAACAAACAACAACAACAACAAAATACAAAAATAGCAAACACAAGAATATGTAGTTTATTAATTAGTTGGTAAAAAGATGGCACAACCTATATTCAAATACTGTATATGTATCATCGGCAAAAAAAGAAAAATAACAAAAACTAAAGATTTATTATATGTGACTATCATCAAATTGGGGTCATTCGTATTTGTATGAGTTTGTGACTGTATATAACGAATTTGAGGCAACCTAATATATAGTAGGTCACTAATTTAGTAACGTACAGTTACCCAAATTTTATTATATCAGTTGCATATAAGTGATGCAAGTCAATATTAATTTACATGTGTCAAAACTTAAAATATTCAATATTAATCTTTTTTCTTTTCCAAGGATCAATTTATTTTTCCATAAAAAATCAAACATATATTACTATTTCCCAAAAAAAAGTTTTATAATTTTCTATTATTAATTATTTTAAAGAGACGAAAATAATATTTTTTAAAATATAAATTATGTTTATTTTATTTTATTTAAGAAAATATAATAATTACATTCTCCACCTAACAAACCTGCAAAAATATTTTATTTTCAAAATAATTAATCATTATATCACAAATATTTCCATAAATTAATAATTATTAAAAAAATCGTAAATATACAGTATCTGTGATATATTGATTTTTAACAATTAATCAATATTATCACAAATGTTTAAAAATCAATGTTATCACAAATATTTTCCATAGATAATAATTATAAAATTAAATAAAACAGATCTGTTTGGATATTGTAACCTGTTTTCTTTTATTTTTTAAATTTCTCAACTTTTTTTGCTTTTATTAAAAATATAGGGGGGTTTTATAATTGTATTAAAGCTGTTTAAAAAAAACTGAAAATTTGTTTCTCTTTCTACACTACTCACTATCTTTGTAACTAGTTAATAAAATCTTTCTGATTATTTAAGGGTCAAAGTGCTTCTCCATGTCTATAAGTAAAAAAAATTGAGAATGATCAAAATAACAACTTTTGTAGAAGTTTTTCTTGGAATGTCAACAAGACAACCACTGGTAAATCAAATTATGCATTTACAATACATCTTCTGCATATAATCATAACATCTAAAACATTTAAAGGTAAATCTTCTTTTCTTACCCCTATTTTATATCAAGTTTTTTTGATTATCAAATGTAGAATTCTAATTTTTCCTCTGTTATTTCTGTTTATGTACTCAAAAAATCTCAAGATGAAACAACAATGTCATGAAGACAATGGAAGAAAAGGGAGGGAACGAAAACAATATGTGTTTCATATAACACTTATAAAGATACATATGACACTTCAAGAAGAAAAAAGCTCAATTATCAATTTGAGATCAGTTCATATCGGGTTTTTTTTTCTTTTGGTTGAGTCTATATATTAAACTAAATGCATTGTATTTATGTTTTTTTATTTATTTTGTCAATAACAATTTTAATAAAAGATATTATTACAGATTCGAAAAGATTTTAATAGATATCAAAGACAATTTTTGCATATTAAAATAATTTCAAAAATATTTAAAAGAAACAAATCTGTTATTATTATTAAAACAAGAAATCTTTTATTAGTATCAGTTATTCATAAATGATACTAAATTTTAAAATCATTTATAAGAACTGACAAAATAATTCAAAATCATTTGTTATAACTGATTTAATATAACATCAGTTAATAAATCGATGTAAATTATTTGTATTGACAAATAGTAAATCATTTTTAAAAGTGATACAAATTATATTTACATCATTTAAATCTGATGAAAATGTTGAAAATAAATGATTTAAAACAATACATTTTTTTGTAGTGATATTTCATCGAAGCTCTTAGTTAAAAGATTTACAAATTAACTTCCAACGCTATGTTGCAATTGGCGACAAAGACTCATGAAGTTTCCGCAGCCAAAATATTTGTGTATAATTTTGCTGACTTTGAAGTTTGAACATAAACTTTTTTTTTTCTTTTAATAAAAATATTTTATTAGAATTTAACATTTAGGGTCCGAATGGTAACCGCGGTTTTGGGTATGCGGGAAAGCGGTATTATAGCGCAGTACGGTTCAACTGCGGTACGTGCGGGAGAAATATATTTGATTGGTACAAATTAAGCGGTACAAAATAATATTTGATGGGTAAAACAAAATTGCGGTTTTAAAATAAACGGTACAAAATAATAAATAATTAATATAATTATAAATTATTAATTGTTTTGTGTTAATGAAAAATTATTTCAAACCTTAAATACCAAAAATTATTCTAAACTATTATGCAGATATATTTTATGCAAAACTAAAAACATTATTTATAATTTATTAACATTTGTGCTATTTATAACATATGTGAATTTCTTAAAAAGACACTTCAAAAAAGTAATTTATTAATGAGAATCTATAACAATTTAAATTAAATAATCCATTTAGCATAAAATCATTTGTTAATTACAAAAAAAAATTTAAACATAAATCAGCATTACTTTGTGTCTAGACATCTAGTGCGTTATTTACAATAATGCTAGATAATACCCAACTTACAAAACTAAGTGCGGTCTGCTGTATTTTTTTCAGTTAAAAAAAACACATACAGTAGTTTATCTTTTCTCGTAAAATACTGTAAATGTGTTAAAGTTGTGTGATTGGTAATATTGACCCACTTTCCTAAAAAAAATTTCGAAATCCGCATTTTATTACGTTACCATTCACGACCTTAGTGTCACACAAAAAAAAACAAACCATAGAATGTATGAAAATATGAGGAGAATCTCTATAAATTAATACTCTTTCAATTAATATTTGTTATAAATTAATAATTTTTTTAGTCCCGAGTTGAGCTAGTGAAAAAAATAGCATAATTTGATAAAATAATAAGATAATATTTTTTCAAATCCTTTGTAAAAATTTGGTCTCATTATTATCATAAATTAATAATGATATAAAGTAAATAGTATGTATATATATATCTAAAAAAAGTTTAGTGAAATATGGTTCTATTGGTGTTTTTATATTCTTGAATTTGCTTTCCTGTTGGAATCCATCTAAAATATTTCTGATTGCATCAAAAAAAAATTTGTGTTATCTTTTCAAATTGTATCCAAAAATTATGGAGCGTCTAGAATGCAATAGTTGCTTTTTACGTGTAATTGGTTCTAAAGATACCTTAATATATTTTTGGACTTCATCATGAAGAATTGTAACATCAATTTATTTTAAACTCTAAACTTCTAAACATTTATCATTTTCACTTAGAATAATCTACTAAATTATTGACATCAATTATATTATAATAGTCAAAATTATAAATTAAAAAATTTCTATGAAAGTGTGGATTATAACAAAGTATCTTATTAAAAAACTAAAAAATTTTAAAATTATAAAAATGAAAAATCAAATATTAATTTATTGATAAATTAATAATTATTAATTTATCAATAAATTAAAATTTTTATAAATTAATAAAATATCATGGCCACTTTTATACTCCTTTTTACGAATGTTCTCTTTATATTTAAATTACTTTCATTATTGTATGTTATTTTTTATGAAAAGAATCTTCTATGTTACAAAATTGCACCCTTCTTGGCCCAGTCATTAAATATCTCTAAAAATAAACTTAATCCTTATAAATAATGGGTCATATATTCTTAATAATAATGTGTTTAGAGGATATATTCACCAAAAAAAATGTGTCTAGAGGATATTTAAAACAAAGATGTAAAAATTAGTAGTAATAGAAGTTCATGTGAAAGAGAGAAGGATGAACACATAAATGCACATGGACGTGGTGGTGATTAATGATAATGTTTCCAGCTGTGAGGGAGCGTGACTTCAACACAATTATGTGTCAGCCTGTCACATTTTTGAGTTGCAGTCTTTTTTTTTTTCTTTTGTGTGCAAAAGTCGCAGTCTTCATACCAAAATATATGAGAAAGTGAATTCATTTACACTCACTGCTTTTTTAACCGTCATAATATCACTTTTGTAAATGTGTTTATTCTCTCTCTCTATCTTTTTTTTGGTAAAAAACATATACACGAATAAGGTAAGGTTTTATTCTCATATTGTCAGTTTGCTTGAGAATTGTTTTACGTAGCCACAAAACTAATTCAGTGGAAGATACTAGAATTTAGAAGTTACAATGGTTGGTTAAGACATTTATAATATATATATATATTCTAAATGTATTTGCAAATTAAAAAAATGTTTAAAATCTACGATAAAAAATTGATTTTTTCTTTTGGTGATAGAAATTGATACTTTTGTCACCATTAAAGAAACAAAATTTAAAGAATAGTTGAATTTGACAACTTTTACTCGTTTAATGGTTTTTCATAATCAACGTTGCTTCTTCCGTTTCAAAATATAAGATGTTTTAGAAAAGTTTTTTGTTTCATAATATATAATGTTTTCAAGTTTCTATGCAACTTTTAAATTAGTTTAGTATTTTATATTATGCAGTATTGTTTCTGATTGGTTTAACTTGTCAAAAGTAAAGACTTCTTAATCTGCGTGCTTTAGTTAAAACATCCTATATTTTGATACGAATGAAGTATTTAATAATATTGTTTTTAGCCTTTTCGTACAATCTTTTGTAAAAATTAAAAACAAAATGTTGTGCTCGGATGGATATAGATTGATGTGGGTCTTTTAAACGGTAAATTGTTGTAACGTCCCGACCATCACATCTTAGTATTGGTTTGATATTTAAAGAGAATTTTAATGACTTTAAAAGTTTTGTAAAATATGTTGTTATTCAATCAAGATTTTTTAAAACTCTTTTAAAATTTGGTGTTATTAGTTGTGGATTTGTAAAAAGTTATTAAGAATTTTGATAAATATAGTGTTATTGGATTAAAAGTTTTATAAAGTCATTAAAAGTTTTATGTTATCCAAGTAAAACAAAAGAATCTTGGATTGTTAATGAATTCAAATATTATGTTATTGGTTTAGGATTTTTATATCATTTTCTTCATAACAAAAGTCATGAAAACTCTTTCATCAAATAGAAAGATTGTTAAAGATTTTATGAAAGATTTGACAAGATTAAGAAAAACAAATCAGCATGATTTTAAAAAACTTTCTAATAATCTTTTAGAATCCTTTATTTTCTACTTTATTTTAAGTCATTAAAATTCTCTTTAAATCTCAAACCAATACCCCCCTCTAAGTCTCATGTTCAATTTTAGTCTATGGGCCACATTTTTTAATGGGCTTTACATCCTCTCACTAGACCAGTCGGTTTGATACACCTAGTAGGCTTTAAAGACTTGTTACTGTCCTTACAAATCAGCACATAATTTTTCTTTGTGTTTTGTCCTCACTCACACAGTTCCGACAGTCATTTCTCGGAAGGTTACCCATCATGAGACTACTCCAGCTCAAGCACGCTTAACTCTGAAGTTCTCTCAAATCTCTTGACCGAAAAGATACTGGTGACATAGGTGGTCAAATCAATTATTTCAAACCTCTCTGCAAGTATCTGAAACCGGGATGACACAACTATAACCTCAGTTTGATGGACTTCATGGAATTTTTTGGTGAAGAGCTTAAAACATTGGAAACCTATTAATCATATAATTTGTTAATTAATAAACATTAGTTTTCTAGATTTGAGGTTATCAACTTCAGGTCCCTTCTCTCTCTTAATATTTTCTCTCCCTTCTCTCTTCTAAAGAACTCGCCGCCGCTCTAGGTCTTCGTCTCCGACCGGCGCGTGTGGGCCACCGCGGCCATGGCATCGGTTCGGCTTTAGTTTTATGCTTAGTTTTCTAGTTCGTTCTTTCTTTTGTGGAGAGATCTTTGATTTTTCCAGTCTTTCTCTTTTTAGATCTAGGATTTGGGTTATTTGATTTTGTTGCAGGATTCATTTTTCTTCTTTGCCTGAGCTTTCTATGGCCTAAACCGCGTTGGCTCTAAGCCACTCACAGTCGGTGTGGTGGTGATTCGGTTTTGGCAACCTATTGTTTTAGGTTTCCTCACACAGCTTCAACAGATCGGATCTAGGGCATGATCCGCCGAGGTTTGAGTTATTCTTACTGGTTCAAGTCACTTAGTTGACACTTCCGACCATGGCGTTTCCGATGGTCTCTGAATTGAGTTCTTATGTCTCGCCGCTCAAGATTCCCCAAGGTTTCTTTTATGAAGACTCTAAATCAACAACGTGAGGCAAGATATTCGTAGTCTTTCAAGGTTTTGGTTAACTGTGGTGTCCTTTGTCTTCTAGTTCTTGCGTTTTTGGTTTGTTCGGGCAAAAAGAAATTTGGTTTCTCTGTGTAAAATCTACCATCCTGTTTTAGATCTCTTTTTTT
>NC_025697.1:12460218-12487524 GCF_000633955.1 Camelina sativa | reverse complement strand
TATATATTTCAGATGAAAAAAAAAAAAAAAAAAAAAGATTTAAGGTTATCACAACATCTCCAACAAACCTTCAAACCTTCAAATTTTAAGGAGTTTAAAATTCCAACAAACCCTTAAACTTTCAAATTTTAAGGGTTTTCATAGTGAACTTTCAAACTTGAGGGTCACTATTGAGATCCTCAAAATTTTAAAAAATTTCATTTTAGTTCTACTAATATATATATTTTACAAATAATTCTATTAAATTTAATTATTAGAAATATATCTCAATTTACACTATATTAAATTTGAAATTAGATCACACAAAATATATTTTTTTTTACAATAATAATGCAATAATTAATCATATATGGGAGCATAGCATTATAAAAATAGTTATATTGAGTAATTATATTTTTACATGTAATTTTCTTTTATGTTTTAAAAAATTATATATTATTTTGTTTTATCGTATAAGGTTTTGTATTTTATAATATTGTTTGATATAATTTTTTATTGTGTGATTTACATTTATATATGAAAGTTTTAATTATTAGAATACTTTATTGGTAATATTGTAAACTATAATGTAAATATAAAAAAATTTAGAATTAAATTTGAGGGTTTATCATTGGTGTAAGTGATCCACAAACCTTTATTTTGAAGACATACTCCCTTTAAAATGAAGGCTATTGTTGGAGATACTCTTAATGATCTACTGTATTAAACTTGTAAACACTTTGAAAGTTTGAATATATATGCAATACGTATTTATAGTCCAATGAGAATACATCATCTTTTTAGATGTCTGAACCATGGAGTTCCAACAATTCCAATATATTCTAATTTGTAGTTAGTACATTATCACCTACCAATAGTTGAATTAGTATTAGATGCATTAATTTAGTAGACCTGTAAAATATTTTTCTTATTGACCATATAAGAAAGCAGAACACATTACGAGAGAGGTTTGAGCTTACATTGCTTCAATGTTTTCCAACTGACGACTACTCGTCTTTAAAAGCAAGTCTTCTAGGCGACGGAGTCAAGTCATTCGCTTTAAGACTTTTCATTATACTATAATTAGTTTGATGTAAGAATTAAGATTTGTCATCGATCAATGAATTTTTGTATATTGACTGTTTGACGATGATTGGAGAAAAAGCACCATAACAAATATCTTCTCTAGTAGGGCAACCAAAAAAAAAAAGTGAGAAATATCTTTTTAATAATGTGACAACAAAATAAATATCTTATTAGTAAGTAAAGAATAAAGATAAAGGTAACCAGATTATAAAAAATAGAGAGGATTTGTAAAACGACACAAAAAAGAAAAACAAATAACTAAATGATGAACAATTTTAATTGTAGAGGCTTGAAGAAAATTTAAAAACACATGAATGAAATATTAATAAAAATGTTTAAAAGGAACTAATAGACAAATAAATAAATATCTTTTTGTTCATGATTTTATCAGATTTGAATATGAGACAACACTAAGACCTTACAAACTACTAAGTTATTATATGCCTTGATCACTTTGACTCAGGTTTTTAATGTTTTTTTTGGAAAAAAGATGTCCAACTATACGAGGTATGACGCAATACATGGCCACACATCTCAAGTTTAATAAAGGATGCTCAACTACATCAAGTATATGTTTGGCATGGCCACATGCACCAAGTATTTGACGTCATGTGTTTTACATCATGGACATAAAATCTCGATTCACCGGGTCCTTTCTTCCGACAACTACCGGCGTTGACTCATCAGAACCATAATCGGGGAAAACTAAAACCCGACCCGAGCACCTGTAAACAGAATAAAATACCCGACCCGAACCCAATTTTAATGGGCTTGTTATCTAAATTAAAAAAAAAACACAGACCCATTTTCTAATTATTCATCGATCAAAACAAGAAAATTGAAAAAGCTGTTTGAAAAATTTTTATCGTTTTATCGAAGATATCGAAGAACTGTGAGAGCATCTTTTCAATTAGGTTTTTTAACAGAGATAATGCAGTGAAATCTTTGCTGGAAATCGGAATAAAGAAGACATTGCCTGTTGATTCTCGTCCCAATGAGGTAAAGCTGGCATTTTGCTGTTGATTTTTAACTTTTATTTTGTCGTTTTAAACAAGTGGGAAAGTGGAGTTGTTGTCGGCAAGATTCAATTCTTCTTTATATGTTACTTAGTTTATTGTCTAGTCTTGTTGTGTAGCCTTATTTTGTTTATACATTGTTAATAGGTTATTGTCGAGGTTATTGTCGGGTTCATTAGTTGTTTATAACAACTTGTCTTTGTCTTCTCTGAATTATTATTTTTTGTTTTGTAGTGGAAAAATTACAGTGAAGGTGAATTGCCATTATTCTGGCCAATTCAAGACAGAAAATGGAGTGTTGAAGTACGACGATGGAGTTATTGAAGTTTTTGAGGTTGATTCAGTGACAATTTTTCAAGACATATTGCTAAAAATGCTTGGAAAAAGAGTCAACAATCTTGGGAGAATGTGGTACAAGCTACCATTTGAAGAACTTGCTGATAGGCAGCCTCTATGGGAGAATGTTGATAGCAATAAGAATAAATTGGTTTCAAAAGGGCGTTGGATGGGAGAGGTGGACATCTTCTTTGAAAAGGCAGAAGAAGAACCACTTGAAGCTGCTGGAGAAAAAGAACCGCTTGAAGCTGCTGGAGAAAAAGAAAAAGAAGTTGCTGAGAAAGCCATAGAAGATGATTGTGGGGATGATAGTGGGGATAGTAAATCAGATGCAGGTTTATCCGAACCTGAAGAGTCAGATCAAGAAGATGAGATTGTTGACAATGATGCTGGTATTGCAGTGGAGAACATTCAAGTTTTCAACAATAATAATTATGAAGAACAAATTCTGGATGACGATGAAGTATATCCTGCAACGGATGATGAATCTGGCGATGAAGAAGAACAAACAGAGAGATTGGTTAAGAAAGGCTTACCTGATGGAGTCTTTAGTTTGAAGCAGTTATTCAATAGTGGGAGTGAGTTTAAGAAGAACATCATCCGATATATATTGAAGACGAGACGCAATGTGGTGTATGCTAGGTGGGAGAAGGATAAGCTTGAAGCTGTTTGTAAAGCAAAAGGTTGTACTTGGAGCATATATTGTGCTATAGAGAATCCGATTGGGAAGTGGATGGTGAAGCGTTATCATAGTGAACATCTATGTCATCCAACCGGAAGGTGTGAAACGATAAAGACTCCTATCATCGCTGATCTCTTCTTAGAAGATATTAGAAGAGATCCTGAGATGAGTGGTCCGGAGATAAAAGATGAGATGAAAAGGAGGTACAACATTATTATCTCACCAAACCAGGCGAAAGTTGCAAGGAGGAAGATATTTGATAAGCTGCAAGCTGAGTGTGATGAGCAATTTTCACGGTTAAGGGACTATGAGCTGCAACTACGGACCAGCAATCTGCACACTACAGTGGAGATTAATACGACAACAAGGGATGATGGCAGCGAGGCATTCTCGCAAATATACATTTGCTTTGAGGCTTTGAAGAGTTCTTGGAAACAGAATTGTAGACCAATCATTGGTCTGGATGGTACACACTTGAAGAACGCTATGCAAGGGCAGCTGCTTACTGCTGTAGGAAGGGACCCTAATAACCAGATATTTCCAATAGCATGGGCTGTAGTTGATTGTGAGAACAATCCCAATTGGGAATGGTTTATTCGAAAATTAAAGGAAGACTTGAGCTTGGGGTTAGGTGAGAACATCACCTTAATTTCCGACATGCACAGAGGTTTGATTCATGGTGTTGCTACATAGTTACCAAAGGCAGAGCATCGTGCCTGTGCACGACACATCTATGGGAACTTGAAGAGAGATCACAAGTCAGACATGTTGAAACCTTTGTTTTGGCGAATTGCAAGCAGTTACAACAAGGCGGATTATAAAGAAAATTTGAGCATATTCAAGGAATTTGATCCCCAGGCTTGTAAGACTCTACTACGAAAGGATCCAAGTTCATGGTGTAGGGCGTTTTTCAGGGTTGGTTGTTGTTGTGCTGATACACACAACAATCACACTGAGTCATACAATAGAACCTTAAAGATCGCAAGGAGGAAGCCATTTGTCCAAATGTTAGAACTTATAAGAAGGGATGCAATGCAAAGGGTTGCCAATAGGTCTATTATTGCTGAAAAAGAAGCTGCAAAATTCACAAAAAAGGCAAGGAAAGAGCTGGAAAAATCTTGTGAAGAAGCGCAATATTGTGCATTGATTTCTAGCACCGGTGGAGAATATGAGATTGTTGAGTTCGGGATTGGATACACCCTCAACTTGAACAATCGTGAATGTGCATGCAGAAAATGGGATTTGACGGGTATACCTTGTCGTCATGCTGTGTGTGCAATCAGAGAACTCAATCTGGAAGTGGAAGACTATATATCAGATTACTACTTGAGTGAGAAATGGAAGGGAACATATAGAAGAGGTTTGAGGCCTGTTAATGGAGTTAAGTTTTGGGAAGATTCTGGTAAACCAAGAATTGTTGCACCTCCTTATAAACGACCTGCAGGGAGACCTAAGGGAAAAGCTAGGATCAAGGGGCTTAATGAATCACCACGCAAAAAAAAGTCTGAGACGAAGGTTGATCGAAAAGGAAGAATAGTGCATTGTGGTCTATGTGGTGAACAAGGACATAATTCAAGAAAGTGTCCTCATGAGGTATTGTTATCGGACATTTGATTTTTTTTTTGGCTTACATATGGTTAATTTGATAATTTTATTTTGTTTTAGTCTCCGGAGAGCCGGGCAAAGAGAAGGAAGCTTATGGTGACTCCTCTATTGGAAGCTCAAGATCAAGAAGAAATGGGAGCAGCATTGGCAGCCATGGAGCATGAAGATCAACCGGAAATTGGAGGAGCTTTGGTTGGCATGGAGCATCAAGATCAAGATGATGCTGAAGTGCAAGATGTGTCATCAACAGCACCATAAGGAAGTCAAGATGATGTTGGTTGTTGTTGTGTTCGGGTTCTTTTTGGGTGTTGTGTTTGGGTTCTTTTTGGATATTAACATACTTTGGTTGTTGTATTTCATCCTTGTGCCATCCAAACAAAAAGTTCTTTAAACCATCGACTTTTGGTTCAATATGTTAAACGGAACAAATCCTACAAATCAACATCAATAAGAACTACTTGACAAATCCAAGTACGATGAAATACATTACATAGTAATTAACTTAACCAAGTACGATGACTCCAATTGCACAAACAAGCAAGCCTGTCAAACCCGTGATAACGAGGCGTTGACGAGACACAATTGCTTCCATATCATCAATCTTCTTCTTCTGCAACTGATTTCTCTCTAAATCCCCCTTCAGCTCCATGATTGTCGTTGATAGTTGACTTATTATCTTATTCTTCTCATTAATTTCTGCTTGAGCTTCAACCAATGCTCTTCTCGGCCAGCCTTTCACTTCTTCTTCATCAACCCAACTAAAGTACTTACAGTGACCATTACCACCTTCCTACACAAACATCAAACAATTACTTAATCAACAAAGCTACTCACCTCAACATATATCGAAATTCAAGTGATACATACCTTGTACAGCTCACACCCGAGGAACCTTCGATTTGGATTTCTTGCCGTTTTCGAGATGAACATCTTCGCCGGCAATCCACAATCACAAACTTGCCCGACTCCAGACTTGCTGCTCATGCTACTAGACGATTCCGATGTTAATTCCATCTTCACTCCGAATTGAAGTTTCTCACACGATGAAGAACCCTAAAATTCAATTTTTTTTCAATTCGATTTGGGAAAAATGGAATCTGTGTTTTTTTTTTAATTTAGATAACAAGCCCATTAAAATTGGGTCCGGGTCGGGTATTTTATTCTGTTTACAGGTGCTCGGGTCGGGTTTTAGTTTTCCCCGATTATAGTTCTGATGAGTCAACGCCGGTCGTTACCGGGAGAAAAGACCCGGTGAATCGAGATTTTATGTCCATGATGTAAAACACATGAAGTCAAGTACTTGATGCATGTAGCCATGCCAAACATATACTTGATGTAGTTGAGCATCTTTTATTAAACTTGAGATGTGTGGCCATGTATTGCGTCATACATCGTGTAGCTGGACATCTTTTTTCCTTTTTTTTTCCAATTATAAATTTGCTCGCATGTTTGATTAGATAACAAAACATGTTTCCTTCGCAATGTTTTTAATAATCTTTTACCCTTTTTCAATTGATAATAAACATTTTGCTGCTACCTCAAGTTGCCACATATCAAAACCATTACGTTCAAGTTGCTTCTAGCCTTCTNTTTTTTTTTTTTTTTTTTTGTTCAAATCCTTCTACTACTAGGAAAGACGAAACACCTAAAAGTGTCCACATTAGTTTCATGGCGTTAAGAATAATGTTAGAAAATTAAATTATAATCTTACGCATTTATTATATATATATATGTGGTTCACTGCACCCATTGTAACGGTTAATTCCGACGAATCTATACAAACTTTAATTAAACTATAAATTAGGCTAATAAACAAACAAGGATAGCTAGTTAGTAGTCACAAAGCACATAACAACAATGTTGTGTCTGGTTGGGTAAAGTTAAGGGACAAGCAAATCATTTTTTAAGCAACGGCCTAACTATTAGACAATTTGACACGTATGAAACGCAATCAAGACACATGTATCCATCCACTTGCATCACTACATATCTATTTCGTGAACATTAAACTATAGTTATAAAAAAAATTTGCCACAAAACTAAGTGGGTATATTAGTTTGAGATTTGAATAAAGTTTTAATTTTTTTAAATATTATGTAGAATTAATTATTATTAGATTAAAATTTTGTTAAATTCTGTTAAAATTTAATGTCATTAGTTTGTGATTTGTAAAAAGTCATTTAAAATCTTAATAAATATGGGTTATTAGATTCAAACTTTTTTAAAGTCATTAAAAGTTTTGTATTATTTAATTAAAACAAAAAAATCTATAATTGTTAATGAGTTTCATTATTATGTTATCGGTTCATAATTTTAAATACTTTCGTTACAAAATAAGTCATGGAAAGTATCATAAAAATATATGGATTGTTTGGATGACTTTACAAGATTTTAGTAAACTAATCAACAAAACTCTCTAACAATATTTAACAATCTTTCACTTATTCATTTTTAATGATTTTGTTGAATTCTTTAAAAAATCTTCCTAGATATCAAACCAATACCAGCCTGTTAAAGTAAAATAGTTATAAAAATTAACTGTCAGAGAGATAAATTTAGAATCATCTCTATATTCGGATATCAATAAACTTTTGTACTTTTGTGATTTAAGTGACAATCAAAACTAATTAATTAGAGTTAACAATTCCGACAATGGAGTCGAGATATAACATGCCTCATGTGATAACTATCCTCATCATTTGGCTTAGGAAGTGTTTGTAAGCCACATGATCAAGCATTTTAAATTATGATTAAAGGGACAAGGTGTATCCGATTCATAAAAACTAAAAAATTATTCGTCCCGATTAAATATCGATGACACTATATGATAGATTAATAAGAATACCAATAATAATTAATACAAATATGGTAGAGAGTGGACAGTAGACTCCAGCTAAGAGATAAAGCCAATTAGGTGCGCCTAATTATTTGATTAGTGATAGACCCAAAGCCTCCGCTCTCGGGAGTCTAATCATTTTCTCCATTAAATATTCATAGAAATTTGTATTCCCTCCCAATAATATTAAAACGTTACTCTTCTTACTATATGTTAAATCTGTAAACTAATCATATAACCTTTTTCTTAAAAGAATTTGATTTCGTCGTATGTCGTATCCTAAACCTATGTATTGTCTTTCACCTTATTAAACTGAAAACATTTTCATCATTTCGTTTTATAAACCGTTGGCTTTTGATGGCTTAATAGCTGTAATGACCAATTAAAAGTTCTAACAGCATTTTCACCTGTTACTTCAAAGAGTAAGAGCGATTGTTTCTTATTTTGTCCCATTTGATGGAACATAACGGGTCGACTATTGTACGACGGTTCTTGTCTTTTCGATATACCATTTGTGTTACAATGAAAATTCTATAAGTAAATATTCAAAATATTAATAAACACTATAAAATAATGAACATTTTCAGTTTCAAATTGGTCTAATGTAACAATTAAGATAATTCAATAAGATAATATTTCTTAGTTACGTTTGAAATCCTGTAACCACCAAATTAAAAAGATCCCACTTCAAGACCAGCTCACAATCTACCTGTTCAAACTATAAATGTCAAACTAGCCTACCAAATCAGTGTTCCAACCATCCATGCACAAACTGGGAGACACTACAAAAGAAAACAAACTCGTTGTAATGCACAAAATCTCAAACAGCTAATCCAGCCAAAAAGCTATATTTCATGTTGGCCTTAACTTTGGTTGGACTCCTCTATCTGTTATCCTCCTCCAATGACAACTAGTAACGAAGTGGCCAAGTGGGTGAGGGGATGCAAATGCTGGGCTTTAGATTTAGTAATATGATTTCTCTACTCATAAGCCCATGTTGGTTCTAATTCAGGCCCAAGCAGTTATCTAGTGATACACCCTCTTCAATGTGTTTCTTTTTGTGTTGCTTAAGACATGGCATTTGCTTAAAACTCGTTGTTGCTGTTCAAGAGGTCATGAAAGTCTTCATCCTTCATATGTTTTTTTTTTCTTTTTATCATCCTTCATATGTTGTCTAAATACAATTAGCAAAAACGTGATGACTTATCATAAAAAGAGTGACACCAATAAAAAAAAGCTCCCCAACATTTTCAACTGGAACACTGATTGATAAATAGGGCTTTTACAAAAATTGAAAGGTTTATTTCATTACCTATCCAAAATTTTCACGAAAAGCCATTCAGTCGCTATTGTGCTTTAAGATAATTACTTTATTTTCTAAATTGACTCATTTGCACATCGCATTCATATTTCAACGAATGTAATTTAACAAATGGTAAATAGATAGAAGTCATTGAAATATTATTACTCTTCAATGTTGACATGTTCATAAAACAGATGTACCTACATGTTTTCAATATATACATGTTGGATATGTTTGTATGTATTTAGAAATTTAGACACATTTATTTATAGAGACGGTATAAAATTGTATCTCCAAACTCCAAAATGATATCATCTCAGAGGCTTCTTTCACCGAGCCACACACTATGATGATGAGATAGGTGGAACTATTTACTCTCTGAGGTCTGAGTAGCCTAACACTGAGGAACCGATAGAATTCTAATATCCTTTTTTTTTGTCTTTTTTATTGGAGAAACTCATACTTAAATTATACCTATATTATCTCATTAATATAATATTTGATATTTTTAATTAAAAAGTTTATGTTAGTTCAAATCTTAACTATACTTTAAGCATATCAAATACATTTGCTCGCATTAGACATTTTGTAAAAAACAAATGACAATTTTTACACATTATTTTATCAAAATATCATATAAATTTTAATTACATTTGACATTCTGTATTAAAAATGAAATCAGTTACACATTATTAAATATTCAATTTTTGACAAAAATATCTTTTTATTTTTTTTTATAAATTCTAGTTTTTCAAAATGTATTATAATATTTTACTACTTAAAAATATTATTTTATATTTTTATTAATATTAACTAAAATCAATAAAAAATAGGGGAATTGACAAAAATAACACCATTTTAAGTCGCAAAAAAAAATGACAAAATTAGCATAAACTTATATATCGTTAATAATAAAGTTAAAGAATTAAAAAAATGTTGAAATTGGGAGAAACGGAGACTCCGTGTTCCTTTGCCGAGAGAATACGGTGAAAGAATCAGAGAAATATGAATTCGGCGAACCCAATCAAATCTGAAGCGGAGGTGAATAACCTGAAATCAAGGAATCCGAGTGAATCATTAGTGAAAAATTTGCGTTGGCGACATCACATGCGAACAACGAACCACGATTTGGACAATTTTTCTTCCATCATCTGCTGATGTAAATGGTGGCCTCTAGGAAGCATTATGTCGAACGCTTGGTGTGCAAAGTGATTGGTCATGAACTTTGTTGACTGCTTACCACTCTTTAACCATTTCAGAGACATCAAAAACGTCTACTTTCTCTTCTTGAGGAGTTGACAAGATATTAATACCAAAACCAGAGTGGTAATCCATATAAGAGATAGTTCCATGATGTTGAGATGCATCCTTTTGTGAGATAAATTGATTATGGCCAATCGATTCTTTGAGATGGACCTTTTCACCATAGGCGAGAGAAAGCTCATGAATCACATCGAAGAGAGAAGCGTTGAGTCCCTCAACGTACGACTGTCTTTTTCGGCGAGAAGTTCACGGAGATCCAACGACTCCGATTCAAGAGCAGAGAGACGCATCGAGAGAAGGATGGATGTGATTGGCAAGCTGCATCGAGTTGTTCAAATGGACTGGACGGTATAACTCGTCAAGAGATCGAAGCTTCTCGAACCACCTGTAATGTTGTTGTTGTTGTTCCTTAAAGACGAGGAGCTCGTGAGTATCGATGATGAGAACTAGACCAATTTCTAAAAAGATTATAATTCATTTTATTATTATATAATCAATTGAATAATGCTAGTTTTGAAATATTTGATAATGTGTGTTAATTTTGGAAGAAAAATATATAAGTGTGCTATTTGAGGGTATTTCTCTAAAAAATAAGATTAATATAGAATTTAAACTTCTGTGTTATGGAGCTTGATATATATATAATATCTTATTATATAAAGCTTGAAGACAAAATTATTCATTAACAAGATCGTGATACATGTCAATTCTAAATTTATTAATATTTTAAAAAATAAAAATGTAAAAACTCAAAATCTACTATAAAAAAGTTTTTTTATAAAAGTAAAATAAAGAAAGAAAACCTAATTTTATTTAAAAAAATTTAAGAAAAAAACATGTAAAACAAATGTTTTGTTTTTAACAGTTCAAAAAATATTAAAAGACAATTATAAGAAAATTATAAAATTTAAACAGCTTTGAAATTTAGAAAAGAACATTATAAGAAAATTATATATATATATATATATATCATAAAATTCAAAATTATAATATTGTTTAATTATTTTAATTCTAAGTTGCTAATTTTACAAGAAAAAGATTCCTTTTTATATAAGATTAAAAAAAGATTGTGAAGAATTTACAATTAATTACTGTTTCTAGAAAAATGCAAATACTCACTTTTACATAAAGAAAAATATTGTTGAAGTAAAAAAAAAAAATAGATCGTCTCATATTTTTTCACCAATCAAATAATTTATTCAAAAAAACTGATATTGTAATATATATATATGATATGAGTATGTAAGATTAACATATGCATTTTTGTAACTATAAAAATGTTAAAGTGAAGAGATATATAATAGGTTATTTAATATGTTCATAAAGACAAATTGTTGGTAGTAGTAAAGACTAAATAATATATTTTAACAGTAAAATATATTTGTGTGTACAAATATAGTTTTAGTGTAGTGTAGATAGTAGATTTGTAATGGACATACATTAGTGTATTATAGCAAAAAAAAAAACAATTATTTTCTATAACTAAAAGTTTATCTCTTTATTTGTATACATTGTTTTTACTTATGAAAAGAATTAAATATATATTCTTTGTTAAATTTTATTTTATTTTAATAACTTTGAACTCATCTACAACTATTTTTTAAAACTAAAAGTGTGTATATATATATATATATATATATATTTTAACCAAACAATGAATTAAAAGAAAATTCCTCGATTAGTTGCCCAAGCCGGAGGGAATGGGTTTACAAAAGAAACTTCTGAGATAAGAGAACGCGAAGCACATGCAAGACAATCTGCCTTCGTATTTGACGCACGTGAGGTCCAAGAGATGGAGAATAGTGGGAAGGACTCTAGCGAATTAAACTCATCGAGCAGGTTGGAGAAGGACAGCTAGTCTTCAGGGAACTAAGCAAAATCAGTCTCGAAATGTTGACAAGCGATCCCTGCAGCACGTATCCGCTCTATGGCCCTCAACAACCCTTTTAACTCTGAATGCAGGGGGGAGGGGCTCCGTCTTAGACACTTGGCCCCCAACAACAAAGTTCGCTCCTCACCAACACAACCCCACCAGCCCAATCCTTAATGCACATTAGTTGCTTTCCAAGAACTATTAATTTGACAACGAATAAACTTGGACATCGGAAAACGGAGATGAAGCTGACATGACCGCCATAAAAGAGAGCGCTTCTTCCCAGACTAACTTATCGCCCAAAGCCAGAGCAATTATATCATTCATCTCGATCTCTAAACCTTGAAAAACTTTTATATTTATGGCTTTCCAGATTGCCTATAAAATTCATGGTAATTGAAGAAGTTGATCAGGATCAACCTGTTGAGAGGTATCCCTCCAAAAAACAAAATCCAAATTCGAGTACACCTACTCATATGGAAAACCCTCTGACGAGACCGAAAATAAATCCAAAACTTCACATGAGCGAAGGCATTAAAAAAACGTAATTAATAATTTCAACCACAAAATCGCACCTTTAACACCAAATATCATATTGGACAATTCAGTGTATTTACTTTTATAGATAGTTTTTACCTACTAAAAATATTTACTTTATATTCTTTGTTAAATTTAATTTTATTTTAAAATTTCTAAACCCGCACATCGGGCGGGTCATAATCTTGAAAGAAACAAAGAGAAAAAAAATAATAACAACCTAGTAAACTTTTTTTAAAAAGTGTTAAACCAATTTTTAGAATGACATTTGTATAAGAGAGAGGGTCTCACAAATAATAAACGGTTCTAAGTGCATTTATAACGGCAAGTTTGTAGAAGGTATATGAATTTTTTCTAAATAATAAGTAATGAAAAAATAGAAGAGATAATTAGAAACCGTTCTCAAATGAGAATCTGCTGAGAAACGCATTTAACAGTTGTCTTTATTATGACATGTCAAATTATTTCTTTTTGATTTGAAATTTAAAAAATAATTGATTTATTATAAAATATTATTAAAATAACATATATGAGAAACTCACACAATTCATGTTGGAGTTGCTCTAAACATTTTGGATTTTTTTTCGTTTTCAGTTTTGATTTATTTTTAATGACGGTCTTTTAATAAAAACTGCTATTAAGTAGTGTGAAATCATAATATACAACCTTTCTAGCAATGGAATCATAAGGGAGCATTGTGACTATACATTGGATTTATGTTAATTTCGTATATATACCTTTTTATGTTTTGAACTAACTTTCTGTTAGCGTAGAAAAGACAAGAGACACACAATTTTTAATGAGGTTTAGCAAATGCCTACGTCCTCAAACTTGGTAATACTTCTTGAGTACAATTACAGTTAGTGCTCAATATTGGACTTACACAAACCTAAGATCTTTTCTTAGCTTGTTCCCAATCTATTCCCAACCCACTAAGAGATCCCTAAGATTACAACACTGATCTACACCCAAGACTCTCACTTAGAAACAAAAACCCTCACCCTTTTCCCCCAAAGATGCCAAAAGCCTTACAAGGTTTTTCCTCTCTTTTTCACGTTCTAAAGAGATAAGTTTCTAAGTCCTAGACCCTCTATATTTAAGGGATTTCGTGTCTCTCCCAAGGTTAACAACGTTCCTAAAATCAAGAGGAAATATTCTATTTAACTTTATTCTTTGTTAAACGAATATTTCTTTTTTTCCATTAAATCTTCTAAATATCTTCAAGCTTCCTTTTTCTTTGTGCTTTACCTCCAAGTAATATCCCAAAACGTGCATTAAGTATATCTTCATAAATCTTCAAAACCAAGACATACAAACAAAATCAACAGGCCTCTGATGCTCTTTTATCAGACAGACGCTTGTGCATACATCAGGCGCCTGTGCCGAGACAGAAGCTTGTGCAGACATATTTTGTACAGCTTCTTGAACTTCATCTTCAACTTGAGCTTGCCCACATACACTTACATTCTCCCCCTTTTTTACTGAGTTTTATAACTCAAGCACAACACTTCATGATTCTTGGAAATCCATAACACAACCTCTTGAAGACTCCCCCATAATCAAACAACATCTTGGAAACTCCCCCATGAACAAGAATCATATTCTTCTTACACCATCTCCCCCTGCTTGAGTGGTAAAACTCATTAAAAAAAACATTAATAGCTCAAGTTTACCTTGACAAAGCATCCTGAAATATCAACTATCAGCACAAGACTTTGATCAGTCGTCAAACAGACAATTGTCTTTCTTCTTATGATCTGGTCTATGAGACGACATCCTTTGGCTCAACATCTCGGTCTCCAACGTTTTCTCCATTGGCCTGAATCTTGGAGTTTCTCATGCACATGTCTTAGATGTCGTCTCTTGCTTTGAACACCTCTATGATTCCTTGAGTAGCCACTGTCAGAATACAAACGTTTGTCCCTTGATGCATGCTTTGTGTAGTCTTCAGAACGATATAAATCATGCTTCTTTATCCAAACTTGATTGAATCTTTGACCCTCTTTGTAAAATTTCTTCCTTCTCATGACCTTTGTTACCCTCTTCAAGAACTTGTAACACTGAGCTTTGATATGACCAGATTTCCTACAATACCAACAACCAATCACTCTTCTCTTAATATTGTTGTGTACAGATGCCTGCCAAGATTTCAGCCGGTTGTCACTGGTCTCCTTGCTGACAAACACGTTTCGGACCTTTGACAGAGATATACAGAGACTTGAATCTACAACTTTTGAAGCCAAGGTTTATCCTTTAACAAACTGAGTAGTTGCACCAGAATCACTTCCATGGTAACCCAAACCCCATATGACATTACATGTTATACCAGTTGTCAGAATCTTGTCAAGATCCTTTGTTCCACTGCTCAACATCTTGATGCTTCTTAACTGATCTTTTAAACGTTTTTCTAAATCACAAGACTTTACTTTCTCCAGAACTAGATCTTCTTCCAGATTTGAAATTTTACTTAACAAATCATTCTTCTCTGTGACAAGCCTCTGATTTTCCTTTTCCCTTTGTATCAGATATTTCCTCAGAATGTTGATTTGATCATTCAACAACAATTTAAGTTCTTCTTCTGCTGGCTTAGAGTCCTGATCCGTATAACAAATTGTTCCATTATCAGACTTCAGTTCCAACTTATCAGCAGCAAGTTTCGTTGAGCAACAAAGTGCAACAAACTTTGACTTGTTTGTTTGAGGCTTTTGTGTGTTTTTATTCCTTTTTGGCGAATGCAGACTCTTGAACCCTTTCTTCCTCACTGAAGGACAATCTGATTTAAAATGACCACAGCCCTGACAACCATGACACTGAACCTTATTCCTTTTCTGTTCTCCTATAATCTTCAAACTCTTGCGTCTTTTATGCACCACAAAACTCTTAAGTTCTCCTGTTTTACTAGCCATTGTGTTCTCTTCACTATCACAAACTGAGAAAACATCAATTCCTTGTGTGTTCTTACCTACATCAGACGATAAGTATTGCAACTCATAGTTTAGCAATCTACTTGTTACCTCCTGAAAAGACATATTGTCTATATCAAGAGCAACATCCATCGCAATTTTCACAGGATGATATCTATGAGCTAAACCCCTCCACAGTTTCTTGACCAACTTCCTGTTTTTGTAATTCTTTCCAAGAGCTCTAGCTTCATTCGCAATAGCATAAATTCTACCACTAAAAGCAGTAATGTTCTCGAACTCATACATCCTTAGGTTCTCAAACTCAGAAGCAAGAATATCTAACCTTGTGCGTTTCACACTTGTTGTACCTTCAAAGATAGTTTGCAGAATCTCCCAAGCCTCTTTAGCAGATGTACAACCTTGAATCAATGAGAACTGATCCCTGCGAACGCCACCAAATATTGCTGAAAGTGCCAGAGAATTCAATCTGGACAAAGCTTTGTCAGATTTTGACCACTCTGTGTTGGGTTTTAGAACAACCACCTGATTTCCGTCAGAATCAACAGCAGTCTGTTTCGGCGACTCCCATCCAAGTTCGACTGCTGTCCATGCATCTTCATGAATTCCTTTAATTCTATGCATCATCAACACCTTCCACATCCCATAATAATCTGGATCTAACACCAATAAGTCTTTTGCCATGAATAACATTGATTGTGCCTCCATGTTCTTCTTCCCAAGATCTTCACCCGTTTGTTGAGTCAGACTCTGCACAGATGCTTGCTCTGATACCACTTGTTAGTGTAGAAGAGACAAGAGACACACAATTTTTAACGAGGTTCAGCAAATGCCTACGTCCTCAAACTTTGTTGGTAATACTTCTTGAGCACAATTACAGTTAGTGCTCAATATTGGACTTACACAAACCTAATATCTTTACACAAACCTAAGATCTTTGTTGGTAATACTTCTCTGCACAGATGCTTGCTCTGATACCACTTGTTAGTGTAGAAGAGACAAGAGACACACAATTTTTAACGAGGTTCAGCAAATGCCTACGTCCTCAAACTTTGTTGGTAATACTTCTTGAGCACAATTACAGTTAGTGCTCAATATTGGACTTACACAAACCTAATATCTTTACACAAACCTAAGATCTTTGTTGGTAATACTTCTCTGCACAGATGCTTGCTCTGATACCACTTGTTAGTGTAGAAGAGACAAGAGACACACAATTTTTAACGAGGTTCAGCAAATGCCTACGTCCTCAAACTTTGTTGGTAACACTTCTTGAGCACAATTACAGTTAGTGCTCAATATTGGACTTACACAAACCTAAGATCTTTTCTTAGCTTGTTCCCAATCTATTCCCAACCCACTAAGAGATCCCTAAGATCAACAACACTGATCTACACCCAAGACTCTCACTTAGAAACAAAAACCCTCACCCTTTTCCCCCAAAGATGCCAAAAGGCTTACAAGGTTTTTCCTCTCTTTTTCACGTTCTAAAAATATAAGTTTCTAAGTCCTAGACCCTCTATATTTAAGGGATTTCATGTCTCTCCCAAAGTTAACAACTTTCCTAAAATCAAGAGGAAATATTCTATTTAACTTTATTCTTTGTTAAACGAATATTTCTTTTTTTCCATTAAATCTTCTAAATATCTTCAAGCTTCATTTTTCTTTGTGCTTTACCTCCAAGTAATATCCCAAAACGTGCCTTAAGTATATCTTCATAAATCTTCAAAACCAAGACATACAAACAAAATCAACAGGCCTCTGATGCTCTTTTATCAGACAGACGCTTATGCATACATCAGACGCCTGTGCCGAGACAGAAGGTTCTGCAGACATATTTTGTACAGCTTCTTGAACTTCATCTTCAACTTGAGCTTGCCCACATACACTTACACTTTCTCTATCTTCTCCTTATGTTGCGCTAGTTCATGTTTCTTGGCAGTGATCTCAACGTATTGCCCACAAGAATTGGTTTTGCCATTCATTACACGACTAATTGGTCCGTCCAAAATTTATCGTGACTTTGAAACTAATGAAACAGTCTCCAAAAAAACATGATTATATCGCTAATCAAGAGTAACATAACTCGTTGCGAACATCATCACCATTAAGAAGTATCCATTACAGTGGAGCCATTTTCTTTGCATTTTATTCACAGAAACAGTGAATTTCTATCTCGATGTCAATCAGTTCTTCGATGGTTTCACTCAATTATTTTTCATGTACGTGATGGAAACATCCCGTCATGATGTTAGTTTGGTAATTTACTACTAGTTTTTTTATTGTTCTTGTACGCTTCTAAGTGAAATGTTGCAAGAAGTTTTAGCAGACCGATCAATTTGAGGCTTGTAGCAACATTTCCTCGCAACTGGTGCCTCGGTCGACAAATCTAGGATATGAGAATATGATGTTTACGAAGATGTGATGAATTGGTGAAAGAGATAATGATGAGTATGATCGACAACCTTAGACGATTTCATCTAGAAGATGACAGCCATAAACGACAAGTTGAGATTGATTATGGTGAAAGAAAATACCGGATTTAATAATCAGGTAACGAGGTTTATTGAAAGGGAATCCATGATCACTAATCGACAATGTGCATGGTGTTTGAAAAGCCATGTTTCGAAACTATTTCAAATAATAATACAGATTTTTCGTTTAATTTAGAGTGATTCGAAAAACATCTAGAAATCTCATAATTTTTATGAATATATGAAGATAGAACTTAACAAATTGTTGATTGTATGACTTCAGTTTAGAAACCAAGATTTCCACTTGGTGTGTTTATAATAATTGTTATTTGGTTTGCTGTGGAAAAAAAAATATATGTCTACATCCCTAATTAACTTAAGTTCAAATTTATAGACATGTGCGCATCACATTTGCAGCTCATGTTTGTAAGTTGTATAAGGTCGACGATATATGTACGTGGAGAGTATGTGAAATTGCAAACGCATATTATATGTCGACATCAAAGTAGCGAACAAACCTATAGTTTGTTTTTTTTGGTCAACATACTAAATTATATTGACACTAAAAATATGCTCAAATATTTTGCCTTTAATCTATTCAATTTTGTTCTTTAGCAGAAAAATATATTCATCACTTATAATAACATTTCAAAAATTATACTTTTTTAAAAAAGTAAAATTTTATTTAAACTTGAATTATATGAAAATTAAAAAAGAAATTCAAAAATATACCAAATCTGAATAAATTAAGAATTTGGCAAAACTAACCTAAAAAAAAAATCTTTAATGCACTTCATATCCATACTAACCATAAAAAGTTATATTCTCTGTATTTTATATAATAACTAGATGAGGACCCGCTCGATGTGCGGGTTTAAAGTTTTATAAATGAAATTAAATTTATTTAAATTTGTTGTATGTTATATATAAATTTTATTTTTGTTATAATATACTAATTTGTATCCACTTACAAATATTTTATGTATGTTACTATTAAAAGTATATTTTTTTACACCTAAATGTACTCTTGTATGTTATAAAAATATTTTTTTATCACCATCTAGATATTGTCTATATAAACACATTAAGCCAAGTATATTACTTTCACTTCTGCTTAGTTTTTTAATTACTAAAATAATTGGCTCAAAAAACATTTTGAATAAAAAATATATTACATAATATATTAATCAATGATGAATCATCATAATAATGTATGACCACCATGGAGAAAACATCGGCTCCGCCTTCATCCCTTATGGAGAGAACCTTGCGTTCAACCTCCTCTATCATGAAGAGAAGTTTGGCTCCGCCTTTCTCCCTTGGAGAGATAACCTTGCGTCCAATCTCCTCCACCTTCCTCCCTTGCGGAGATAAATTTGTGTCCAACCTTCTCTACCATAGGGAGAACCTCGGCTCTGCCCTCCTCCTATGTGGAGAAAATATGTTCACGTATTTATGCTATCTCAAAATGGCTTGTTCCGACAACCAATGAAAGTAAAGACAATTTTCTAACGTCACAAAAAAATATTTTGATAGTAACTAATGTTAAATTTCTCAATATATTCGTGATAGTAACTATGCCAAAGTGAAAGTAAAATAGTTGGCTTAATGTGTTTATAGATAACATAATATACTAATCAATGATGTATCATCACAATAATGTATGACCGCGATGGAAAAAACCTCGGCTCCGCACTCATCCCTTATGGAGAGAATATTGCGTCCAACTTCCTCCATCATGGAGAGAACCTTGGCTCCGCCTTCCTCCCTTAGAGAGATAACCTTGCGTCCAACCTCCTCCACCTTACTTTGTTGGGTAGATAACCTTGTGTCCAACCTTCTCCACCATAGAGAGAACCTCGGCTCTGCCCTTATCATGTGTGGAGAGGAAATGTTCACGTCTTTTTGCTATCTCAAAATAGTTTGCTCCGACGACCAATAAACGTCAAAACCTTTTTTAATCGTTACAAAATCTTTTGATGGTAACTAATGCTAAATTTCTCAATGTAGTCGTGGAAGTGTCTTTAACACACCATGATGTAGCCTCTGTCTCTGTAACGCTTCAACCGCCACATTGTTTAGTGAGCCCATGCCTACTCTCAGTCCATGGGCTCACCTTCCCAAGTGGGCCCTACATCTATTCTCGGCTTGTGGACCAACCCATATTCGATGGCCGGTTTGTTACGTCTGGGAGTCTTTAAAAACTTGATTAACGACTTTAAAAATCAACAAATGATATTTTCTTGTGTTTTGTCATCCCTCGCACAATTTCGATAATCACTTCCAGAAAGGTCACCCATCATGAAGTTCTCTCAGGACCCTTGACTTTAAGTGCATTTTGGTGACGTATGTAGCTAAATCAATTATTTTAAACATTTCCGCAAACCAGGGTATAAGAGTCTTTGAGCTCCTATGGATCTTTCAACAACGATTTATTTTTTCCAATCTATCTATCTATGTTTGTCGTACGCTTGTGTTTGATTAGCCTATTTTATCAATTCATTAGGTTGATGAGCTTCTATTCGTTATCTCCCTTTGGGATTGAATGAATAATGGTAACAATTATTTTTGCAAAAAAAAAGGGTTTATGACCAACCAATCAAGGTTGAAAAATTGAAAGAAAATTAATTTGGCATAACTAAAGAAACAATAGAAAATTATAAGCATGGTAATAATATATGAATCCCAAATCATTCAAAGATTAAAATATAAATTAAAACAATCTAAAAATACTACAATAAAATTTAAAATACAGTATTAGAAAAATAAGACTCATATATTAATCTTTTTTTTTGTCAACATATTAATCTAAACTATTCCCAACCGAAAAAGAAGAAAGTAGTAGAAAATTTTGGTTTAAGAAAATAAGAAAAATTTATCTTTCCATTAAAATATATTCTCAATTAAACGAAGTTGAAAGCAATGTTTTTGAATAAATTTTTTAAATATGAGGTGATCTTTGATTATATAGAAGTGAGTACAAAATTTAGAATTAATAATTAAAAGTATATTTTCCTTAATATTTTTTCTATTTTTTTATAATTAATCACTTAAAATTAAAAATAAGTAAATAATATTATAATTTCGAATTTTATGAAATATATATATAATCTCCTTATAATTATTTTAAAAAACTTTGTTTTTTTTTCTAAATTCTGAAATTTTTATTGTTATCTTTTTACTTTATTAATATATTTTAAAACAAAATATTTTTTTTTTGTTGTAATCAAATTCTTCCTATTAAATATTTACACATGTCAAAATCTCAGATTGATAACTTGACACATGTCAAAATCTTGTTAATGGCTAGCTTTCAAAACCCAACTTTATATAATAAAATCCCAAAAATAACTATCATTCATATCAATCTGATCTCCACCTCCACCTCCCCTCTGGCCACCGTCACCAACCACCGCTCCAGCCACCAAATCCGGCCACCGCTTCAACCACCATCTCTAGCCACCATCTCCGGCCACTGCTCTGGTCACTATCTTTGGTTCACCCACCATCTCCGGCCATTGCTCTGGACACCACCTCCAGCCGCCACATCCTCTGGTAACCGCTCTGGCTGCCGACCATTACCACCCCCAACCACCACACCATCAACACTAAAATTATAATTTTCTTTGTCCCTCGTCCTGCTCTTCTAATTTTTGGAAATAATGTGCTATATCTTTAATTAAATCTTTGAATTTGGGCAAATTGGCCCATAAATTAATACCCTCTTTACTAATGTGCCAAGAATCAAAGGATACTTTACTTCAAACCTCTAAACAAATTACTTTTTTTTTCCTCAAACCATTTTCATATAAATATCTACATTTACATCTCATGCTTCTTGAAAAAAAAATCATCAATCACTCACAAGTCAACAATGTTCTCAAGATTCACTCTTTTTTCTAAAACTTGATTTATATGAAAAACAAATATACCATAAATCAATATCCACTTTACTAATATGTGAAAGTCAAAGATATTGTACAAACAAAAAAAACAAAACTGGTATTATATCACAATCCAACAAAACTAATTTATTTACCCCAAAAAAAAAAGTCAGCAAAAAATTATTCATGTGAGATATTATTAAAGCAGAAGAAATGCAAAATTGAGAAATAAATTTTATTATATCATAATCCAAAAAAACTAATTTAGTTGTCCCAAAAAAAAAAAAATTAAGCAATATTCCCAAAATTACTTCATGTGAGATATTATTAAAGCAGAAGAAAAGGCGAAATTGAGAAATAAAATNACAATTAACATATTTGTTTTTTTTTTTTTTTTTTTTTTTTTTTTTTTAATTTTCTCTCTTCCTCTGAAGGCTCTCACTGTCCTTCGCCGCGGAATCGTCTCTCGGAGCCGCGAAAGGACCTTTCTTTAGGGTTAAAGAATCGTTCCTTCTTCCTCAGCTGGTTTCGATTCTCTTCTACCTCCGATCAGTTTTTCTAGGTTTCGTTTCCTCTCTCCGTTGCTTTTTTGTACTTTTTTTTTTGTTTTCTAGGGTTTTAGATCGATTTCTTCTTGTTTTTGGTCTCGGAAACGCTTAGAGCTCCACTGGTGCTTGATTCAATTTCGTTGTTAACTAGAGATTGGGATTAGATGTATCGCTTTTTCAGGTTTTTATTTTTTAGCTGTTTTCGTGGTTGTGGTTGAGTTTGCTGTGGTGATCACATCTTTTTACCTGTTTCCTTCTTCGTTTTGATGTGTTGCAGTGATGAAAGGTTTGATTTTTTCTTTTGAATTTGATATAAAAAAGTGTCCAGCTTGACGAATTTGGTTCTTGGCACAAAGCTAAATGATTTAAGATTTTAGATTTCTACATTATTTGAACGAGTTTTATTGAAACAGTGTTGAGTTTTGTCTCAGTGTTTGATGAGTTATTTGTAAACACCAATTTGATCAAAGGTTGTTTTTTTTGTTGTTGCATGCAGCTGAGATAGCTAAATGTAAAGCTGATGCTCTCTTTTTTTTTTCTACTCTTGTTTTCAGGTGTTTAAAGGCATTTGAAAAGATGGAACACAATGGCAAAGATGAAATTATGGTTGAGGCATCTCAGTGCGCCGGTGCTATGGTTGAGATTAAGATAAAGACATTGGATTCTCAAACTTACACCTTACGTGTTGATAAATGTGTAAGATGAATACTGTAATAGAAATTTCTTTGATGTTTCATTATCTCTCAATCAATGAATTCTTCTTGTTTGCTTATAATATTCATTTCCATGAACTGAGACTACTAGCTGTATGGTCTGTCTTACATCGCATGCATGTGTTGCATAATGAAGTTTCTAATTACTAATATCAATGCTTTGACTAAAATCGTGGAGCTAATGCCTTATTTCAGTTCTCACTTGTTTATCTGTGTCCCATATAGCATTTTCTTATATTTGCATTCTGTTTTCTTGTTTTATTCCAGGTCCCTGTTCCTGCATTGAAGGAGCAAGTTGCTTCCATTACTGGTGTCGTTACGGAACAACAACGCCTGATATGTCGTGGAAAAGTTATGATGGATGATCAGCTCCTATCAGCCTATCGTATCCTTTTGTTCTTTCCAGCGTAATTTATTGGTTCTTTCTTAGAGATTTCCTTTCAGTTGTGTATCCTAGTTTCCTGATGTAGTTTGTTTAGCCTTGGTTCCGGCTTCCCTGTTTACAATTCCAGTGTCATATGATAGCTAGTAATTCCTTTTCCTTTTACCTGTAAAATTCTTTAATGGGTCCATCTTAGATGTTGAGGATGGCCACACTCTGCATTTGGTTGTCAGACAACCTGTTCCACTATTATCAGAGAGTTCAACTAGTAATGCAGGTAGTTTCAAGTTCCCTTACAAACTACTGGTCCCCAAAACTGTTCCTAAACATCTTTGAGTTTCTCTCATGATATTTTAGCATTTGCCAATGCTTTTTGTGAGATTCTATTTCAACGTGCTAAGTAGAGAACTTGTTTTTTCAGCGGCTGATCCTGCTTTGAGTGCTGGTGACAGCCAGGGCAGTCAACGATCACGGGTTGTAGTAGGATCCTTCAATATTGCTGAGCAAGCAGATGGAGGAGTCTATTCAGATCTTGGTCAGGTATACCCTCTTTTATCTGTTTGATCTGTTTCTATTTTTGTGTGTTGGATTAGATGTGATCTTTTTTTATGAGTTATGTTTTATGTCTGGCAGATAGTTTCAGCTGTTCTGGGTTCACTTGGGATCTCTAATCCAGAAGGTGGTATCGAAGGGATTGATTCTATGGTAAATGCCTTTAATTTGCTGCTATTTCTGTAAATCGATTTTGGATGTAAGAGAATTCCCTTTATTTTTCAGGGTCCTCTTCATGAGAGGTTGTTTCGGAGTTCTGGTCCTAGCTCTACAAGAGATTCTTCTGGAGGGCGATCTGCCGCACCAAATGCTGCAGACCAGACGTCTACTCCCTTGACATCGTCACAACTACCAGTATGCTTCCTTGTTTTCATGGATTACTTAATTACTTAATTTTTGCATCATGTTTTTGTTGATGAGAATGCTATACGGTTTCCACTGCAGGCGATTCCAGATTCGTTGACAACCTTATCTGAATATCTGAATCATCTGAGACACGAATTTGCTGCTAATGGTTAAGACTAATTTTTAAATGTTTGGTTCTGTGTCGAAAAACAAGTCTCAAGAGTCTGATAGTGGTACTGTGATTTTTTGCAGGTAGCACTGCTAATAACTTGCAAGATTCTGAAAATTCAATGGGCAATGCGCAAGATTCTGCTTCTACTACTGGAGAGAGTCGGATTCCAAGACCATCTCATTTGGCAGAAGTGCTGCAATCGACAAGGCAATTGTTGATCGGTGAAGTAGCAGATTGCTTATCTGTATGTTCTTTTACTTTTATCTCATGTTTCTTTTTTAGAAAGCCACTTATGTCTTATATCTTTGCTAATTTTGTTTCCGACTTTTAGTGCACTGGGACACCCGTTTCGTCTTCGTGAATAAATATTAAAGTTATTAAGAGTAATTCAACATTAGTGACATGCTGTGTTTTTCTTATCTTTTAACAGACTGACTAGAGTTGCCATTAGTAGTAATTTAAATCCAGGGAAACAAGAATAACTGTTTCATAACTCCCTTTTGCAGAATCTTTCGACGCAGCTTGTGGATCATGTAAATGTGACCGATCCGTCATCTCGAAGTTTGTGCCAGACAAACATAGTTCAATCAGGTTCCCTCTTGGAGAATTTAGGCGCTTCACTCCTGGAGCTTGGCCGTGCCACCATGATGCTTCGTTTGGGACAAACACCTGTGCGTATCCTCTTGCTACATATAGTGGATCCAAATCTTACAATTTTTTCTTTAAAGATGCATTAGTCTGCATATGATGACCCATAACTGTTATGTTAAATGTCAGGATGATGCTGTTGTTAATGCTGGGCCTGCAGTGTTCATATCCCCTACAAGGCGAAATCCCTTGACGGTCTGTCTTTCTGTTTCTCTCATCATTACCAGTGTGTCCACTTATCCTGCTCACCCTTACCTTTGTGTCTACCTTAATTTTTTGTAGTCCACTCGGCAGGGGACGAGTATTGGAGGCTTACAAGCAGGAACCGCACATTCTAACCCTTTTGCTGGACAATCACTTGCCTCTACCCCAAGAAATATTGAGATAAGAATACGTACAGGTGCTATTCATAGACTTTATTTCTAAGTATAAACTGTTATTTCCTGCTATATTGAAAATCTTCAGTCTAAGTTCGTTTTTTTAATCTTATATCTGGATTCATCTTGGTGATATATTATATTAGGATCTTGGGTGCCCGCCAGTGGGACCAACCAGAGAGAAGAAAGTACTACACAACAAGCCCCTGGTCAGTCAATTCCTTCTGCACCCAGCAGCACTACTGATTCTGCCCCCTCAACAAGAGCTCCATCTGAACCTCGAAATCCTGTGGCCTTAGTTATACCCGTTGTTGCTCGATATCAGCAAGTATCGTTAGGTGAGCGTAGCTTTACTGGATTGGATGGTGTACATCAGCCTGTTACTGAATCTTCTAGGCAGCCACAGAGCGCGGGTACTCCAGGAAGAGAAGGTTAGTTTTAACATGATTTTCACTTTCCTGCAACACCATTATACTGATTGTTTGTTGAATTGTTGATAAGATGAAACTTTACGTTGGTTGCCTCTAATTTTTACTGGGTTTTTGTTATGTTTGAATTGATGTTTCCCTATGCTGTTTTGGCTTCGATCTTCTTACACCATGTAGATGTTGTGTTACCTAAAGGCAGGCTATGTCATAAATCTTTGCTTCTCTTAAACATGTAGGTGGTAGCGGTTCTCCTCCTGGCGGTCGGCGTTTGGCTGAATTAAGAGACAGAATCAATCAGTTTTTGAGGCCCTCATCTCGTCGAGAACACCAAGCCGGTATCTCGGAGTCTCAGGCTGCAGCATATCCCTCTTTCGCAGCGGCCACAGATCCAAGCGAAGCTGTTGCAAATGCACAAGTAGAGCCCGTAACTACGGATGAAGGGAATTTCATATCAAGTGTTCTTCAGCAGATCATGCCCTTTATATCTCAAAATGTAGCCTCCTCAAGCTCAGGTGAAGCTGTTACAGGCAGAGGCAGCAACAACAGTAGACAAGCCTCTTCAAGAGAGGTACTTCATTATCTCAACCCTTGTTTTCACCTTACATATGTCACCCTTAAAGGCCTTATGCAACATCATATCATTGACTTGTGGGGAACATGCTATAGGGTTCGGATAGTAATATAGATTATATTATCTTAGAGCTTTGGGTTATGTATAGAATAATACAGATGAGTATCGGGTAGGAGTAAATTGTTGACCTTATCAAATACTGGTTAATAAAATCTGAAAAATGGTAACTGGTAAGAATACACAAATGTGTAAATGAGTGATGGTTGTGGATAAATTTGAGGTGCAGGAGGAGGAAGGTGCAGAGCGAGGGGATTCAAGTCGGAGACCTGGAGCACCGTCACCTCCAGAGTCGAAACGACAGAGGGTAAATATGAAAAATCAATCTGAGTAGTCAGTCACTAAAGAGATTCATTTGGTTTGTGTTAACTTTAAAATGTGATGGTGTTTGATGCAGAGAGAGTGAGAGATTACTGGCGCAAAAGCAAAGGGTGGAAAACACACTTTTTGGAGAATGATAGTTTTATTTTTGGTACGTAAGTGGTAATTTTATTCTGAGGTTTTGATTGTTCGTTATAATGGTATTGGTGGTGTTAACCAAAAACATCTCCATTTTTCTTTTTCTTTCAAATTATGTTATATTCCCCCTCGGTCCCTACAATTTCAGACTTTTTGTACTCAGTTATAAAACATAAGTGCATATATTAGATTTAGTACCGAATTACAGAGGGGAGAGGCTAAGAAGTGAAGTTTACTAGCCAAATAATAGAGACTTCTA
>NC_025697.1:12429909-12459861 GCF_000633955.1 Camelina sativa | reverse complement strand
GAGTCGAAACGACAGAGGGTAAATATGAAAAATCAATCTGAGTAGTCAGTCACTAAAGAGATTCATTTGGTTTGTGTTAACTTTAAAATGTGATGGTGTTTGATGCAGAGAGAGTGAGAGATTACTGGCGCAAAAGCAAAGGGTGGAAAACACACTTTTTGGAGAATGATAGTTTTATTTTTGGTACGTAAGTGGTAATTTTATTCTGAGGTTTTGATTGTTCGTTATAATGGTATTGGTGGTGTTAACCAAAAACATCTCCATTTTTCTTTTTCTTTCAAATTATGTTATATTCCCCCTCGGTCCCTACAATTTCAGACTTTTTGTACTCAGTTATAAAACATAAGTGCATATATTAGATTTAGTACCGAATTACAGAGGGGAGAGGCTAAGAAGTGAAGTTTACTAGCCAAATAATAGAGACTTCTAGTCTAGGGTCTATTAGATTTCTTAAATGGAACTCACTCTTTTACAATAAAATGTGATCGCTGTTGGTCAACTTTTCAGTGGACACCAAACTTGTTTTGACTTTTGAGTAGTTTTAGATTATTTCAACATGTTAATAAATGTATGAAATCTCTTGTTTGGCGACTGTTTCGATTTATAATCAAAACTTGCTTAGGAAATTAAGACATGCTCAAGTAGCAAAAGGGCAATCAAGACCACTGGTCTATTGAAATATCTCATAAATCTTACCTTCTTCACACTTGTTCTCCATTTTTTTCCCCTTTCCCAAATCCCTAGTGTAAAAAGTAACTAAAGAATGTAGTTCTAGTTTTACTATAATCAAACTAACTGAATTCTATAAAAAGAAACATAATGTTAATAGATTTAGTCACTCCCCTCAAACCCAATCTCTCAAATCTATAAGAAGTTATTATTATCTTATTTGGTATCTTCTTCACCATTCCACCAACTGGCAACTTAGAGAATATAATACAGAACAAGACGAAAGACGAAGACTTTGTTGAACAAACGAACTCAATCCCAATCCCAATCTCAATCTCTCAAATGGGTTGTGGTGGAACTCTGTTCTACCCACTTCTCATAACCCTCTCCGTTGCTCTCATCACTTACAACATCATCATCTCCGCTAATGCTCCTCTCAAACAAGGTTTCCCCGGCCGATCTTCCTCCTCCGATGACTCCATTGACCCAGTCATCGAATTACCTCGCGGCGGCGGATCCAGAATCCGCACTGATCCCAAAAGGACGAGGCTTTTCCACACGGCCGTGACGGCGTCTGATTCTGTCTATAACACTTGGCAATGTAGAGTTATGTACTACTGGTTCAAAAAGGTTAAGGCTTCCGCTGGACCCGGTTCTGAAATGGGTGGGTTTACCCGGATCTTGCATTCCGGTAAACCGGATCAGTATATGGATGAGATTCCTACTTTTGTTGCTCAGCCTTTACCTGCTGGGATGGATCAGGTAAACCTTAAAAGTTTTGATTTTTGTTTGATTTGTGAATGCAATTTGAGTTTGTATTTTGAGTAAAAAAGTTTTGAATTTTTGGCAGGGCTATGTAGTGTTGAACAGGCCAGGGGCATTTGTACAATGGCTTCAACAAACAGATATTAAAGAAGAGTTGAGAGATGCTTTTGAACTTTTTTTTCATGGTTTTACAGATATTCTTATTCTTGTGCTGATATGTTTGTTTTGATTGTGTGTATGTGTGTGCAGTTATATTCTCATGTCTGAGCCTGATCATATCATTGTTAAACCTATACCAAATTTAGCTAAAGATGAGCTTGTTGGAGCTGCATTCCCTTTTTTTTACATTGAGCCGAAAAAGTATGAGAAGGTGTTGAGGAAGTATTATTCAGAAGAGAAAGGACCTGTGACTAACATCGACCCAATAGGAAACTCTCCTGTCATTGTTGGAAAGGTCTGTTCTTTGTTGCATAGAATTAGAAAGAACAGTTTGGGATCAGGTTTTTTAAAAGGGAAATGAGTCTGTCTAAAAGATTTAGATTTTTTTTGTGGTTTTCTAGGATGCTTTAAAGAGGATTGCTCCAACTTGGATGAATGTTTCTTTGGCTATGAAGAAAGATCCTGAAACAGATAAGGCTTTTGGATGGGTTCTTGAAATGTAAACATCTTTTTTGATAGGATTACTTTTTTTCCTTTTTAATCAAAAGTGTTGTATAGATTGTCACTTGAGTAGACTTGACGAGAAATTTTCTGTTATCTTTTTTTCTGGAAGTATAGGTATGCTTATGCTGTTTCATCTGCATTGCATGGTGTTCGCAATACTCTACACAAAGACTTCATGATTCAGGTAACTCTATACACACATTTTGGCTTTCTCTTAAATTTCTATGTTTATATTTGTGTGGCGGTTATGAATGGAGGAACCATGCCTATTTGCATGAGCTATTATGATAGAAAATGAATAATTAGTTGCGCTATTCCAAGAAAATGTTAATTTAGAGTGCGTTATTGTGTGACCAAGGGTGAAAAAACTTCCATGAACTTTGTTGAAATTCCATTATTACATGGATAGTTATAGGAGTGGAATAGTTATATCCTGGACCTTATGTTATTTCTTGTTACATGGATAAGAATTTTTCTGATGCATTAACTAAGGAGATGATGGACTTTGGTTTAATTGAGTTTGTGGTATGTATCAGCCTCCATGGGATACAGAGGTTGGTGACAAGTACATCATACATTACACTTATGGATGTGACTTCGATATGAAGGTAAACTTTCAAATTCTGATTATGATCAATGAACATTAGGAAACGATGATTACAAACTTGAGGACTTGATTATTGAGATTAGCATATCATTGCTAACTGCCAAGATCTGAACTTAATTTATATACAGCTGTGGGAAATGACCATTACAAGGTAGATTTGAAATTGATAAGAGAGTGAGTGTGGTGATTTCAGGGTAAACTAACCTATGGGAAAATTGGGGAATGGAGATTTGACAAAAGATCGTATGATCGCTCACCACCACCAAGGAACCTTACCATGCCTCCACCTGGTGTTTCACAAAGCGTGGTATGTTTACATGTCCTGCTTTCATCTTCTGAAAACAAATTTCCTAGACTAGAGTTATTGTTGGGTTTTGCCTAGCCTGTTCCACCCTAAAGGGTTTGGAAGCTGGCACGAGATGAGCAGCTGAGCCCTGGTCAGGCCTGATTTTCTCAAATGCAAAACAGGCCTGACCGCAAGCCGGTTTGGCCAGTCTGTGGGCTCTATGGCCAGACTGACCACTCCGGTCCATGATAACACTTGTAAAATCCTACCTATGATTACAAACAGAGCTCAGTTTTCTTCATTAATGTATTGGCAGGTAACACTAGTGAGCATGATTAATGAAGCCACGGCCAACATTCCAAACTGGGGATCATAGAGAGAGAGAGAGCGAGAAACAGTTCATATGATATAGATGTCTAATCTATATGTATCAGTGAGTTGTCCATTTCTCTTCAAAACACGTTGTCGTTTTCTCTGTTCTGCTCTCTAGCTTGTTCTTGTTTATTATGGTTAGGTTTGTAAAATATATAGCTTTTCAAAAGAAGCCCTTGTCTGGCATTTTTACCTCTCTAATTCTATCTGATCTCTACTAGACTTTGATGTCCTCGAGCATCGGCGAAGGGTAAATTACAATAAGCCTATACTTCAAACAAGTTGATATCAACAACACACATAAGCCAAGCACCAATCAATACGAACATATATAAACGTACTAGTATACTACAAAACATTTCTGCAAATTCCTAAAATGTTGTTTTTAACCCATGTACAAAATTATGCAATATTTGGTTTTCACTATTTCTTTTTGTCAAACACACAATTTCAGGTTTTACGGATTTCTTTTTTTTTTTTTTTGGTTGATTTCGAATGTTCAAACAAAATGTGTTGAATATTCTCTTATATTTGTCTCACATATTTATTTCATTTTAATATACACAATATAAAACACTTAAGAATAAGCCAAGTCTTCAAACTCGATTAAAAAAATATACATTTTCTTGGTGTATCTTTAAGCACAGGTAAACGACCAAACCATGAGTGCATGACATCAACCTCTTAGCTGTTGAGGTGGCGTCACTTGCTCAGAGTACCCATCCAAGCCGGTGGCTGCATCCCAGTCTGATCATAAACCGTATCAAGAACTGGAGGTAACATCTTGTAAAGTCCAGCTATATCCTTCATAGCATTCCCACTCCCACCAGCACCACCAATCCCCTGTTCTCCACCATGGTTCCAAACGCTAATCTTGGGCTGCAAGTCTCTAACCGCAAGCGCGTTAGTCTTAGCTATCTCCTGATAAGTGCCATTATTGATCATCAAGAAGTCTCTAAGACAAGAATAGTCATTCTGAACAGCGTCTAAGAGAGTTTTGAGATAAGTCCCTTGTGCACTGGCTAAGGCAACAAGTCCCTCTGCTTCTCTCTGCTTTGAGTAGAACGTTGCGTCTGCTTGTGCCTTCTGCGCCTCGGCTTGCTTTTGCTTCTCGTAAAGAACCGCCTCTGCTTGCTTCTGCTTGTTATATAATTCCCAATTTGCTTCTTGAACCTTGGTTTCATACTCAACACTAGCTTTGCTAAGGAACTCAGCCTTGAGCTTCTCGGTGCGAGTCAAAGCATTCATTTTCTCGACTTGAGTCTGAAGTTCAGCTTCTCTCAAAGCTACTGCTTTGCTGGCTTCAACCTCAGCCACCTGAGCATCCTTGGTCCAAGCAGCTTTCTTCATAGCAAGCTCAGCATTGGCCTTAGCCACATCAGCTTCCTTTTGATTCTCAAACACTTTAACCTCAGTCTTCACTTTGATCTCCGCCTTTGTCCCTTCTCCTTGCCTCTGCATAGATATGATCTTTGACTCCGCATCTATTTTCGCGGCGTTCTGAATCGTAAGCCCTGTTCGTTCCTTGGCTCCGATCTCTCCCTTCATCTTGGCCTCAGACACATCGATCCTCGCCTGATTTGCTGCTTCCATTTGTGTTTTCTGACCCAAGTAAGAGAAGTATTCATGTCCAGGTACATCAACGAGCTGTTTGACGTTAGCATTGTAGATTACGAGACCAAACTGGTCTAATTCTAGTTGAACCTTATCAAATACCTCCTTCTTAAACTCCTTTGTCCCTTTAAAATCATAAAAACAAAAACTCCTTTATTACCAAACCTTTTTCATAAAATATGTGTAGACAGCAAGAAGTGTTTAATATGTATTATTCTAATGAACATATATATAGCCTAATGGTTTTGTTACCACCCCGGTTGAAATAAAACCTAATGTTTCTACCAAAAAGATATAAAATAAATGATTACCTTTGAAGATCTCTTCCATGGTCATGGAAGCAGCGAGAACACGAGTTTCTCCCTCGATAACACCTTCAACAAGCTCATTGACGTGATTAGACTGTTTGTCATGAGGCGAAATCAGCCTAGCGTACAAGATAAGCGCTTGAGTGTCATCAACACGAGGTCCAATCGTAAAAACGGCAGGAAGAACGAAAGGGAGCTTCTCTGCGCTCATGGCCTGAACTTTGAAAGTGTAGTTCACCGGAGAAACGTCGAAGACGGTGCACCTTTGCCATGGAAGCACCCATGATTTCTTGGATAGTTTGATGTCTTCAATACCACCACCGGTGATCGCCAAATATTGTGACGCTCTTGCAACCTTGAACATGTCGTCTAGGATCAAAGGTTTGATCTATATTGATTTAAGTTTGTGAATGAGTAGCTACTTCTTCTTTTTTGTGTTCCGTGAGAATTGCTTATATATATAGTATAGTCGTCTGCATGATAGAAGACTTTGTCTGTCACTGTCATAGAAATGATCAAGAAATTTCACAAAAGTGTATATATGTATACAAAACTAAAAGGAAAATTCAGTAGAATGTTTCATTGTTGACTTTTTTTTTATGTAGATAATGTCAAGATGACTCTCAGAAGTTTCATCCATGAACTTCTTCAGATCCGCAAATTTCTTGTCGCATGGCAAGTTTCATCTATGTACGATGGAATTGGTTCTATTTAAAGCATCGATTTGGAAATGCAACTTTAATATTTTATACTCCCTATCTATCATAATAGATGATTTTTTAGGATTTTCACCAAGATTAAGAAAAATAATAAATGTTGTATTATTATTAATTACTTTTGTTTTATATTCGTTTTAATATTTATTTATTGATATTTTTCTTACACTTGTTATTCAACTGCATGTTTATATTTAATTATTTATTATAAAAGTAAAAACATTAGTTAGTTATTTGATTTTAAGAATGAAAATGCATTAAATACACTAAAGAAATCATGTTTTGTGATACAAAAAAAAATCCTAGAAAAATTAATCTTTATGATACAGAAGCAGTATTAAACAAGGGCTACTTCATTAATTGGTTCCTTTAGTGAAATGCTTATCGATTTTATCCCAGAAACTTCTGGTGTTTTTTTAGCTGAGCTCACAGGTTTTCTCAAAGACCATGGTGGTTCTCCGGCTAATGCCAAACCACATTTTTTTTCATGTAGTCATCATCCGGATCGTCTCCACCATCTTCTTTGTTTATGTCATCTCCAATACTTATAGTCATTATAATCTCCTCTTAATCTTAAGAGTTGTATGCGAAATTTTTCAATTCTATATACATTTTAATTAATAGAAATATGCTAGAATCATATTGAGATCCACATTTTCTTCTCCTAGTCAGTCTTTCCATATAAATTTTACAGGATTCATTTCATAGATGGAGCTTAACTGCTTACAATACTTGGTTCGCAAGAGACACACTGGTCTCCAAGCTGTCTAATATTTTTGTCTTAAGAACATGAGTTTTGTATACTTTGTCTAAATGTGAGGATCTATCGCTTATCACCTGTCAAGCAAAATATATATCAAAAGCTGATAGAAGATTCCATTTCAAATTTTCAATGGCAAGACTTTCAACATGAAGCCTAAGTTGCCATGGAATAAAGTCACACGTTTCTTTCTTTAATGCCAAGACTTTTTTTTCTTGCCAAAGAAATATTATATAAAAAAATTGTGGGATCAATGGGTTTACTAAAACCCCAACAAAAAAGCTGGCGGCCCACTTAGACGTTAAATTAGCCCATTTTTGTTAGTCTTAACGTAACCGACTAAAATCGGATTACAATTTCACGAACTATAGGTCTCTTCGGTATATATATACACCTACGTTTCTCTAGGTCTTTACTTGATATATAAGTTAGCATATCTCTTTCTTCGTTACATAGGTTATCATGATTTCATCATCTCCCATACCGAATGATCTCATCATGAATATACTGTCGAGATTGCCTGAATATTCAGTTGCGAGGTTTCATTGCGTGTCGAAGCTATGGGAATCAATGTTAGGTAGTCCATAGTTCAAGGACTTGTTCCTGACCAGGCCCTCTAGGCCACATCTCTTATTCGCCGTCGCAGAAAATGGCAACGAAGAGGATGATATGGGCATCAATGTGTGGAGGTTCTTCTCGTTACCTCAGTTTCAGAATTCATATGAGAAATCGTCGTCGGCTTTTGTGGCAGTCGCCGAATATCATGCGAAGTTCTCTCCAGACAATTTAACGATCAATCATTATACTAACCTAAAATATTTTCCATGGTTGTCGATACCAAGGTAGACCTGTGATATGTAACCCCAACACTGGACGGTATGCAATCTTGCCTCAACGGTATAGTTACAGAAAGGCGTATAGCTTTTTCGGGTTTGATCCGATTGACAAGCAATACAAGGCATTGTTTATGGCTTACCCATCTGGTCCTGGTCATCAAAGAATTCTTACATTTAGAGCTGGAAATATGAGATGGAGAAAGATAAAATGTCCCTTACGACATGATATTAAGAGTGATGGGGTATGCATCAATGGGGTTTGTATTACTTAGGTGGTGACTTGTCTGGTTATAGTCACATGAACAAATCTCATAATGTTCCGACTGATTATGTGATAGTTTGTTTTGATGTTTGGTCTGAAAGATTCACCTTTATTTACGTAGAAAGGATTTGTCGGTTGATAAACTACAAGGGCAAATTAGCTATGATTTACTGGGAGGATGATGTCGACATTCATGAGCTTCTTCATTTGGAGGATGATGTGTACACTTATTGGGAGAATAAGCGCAACATTGGTGTCATTAATGAGTTGCGTTTGTGGGTTCTAGAGAATGTAGAGAAACAGGAATGGTCGAAACATGCCTACACTTGGACCGATGATAAATTCTTCCGTCACCAAGTTTCCTTCGCTGGATCGACCGCTTCGGGTGAAATAGTGTTTTCGATGCGCAAGTATACATGTGGACAACCCTTTTATGTCTTCTACTTCAATCCCCAGACGTGTTGAAATCCAAGGTTTTGGTGAAGGGTTTAAGAAACCTTGTAGCGTTCGCACCTTTGTAAACCACGTCGAGGATCTTAGCCTTAACGATTTAAAACTACTCAAGTCAATCCCTGCTCCGTTTGGGGATACAGATAGTTCAGGCACAGATACAGATAATTCAGACAGAGAAGGGATAATTAAAAGGCCAAGACGTAGAACTAAAAGGTTTAAGCGATTTGGTCCAAACCATAAAAGGTGTAAGCGATGAGCATGTCATTTTGTCAACCTTAAATTCCTTAATTATCTATTCGTTTATGCTCTTTTGTTTTGTACCTTTTTTTACTTTTATTACTTTTTTTTTTTGTGCAACACTTTTATTACTTTAATAATCAAGTTTTAATTTAAAGACCAAAAAAAACAAAGCTGAAAATTTCCTCTGTATAGTAGTAGTTATAACCATTGAACTAATGATTTGTCTCATTTCATATACCCTAACTACTCTTTTATAAACTCAGACCGAAAGACAATTTTGTTTAATTAGAAAATCAAAATTCTAACCACTCTTTTATAAACCCAAACCGACATATAATTTTGTTTAATTATAAAATATAAACTCTAAACTCTAACTACTATTTTGTAAACCTAAACCGTCATATAATTTTCTTTAATTGTAATATCTAAACCCTAATTACCACTATTTTGTAAACCCAAACCGACATATAGTTTTGTTTAATTGTAAAATCTAAACCCTAACTACTCTTTTGTAAACCCAAACCGACATATAAATTTGTTTAATTGTAAAAAAACTAAACTCTAACTATTCTTTTATAAAACCAAACCGACATATAATTTTTAAATCAATAACTATAATTTTTTTTTGTTTTCTGACATCGCTATTTTATTTTATGATGAATCCAAATAACTTGAATTTCAATATCCATTTTATACCCAATATGTATTTCTTAACATACATCATTTTAAGTTTGAAAAAAATCTCTCAAATTTATTATTCAACTAAAGAATTTTGAACATATTATAATATATATATATATATATATATATATTAATCAATTTTAAATATGCTTCTATATTTGCGTATCTTTATTCTAATTTTTGTAAAATATATATTTAATTTTAAATTATTTAATAGGTTTATTATTAGAAATTTGTGTCTTTTATTATAATTCTTTGTCTATGTTGATACATTTGTATTAGAAATATTTATTCATGGTTAACTGTATTTTAATATTTACTAGGATATAATTCCTGCTACACCATGGGACAAATTTATTTTTGCATAATCATATTTTATGCAACTTAATTCGATATGTCTAATATTTTAATATTGAAAGTGTTAACAAAATAGTGAATTGATGATTTAACCGTGTTGTAGCACCAAGTTAATGATATTTTAAATTCATATTAAAATCGGTCCAAACCGGTCTCACCATATAACTCTATCTCGTGGTATGTTAAACTTTTTATAATGAAAATGTTCAAAATTTAAAATCTATTATATCTGGTTTAATTAAACGATTTGAATAAATACACAAATTTTTAAATTTGGCAAGTTAAGTTTAAGCTGCTCATTCAAATTTAGATTCATTTTGATCATATTTACAATATAACTCTAAACAATTATCAAGAACTTTTAGTCGATGTCAGACTTTGAACAAACAATTTTTCTTCATTGCTTGAGTAATATATGTCTATTTTTGAAAATTTGAATCACGATAAATGCAGAAAAAGCTAGAGTTATATTAATTTCATGTATTATTTGATGACTTAATGCAACTAACACATGTTTTAAAATATATGATAGAAGAATCATAATTTCAAATCATAACAATTTCTTTTAACATCTATACCATTAATGGTGAATTATCATTCGGATCGTCTCCACTCTCCACCATCTTCTTTGTTCGTGCTAGAATCATATCAATATTCACATTTTCTTCTCCAATCCTTAATTTCCATCTAAAATTCACTGGACTATTTTTGCCGTATATATAAAAACTAGATAAGGCCCGCGTTATTACGCAGGTAAAAATGTAAAACTTTTATTAATATAAAAATTTATGAATATTTGAACTATGCAGTATATTTTACTATTGGTTGAAGTTTTATAAATGACATAATATTTATTGTTTATTAATCTTTGTGCTTTTACCCAAAAACTTTTATTGCACATAGAGTACCATTTAAATATCTATACCATCATGATAAACTATATTTTAAGTTTAATTACACATTTCATCCTAATGCAGAGAACTAAATATTTTTATATCAAACACAATTAATACACCATATCAAATCTATATCTTAGTAAGAATTGAAAATACAAATAAATATTAACAAAATATAATTCACAAAAAAAAAAATTGAATCAACATTATTTAAGATAAATTTGTTTATTTATTATTATTTTTTGGCAAAATTTAAGATATATTTGTTATGTTGTTATCTTATAAGTACTAATTTTACTTCATGTCATAATCAATTTTAAATGAGTGAAATTTATAAAATAAAAACATATATAAAGATATAGAGACATTCTCATCAAATAATTGAATATTCATTCCTATAAATTCTAATTTATTTTGAATTATCTTATGTTTTAATATATGCATTACATAAATACATGTGTTGAAATTATAAAATCAAACATAAAAATATTACTAATATTCTCATTTGATTTTTGTTAAATGATATATATTAATATTTGAAATTTTTTTAATCTAAAATAAATTTTATCGTTAGACTTTCAGTTTATAAATCATATTTAACTATTTATTTCATCGTAAAACCATAATTCACTTCTTCATGGATTAGAGTTAAAAATTTAATAACAAAATAATTTGAGCATCATATGAGATAATATTTATATTAGTTAGTATTTTAAATTTAACAATAAAAGTAATCAGTAAAATCAAATCCAAATAATATCCTAAATATTATTCTTCTATATGTCATAATTTCATAAGTAATACTTTGTCAATTTTCATCAATTAACCAAAAATTCATTCCTACAAACTTTTTCAGGTTTCTCATATTACTACATGCATTAAAATCATATTAGTTAGTATGAGATAATATCTATATTACTACATGCATTTAACTATCTATTTCATCGTAAAACCATAATTCACTTCTTCATGGATTAGAGTTAAAATTTTAATAACAACATAATATGAGCATCATATGAGATAATATTTATATTAGTTAGTATTTTAAATTTAACAGTAAAAGTAATCAGTAAAATCAGTTAACATCCTCAAAATTTATGGAAATCCAAATAATATCGTAAATATTATTCTTCTATATGTCATAATTTCATAAGTAATACTTTTGTCAATTTTCATCAATTAACCAAAAATTCATTCCTACAAACTTTTTCAGGTTTCTCATATTATTACATGATTAAAATCTTCAAATAAAACATGTAAAACTATACTAATACACATCATGTATTAAAAAAAATCTTTTTAAGTTCATTTCCTTTCAATTTTTTGTGTACTTACTTACAATATAATTTATATTACAAACGATAAATACAATTTATATCCGACTAAAATTATTGTAAATAACTTATGTCATTCTTTTAAAATCTTGTTATTCATTATTTATTGATTAATATACATGCTTAATAAATTAAGTTGTTTCTTACACATGTCAAATTTTATTGAGAACACACATATAATATAATTAGCATACAATTGAAAGTATTTTGATTTTGTGAGTTTTTCTTTTTGATTTAGAAAAATAAAAATTTTAAAATATAAACATGTAAAATTCTGTAAATATAATTCGCTGTCCTACTACGTTTATAAAAAAAAAGTTTAGATACGTGTCAACATCTAATCAATATATTTGACATTTGTCATGATCTTGTTAATGAGTAATTTTGACATTAAGCTTTATATAATAAGATTATGTATTTTTTAACTAAAAAATTCACTAAAATATTTTTTATTTATGAAAATTAAATTTTTAAAATGTCCTCAATATTAATAACATAGAAACGTAGGTTTTCAAATTACTAGTTTAATGATATCAAATTTTATTAGACTTTTTCAAATTCATGTTGTAGTAACATAAAATTTGTTCTTTGATGAACACAAATTATTTGGAATACACGATTGAATACAAGTACACGTATATAAACAAAAAAACAAAAAAAAAATCATATATGTTCATAAGAAAAAATAATTTGTATACTACAGCAAAACCTGCAGATACGTCCTAATCGGAATGTTTGCGTATATCATATGGTTTTATATATGGTATATATGTACATACAATATTACTAAATGTTGACCATGACCAAATTTATATACATTTACAATTTTGAGTTTTATTAAAGGCATTTTGATGATTAATATACATGACGTTGAGTTTGTCAAAATCTCACCAAAATTTGACTTTGACAAATGATATTTCTTATAAAGTTGTAAGAGAGACTTTTCGCAAATTCCTTATAAAGTTATAAGATGATTAAATTTCAAACCACTACCAAAAAACTACACATATATTTAAATAATGTATAGGTAGACATAAACGATAAAGATGATTCCAATCCTAGTCAGCTAGTAACTACTCCTGTCCCGGTGGATGACCGAACCGAAGCTCGTCCCAATTAGCCAATGGGTAGTTTTAGCTACCTTCACCTTCCGTTAGACTGCACTCACAACATTTCCTACTCGGTAGTTAACGTTCATGCCTAGGGCTGTCGTTGGGTCTAATATTAACCATTAACGACTATATACATCAACGATCATGTCTAAATAGACTGTCGGAACATATACATCGCTAATTTCATTGCAAACAAAATATGTCTTATACCTTTTTTAGTTTTTTAGTCTCTCATTTGATTTCTTTATGAATATTACGAGTACCATCAAATTAATTTCTTTTTAAAAAAGACTTCAAAAGAACACTAAAGAATGAGCCAAGTTTTCCAACAGAATTAAAAAATTAAAAAAAAAATTACACTTCATAGATGTATCTTAAATCACAAGTAAAAGATGGCACTATCCAAACGTCAACCTATTAGCTGTTGAGGAGGCCTCACTTGCTTAGAGTACCCATCCAAGCCGGTGGTTGCATCCCAGTCTGATCATAAACAGTATCAAGAACTGGAGGCAACATCTTGTAAAGTCCAGCTATATCCTTCATAGCATTCTCACTCCCACCACCATCCTGTTCTCCACCGTGGTTCCAAACGCTAATCTTGGGTTGCAAGTCTCTAACCGCAAGGGCATTTGTCTTAGCGATCTCCTGATAAATGCCATTGTTAATCATCAAGAAGTCCCTTAGGCAAGAATAGTCATTATGAACAGCGTCTAAGAGAGTTCTTAGATAAGTCCCTTGAGCACTGGCTAGAGCAACAAGTCCCTCTGCTTCTCTCTGCTTTGTGTAAAATGCTGCGTCTGCTTCAGCTTTCTGTGCTTCCGCTTGCTTTTGCTTCTCGTAAAGAAGCGCCTCTGCTTGTTTCTGCTTATTGTATAGTTCCCAGTTTGCTTCTTGAACCTTGGTTTCATACTCAACACTGGCTTTGCTAAGGAACTCGGCCTTGAGCTTCTCGGTGCGAGTCAATGCGTTCATTTTCTCGACCTGAGTCTGAAGCTCAGCTTCTCTTAAAGCCACTGCCTTGGTTGCTTCAACCTCAGCCACCTGAGCATCCTTGGTCCAAGCAGCTTTCTTCATAGCAAGCTCAGCATTGGCCTTAGCCACATCAGCCTCCTTTTGATTCTCAAACACTTTAACCTCAGTCTTTACTTTGATCTCTTCTTTTGTTCCTTCTCCTTGCCTCTGCATCGATATGATCTTTGATTCCGCGTCTATTTTCGCCGCGTTCTGGACCGTAAGCCCTGTCCTTTCCTTGGCACCGATCTCTCCCTTCATCTTGGCCTCAGACACATCGATCCTCGCCTGATTTGCTGCTTCCATTTGAGTTTTCTGACCCAAGTAAGAGAAGTACTCATGTCCAGGCACATCAACGAGCTGCTTTACATTTGCATTGTAGATTACAAGACCAAACTGGTTTAACTCCAACTGAACCTTATCAAACACCTCCTTCTTAAACTCCTTTGTACCTTCAAATCCATAAAATAAAAAAAAACTCTTTTAACCAAAATATTCTAGAAAATAAATATGATCATTTCAACAAACATATACCAATCAATTTAGAGTTATTTTTAACAACTGAAACTGTTCCTAGAACTTAAAACCAATCAATCTTACATTTAGTCAAAAAAGACTTAGTCAAATAGTTCACAAAATGCGTCTATTAACAAATATCCATAAACACAAGTAATATTACCAATTGAAAGGAGTAGTGATTGGTAAATGTTTATATATATACCTTTGAAGATCTCTTCCATAGTCATGGAAGCAGCAAGGACACGAGTCTCTCCTTCAATAACACCTTCAACAAGCTCATGGACATGATTAGATTCTTTGTCGTGAGGCGAGATCAACCTAGCGTATAGAATAAGCGCATCATCGTCATCTACACGAGGACCGATCGTAAAAACAGCGGGGAGAACGAAAGGGAGCTTCTCAGCGCTCATGGCCTGGACTTTGAAAGTGTAGTTCACCGGAGAAACGTCGAAGACGGTGCAAGATTGCCATGGAAACACCCATGACTTCTTGGAAAGCTTGATGTCTTCGATACCAGCACCGGTGATCGCCAAATACTGAGACGCTCTTGCAACTTTGAACATCTTTTACGTTATACGATCAAAATGAAATGATTTTGATTTGATTTGGGACTTTTCGCCCAAATGATTTAAGAAGACTTTGTGTTGAGTTCCTAAAAGGTCTCTTTGTATTTATAGTCGTGGATATGTTTATAAGATTTGGTCTTATCATTTGTTTATATTTTTTTTTTATGAACAAAAACCACAAAGATAGTACTTCAACGCATTTTCCAAGAAACTACGTTTTTTTTTTTTTTTTTTGTGAGATTCTAAAATTTAAAGAAAAAAAAAATCAACATTGAATTAGTGAATTATATATATTGGTGGCTAGAGACTTTGTTTAGGTTAAATATGGGGTCCTTTAATTACTCTTTTTGGGTTCAAGTGGCTCAATTGTAGCAATATTATGTTGATTTGATTTCGCGTTTTGAATTAATGTTGTAGATTTTTTCCTAATATGATATAAGTATAAAATTTATAATCAATTACTTTTACTGTAAACGTTTTATATTTCTGATGGTTACAAATCTTTGTCATACCATTTTGTTATTTACTTTTCTTATTTATCAAGTATTATTTTTATATACTTTTGGGTATTCGACTATGGTAGATCTTTAGAAGAAATTATTCATGATACAAAAGAAATTATTTGATTTAGTTTTTCATGTTCGATTAAAAATAAAAAGAGTATTAGTTTTTCATGAAACCCCTATTACTAAAATATATTAAGGCCCAAGTTGTATATAGATAATTAGTCCCATCTAAAAGTCTCAAAAACTGAAGATAACACTACTGAATTAGCCCCTGGCTTCTTATTAATGATCAAGTTGTATATAGCTGGTTAAATTCATATTCTTATTAATGATCAAAAGAGTTTGTTACAAAATCTTATGTTGTACAATGTAAATCTAACCGGAATTAACCAGCACTGTTACACCTTTATTAATCTAATAAACTGGACATTCCAGAGCCCATAACCAATCTATTATATACAAGTATATGAAGACTATATACTAGCTAATACTTTTGGTAAATTAAAAAAAAATATACATAACTATATACATATTTTTGGCGAGAAGAAGGAACATGTAAAATTTGTAACACAGAGACAATGTTTGGTATATATATAAAGGCTCCATCTATAAGTTGAAATGTTGAATGTAAGAACTTATAAAAAATTAGCTTAGTAATATTTCTGAACATTCGTTTGACTAATACTTCTTAATTAAGTTCTTTTCTCATGACAGTTTAGTCAAGTCTTGTTTGAATCCATATCTAGTGCAGTAGTGCTACATGTGAGATAGGAAGATTTACGTACTACTCTAGATTGGATCGAGCTTATTTAAACAAAAACTTTCCATAATGCAATCTTTGTTATGGTGATTAGGACAAAAACATATACAATGATTAGTGGGGTGATCACTGAGTCATCGTTATAATAATGAAATAAGTTTAGGCAACAACATGGACAGCCTTTTATTAATATTGTGAGTTGGTTTGGTGTGGTTTAGCAAATCTACACTTAACCCAACGGCTAATCATCATTTGCCAGGCTGCCAACGGCCTCTAATGTTTTTTTTTTGTCTTTACTTAAACACTTTTTCTTATCTTACTTTATTATCACTGTTATTAGCGATTGAAATATTGAATTTACTATTGCTTTCGTTGTTTAATTTCCTAGTTATATAATTTTCAGCTAAAAACAAAACTAATAAACCAGTATAATAATAGACTACGATGTAATATTATTAGATGATTAATCAAGTTTACTAGAATTAAATCAAGTCATAATCTAAAATTAATCAATATATTATTGTAAATGCAGGGTGATTATTGGATCTAATATATGTATATTGGTGAAAATCTACAAAAACAAATTATTACCTTACGTGATTCAAATATGTTGATTGGAATTCCAGAAGTTTATTCCAAAATTACTCTACAACTATTTTAGTAATTTATCATTTTTAGAATCATTTCTGGTCAATATATTTTTTTCTTTCTATATATTAAAATGAGAGTTGCACCGAAATTTCATGATCCAATGAATCATATAAAATACAAAATTAAATTTTTTTTATTCTGTTATTATCATTAATCAGTGATATCAAAAAGTTAAAAAGAAAATTATCATAAATTCAATACAAAAATATCTAAGTTTACACACTCTTGAACAAAATTTCGCAGCCACTTATCTTCATAAAATAATAATTGTATACAACTTTCACTTTTTCTGATAACGCAATCTTTTTAGAAAAAAAAAATTAAGTATTTTTACTCAATACTAGTATTTATCAACAAAAACATTCTCATAATTATCCTTAAAGACAAAAATAAAAATAAATAAATAAATAAATAAAAGAAAGCAACCGTTTCGCTCCCGCCTTCGCAGCTGTCTTTCATCATTAGCCAGCGAATAAAATAAAATAAAAATCCTCGCTCCTCTCACACCACCGTCACACCATTCTCATCACAGTCCAATTATATACCCCATCACTACAATCACCCAACGGTCGATACGCCACGTGTCATACTCATCACCATCTATATATAATAACAACTCATATCTCTCTGATATTTTCTTCTTTTTTTTTTACAGAACACAACACCACTCTCTGTTTTGTTTTGTTTTAATCATCACCATGGCCACTGATAGAGAGAATCTACTCTCAGATGATTACGATGAACCGGCGGCGTTTTGCGGATGTGGGTATTTTCGTAAACTCTGTGTAGTCCGGTGGCGGCGGCGAAGAGGAGGAGGCGACGAGGAGGCGCGTCTTGAGCATCGCAGTCGGAGCAGTGGATGGAGTGGTGGTGGCTCTTTGCAAGAAGAAAGAGGGGGAAGGTGGGAGAGTGGGAAACTTAAGGGGCTAAAAGAGATTTCTGAGAAAATCGCGGGGCCAAAGTGGAAAAACTTTATAAGAAGTTTTAGTAACAGCAGGAAGAAGATGAGGAGAGATGTTGATTTCACTTATGATCTTAAAAACTATAGTCTTAATTTTGATGACGGCGGTTGTGGTAGTAGTGAAGATCCTTCACCGGAGAGGTTTGTAGCTCCGGTTGTTACTAAAGTTTGATTTTTTTTTTTTTGTAATGTTTTTTTTTTTTTAATCTTTATGTTAATATAAAGATACCTATGGGGTTATAATTAAATTCGTATTGAATTAGGTTCTAACTTGGTGTTCAATCGCCACTAATTAGATTCGTGATTGGCCATTTGGGTAGCTATAGAGTAAATAGTTAGTAAACAGAAAACAGTAACTTAGTTTTTTTTTTACTGATTCACTTGATTCACATGTTTATCCCGAGAATATATTTTTACTTATCACAAATACATGTATATCTAAAACTAAGATATATATATATATATACAAAACTAATAATACTTTCACTTAAATTGGTGCCTGTAAATTACGACTGTACAAATTAGACATCAGATACTCACAACTCGAACATGCTAGAGTTGTAGGCCAAATGATTTGTAGCATGAACGTATGTGTTGTTGAGATGAGTTGATATATAAATGATATTATGAAATACATGGCAATCGATGTCAATTTGTTTAGTTCGCTTAGGAAATTTGAACTAGTATAGTATCCACTTTAATTATTATATATATAAAAAAAGAAATAACAATGTCTTACTATATGGTGGAGCTTCAAATTCTGCGAGAAACACTTCTATAGGTTGTGAAAAGACATTGTCAATATAGTTAATAGTTAGTGATATCAACTCATACCCCTAATGTATCACGCATATGTCTATTGCATCTTCTTACAAAAATGAGCTTATGTTTTTGTACAAACTTGATAAACCGAAAATCTTGTGGTGCTTTTGGTAGCTTTTTGAGAACCAACATAAACACGTTTGCGATAAGTCCTTCTTAGGAAAGAGTATAGTTTTTTATATTAATTGTATGTTTTCTCTACGTATTGGTATTTTTAATTATTTTTTGTGAATATATATAATAAATACATATACAAACCTGGTACACAATTTCAAATAAGTATACATACTAATTTCGATTTTAATGGGAAGATATATATAGCAAACGTGTTTATGTTGTCCAGAAGACATCGGAACAAGCTGGACATGTTACTTCATAGATGTTACACAAATTGTACTCAAAGCTTTCGAGGCAATCTGATGACTAAAGTACCATTCTGAGGGCAAGAGGAGACTCTTGGAGGAATATTATCGATAATCCTCTGATTTCCGAACTCTCAATGGAGTTGAGATTGAAAAGCTGAACCGGTAATGATGGGCGATACTTATCATTCGTATTTATAAGCTCCAAATCATACACAGACTGGTTAACAAATATAGGAATTGTCTTTTACCTACTAATGTGCAAGCTTTGATATGTGCAAGGAATTGGGTTCAGGGTTTTTAAGAAATTGGTAAGAATTCTATATTTTATTTGCATATTTTAATATGTAGGTGATGAATCTAACAAATACTCTTTTGAATATTGTAGGTGATGAGTTCAAGTTTGTTGAGAAAGGGACTATTGTTGGAGTGTAATGCTTAAGTTGATGTGTTCTTTTCTTAAAGTTTTGTAACGTATTGTATTTGAATCTTGTTATGCTTATGTTATTATGTTCTTTTATTGGAGTTTTTCTTAATGTAAGGTTTAAACCTTAAAATCCTTAATTTTCAGATATTAACTTGTAATATTTTATAAGAGAAAACCTTAAAAATAAAATATATTTTATAAGAAAAAACAACAAAAAAAAAAATCAGATTTTATAAGAGAAACAGCAACAACAAAATCAGATTTTATAAAAGAAACAGCAACAACAAAATCAGATTTTATAAAAAACACAACAAAATTAAATTTAAATTTTATAAATGAAAACAACAAAAAAAAATAGATTGGACATGCCTATATTTTGGACTGTTATTCGTTGTGGACCTTCCAAATATAGCCCATAAACAGAATCGTACACACAGACACGCCCATTGCCCCATTGCTCGGTGGAGAGCCCAATTGACATCTATATACATAACTTCTTTTGGTTTTTGTCCACAAGCCCATTAGAAATTTGATGATGACATTGTTCATACTTTACACTTTGACATCTATCTTTTTTTTTTTTTTTTTTTTTGACATCTATCTTCCATAAATGAAACTTGTTAATGATCAGTTCATGTGCACAAACACCCCGTGATCGATAGAAAAATCTCGTCGAAAAGTTTCGTGTAACTTGTGGCTATCAGTCACAAACGTGATAAAACGAAACAACAAAGATGAATAAACAACTGAGTAGAAAATAACACGTTTCAGAATATTAAATCACAAAAGTACCCAGCTGCAAAGCTACATTATCAAGATGGGGCCTTTTCGATATTGTCGTCATCTACTATGTACATGTACTTACTCACCAAAGCCAATTTTAATAAGCTCGAGTGGTAACATCGTAATAAATATGGCAAAAGCAGCGGATAAGATGGAGACAAGTATGGTTATACAGAGGAACATATAGACTGAACTGAACTATAAAAAAAGGTTATAAAAACTGTGCATCACAATCACAATACTCTCCTCTCGCTATCTTCTTATTCACAAGATATAATGATGATGATGATTATCCGATGGTTCATAATTAAAACTCATGCAGACAAGCAAACACAAACAACAACAAACATTAAACAAAAGCCTGAATCTCCTTTTCTTTTTAATCTTTTTTTTTTTGGTTTGTGTACTACTTAATAAAATATATGGGCAGCATGACACATAACCAAAACTACGTACTATGTAATTGCACAAAAAGTTACTTTCTAATACTGTCCCCTCTCTCTGTATAACCCAAACTCCTCCATAAATTTCTCAACCTTAACCCCTAAACCCTGAAACTCGAATCCCATCTTTCACCTCGCCCAAATTCACTTATCTCTGTTCTTTCTACGCAAAACGCTCTCTTCCGCTATTGTCACCTGCATTGCTTTCATCCAAACAAAGTAGTTTCAGACTTTTGAGTCGTCCAATCGATAAGTTTTCGGTTATGTCTTCAAGACAAAAGAAGTAATATATACCTTTTGCGTTTGTTCTTTAAGACCGTGGAAGAAGATGGATTGCTGTGCCAGTTCCTCTTTCTCTGATTGATGAACCAATTGTTTATCTGCTTTAGCTGCAAACCTGTCTCCTGCACCAATCTCGCCTTATCTTCCTCCTACAAAATATCAATAATTTGATATGCTCATTGAAGGAATTGGAAGTAAAATTCTGATTGGGGTTACTGAAAGAGAGGAGAGAGAACTCACAGTAGGATAAGGCCATTTTGAATGAGATTGCCACCATGCTTTGAGAACAGAGGTGGTGTCTCCTGGTAATTTCCCAGCTCTTCTCTTCCTCAGTATCTCCTCTCTTATGTCTACTATCTTCTCCTTGTAACCCTTTTCCACGAAAACAAAGGTTCTACATTGTTAGATCATTGTTGTTGCTCATATACTACCACTGCTACTTGGTTCAGAATATATATAAACTTTATAGGCTTCTGAAATGATAAGTATCGGGTCTAATATAGAAGATCATATTACGAGTTAAGCTGTTATTACCTGTTTGAGTTCATGCTTAAGTTCTTGTCTAACTCTTTCCATCAAGGATCTCTCGCTCTCAGTAGGAACCAGAGGACCAAACCCCAAGACATCTAAGCTCCCATCGAACATATTAGCATCACTCTCTACTTGTTCATCCTCATCATCCGACATTGTTGCTCCCATCCCTTCACCAGGAGACACTCCTATCTCCCCCAAAAAAAGAAATACAATAATTGTAGTGAAACCAAACAGGTAATATATGTGGACACATTGATTCTCACCAACCTGTTAAGCTTTGAAGAGACTGCTCAATCTCCCAACAAGCCATCACAGCTTCCATAGCATGAACACGCACATGTTGTTGCAATTGCTCTTTGAAAGAACACAGTAGCAGCACATAATGCGTCTGTAATTTTACAACCACAAAATTGAATACCTCAAACACACAATAATAAACATTGACAAAGAACAAAACTGAACTTGTCTCTGTAACAAAGATTGTTGTGTTTCAATTTTTTTTTATTACACAACCAACAATAGTATATCATAAGCTCTGTCTTTTTTTTTTTTCTTTTCTGGTCCTACTTAAGGTCAAGATAATGTAAAAATTTAGGAATTTTTAATCTTTACGCCATTGCTTATCCCCAAAAAAAACAAAACACAAATCTTGTTTTTAAGATTTCAAAATCAAGATACCTAATTAATTTCATGAGTTTGTGTTATTAAATTTTGTGCTAGATAAAAACAAAAAAAACAAACAAAAAAAATCCGAAATTTATGTATATATAAATACCATGAACTGGTCAAGCTCTTTGTCGTCGCCGACGAGTCCTTGAGCGGCGGCGCCTAAAGCTGAGTACTTAGCGACGACGTGCTGCGACTGAGCAAGCTGAGCGTCGATCCTCGGAAGCTGATCAACAGGAGTAGCGATTCTCAAACACGCAACGTGCGCCGACAAAAGCTGCTCGTAGAGAGGATGAGAGAGGATCTCCGCCTTGTGTCTCGCATTCTGCCAGCACACAACCCCGTCCGCCACCGCAACTCCTCCTCCGTCGTTTTTGTAATCTCCTCCGCTTTTCATCTCTCCGCCAATCATCGTCTCCGGTCCTCCTCCTCCTTTTCCAGTGACGTCATCGATTCCGTCTCCAACAACGGCGGAAGCGGTCGCGTTGTTGTTGTTGTTTCGTTGGAGGAAGGAGGAGGAGCGAGAAAGCCACTGGTTAGCAGCGACGGCGGCGGAGGAAGGAGAATCGGAGCTGCTAGCGGTGGTTGTGTTCGCGGTGGCTGTGTGGAGGTTGAGGAAATTGTTGTTGCCGTTGTTGTCTGAGGAGCGGAGAAGCGCTGAGTTGAGCCAGTTAGGAGGAGGAGCTTCTTGGAAATGTTGTTGTTGCGGTTGCCGAGGAGGAGGAGGTTGCGGTTGCGGAGGAGGTGGTTGGTGTTGGTCGGTGAAATGATTGAAGGAGAGGTCTTGAGAAAGATGATTGTGATGAAACGCCATCGTTTTGGTTTGGCGTTGTTCTTTTTCTTTTTTTGAATTTTTTTTTGGTTCTCTGTTTCTGAGAGGGAAAGATAAAGAAAGGAGAGTGAAGAAGGTGAATCTCTGCTGCTTCTATGACGATTGCTTCATATGTTTCAATTCTCCAAAAAAAAAAAGAAAAAAAAAAGACACAGAAACTTTTAAGAGTTTTGTTTTTTAAAAATTGGAAAAAGTATATGGTTTTTGTGGTGTGTATGTATGTATATCTGAGAGTATATATATGTGGGTGTGTTCAGACTTGTACAGAGCTGAGAGAGAGATCGAGAGATGACCATTTATTCATATTTTTATTCTCTCTTTCTTTTTTTCACATTAGTTATCAAAAAATAGAATTTTATATTTTCATAATAGTAATTAACAAATGAAGTACAGAAACGTATTTAATATGACTATCAGAGTATTTTTTTTTAAGATCAGCTCATCCAAACCAAAATGGAAAATTGTTTACAAAAAAAATATAATGCGAAAATATAGGTATTCATGATACCAAAAAATCTGTTTTTATATTTGTATTTTGAGAAACATAAATCGAAGAAAAAAAAGAAAATTTCTCCATGTAAATCTTGACTATTAGAGTATTAGTATAATATTTAGAGACTTTTAACAAATTTATTTATAACAAATCCAAAAAAATAAAAGAGATGAAATAAATTTTGGCGTAGAAGATTTTCAACTCTAAATTAATTTTTGTGTTAGAAAAGATAAACTGGTTTTTTAACAATAAAATGATGTATTGTAAACTTTTCTTTTATAGTGATATTTCGGACAAATAAAAATCCGACATCATAAATTAACGTTACAATATTTCGGGAAATATTCAAAGCAAAAGATATTTAATATTCAGTACACACTACAAACAATGCGTTTGAACAAAAAAAATAAGTTATGGTTGACACAAATGTTTTGTTTTTTCAATTTTCGAATCACAATGGACCACATAGACCTCAAGAAATATATAGTATATAAAATAAGTGACTAATGAACATATAAAAGATTAGGTCGCGACAAAAATAAATAATTAAATAAAGTAAGAACTAATCTAAGTCGTTGATTATTAGTGGTGACTGGATTTATTGAGAATCGGACGGCTAAGAATGGTCGTTGCCTTGTTCAACTGTGTTTTTTAATTTTATTTTATTGTTGAGAATAATAAATGTATTTTCCTTTTTTTCTAAAAGAGTTTGATATTGCTACGTGTTGTGTTTATACTTTATAGACGCAACTTATATCTAAGATGAAGCAGCGCGTGTGTTTCACGCTCAGATTTTACTGCAGGATCCCTGATGAATACTAGTATTCACCGATAATTTTAAGCTTTTAGTAAATTATAAGTGATATATATAAGCAATTAAGCCTATGATAAATAACAGAAATGTGTGCTAACATATAAGTTTTATTATCATAGTTCCAAACCGTTTGTTTTTGTGCTTGCTGATATCTACTAGTTTTTAAGAAACGACTTCATCAAATGTGTCCACTAATCAGTCCAATTATTACATAATGAAATCTTTTTATTCAGTTTTAGTTATATAAATGTCCAGCCACAAGTCATCTTACTCAACCAAAAAAGGCGAGGTTGTTCCAAACTACACGTGTGAAACTCTCAATTGAAACATGCACGATCATACATAACATACTACATAATATGTAAAAACTTTTCGATTCACATGCATACTCAACCATATGATATGGTTCATATCCCCCCATCTAATTCGTTAATATTACAGTACACTAGATTTTAAATTCGTAGCACAGAAACAAAGAAAAACAAAAAAATATGATGAATAACACATTTACTAATTATATGCTAAACTTGATCTCTTAATTACTAAATAACACACGTAATATTTTTCTTCTTTTCTGTCACATCTTTCTATAATTACGTATTATAGTTTCACAATCGAAAATTATTAATTACTAGTATTTTCTTGACACCGATCGAAACATTTTAAAATGTTGATCACACTTTTTTATAGACCTCAGCGCATCGAAAACCTTCATTTTCTACTCTTTTGTATATCTCATTTTTCTAATGATTTTTTAAGTCCTTCTATAAATATGTTTTTAAAGTTAAAAAAAATATATATATTCTACAAGTGAGTCATACTTAGGTTTATTGAGTTATTTTGAGTACGAATAGATAATAACAGAAACAAATAAAAACAACCAAAAAACTAAAGCGACGCAATACGTAGCGACGACCCCCGTAAAGGTTGGAGCGTGCTTTCCACGTCACCCCATGGAGCGTGAGGAAAATCACAACTTTTTCGTTTTCGTCACTAAACTAAAACAAAAAGTCAAAAATCATAAAATGAATAAAAATCTCAAAAATCAATTGCTTTGTTGGGCAAAAAATAAGACAAGTGTAATTTTTGTGTGTGTGTGTGTGTGTGTGTGTCTAATGCAAACTTTATTTCCATCTAATCCATTCATTGAAATTAAAAAATATGAGCAAAGAAAATATCTAACATGAAAAAATACAAACAAAACAAAGACGATAACTGATACAATCTAGCTACATAAGAATGAAAAAAAAAACGAGTTGTGTTTGAGAAGAAGAACATCAACGAAAAGTAGAAACATTGATTGAAGGCGACAAAAGAACCAATCTAGTTCAAAAAGTTTTCTTATCTCTTAATCACATTTAACATCTCTCTCTCTCTCTCTCTCTGTCTAACCTTTTAAATTTTGTCCTACACTAACACCAATTCGTTTAATTTATCCTTTACTTCTTTGTGTCACCTACTTCATAATCAAAATATTTTAAGTTTATCTCATTATAAACGATTATCCATTTACAATGGTCAAACCAAAATTATAATTTAGAAACGGTCTAATAGCGCTAATATTAGCCATACATAATTGAATTTATTATGTTTTAATTCGGATTAGCCATGTAAATTAGTGGAAGCTAACCACAAATATTTCAGAATCCGTTTGTATAAACCAATCAACCGGAAACAACCGATGATGAAGAAAAAAGAAGGGGGGGACCATAAATCACGTCGCTAACTCGGGCGGGCCAAAAAAAACAGAGGACACGCGTCAAGAGGAGGTTGTTTGGACCACAGATGGTTTGTGGTCCCCTCACACAAAGCTAATAGCATGCGTTTGGGGATAAGAGAATCCCAACCGTACATTTGGATTGATGCAACCCTCCTCCCTCCCGAATAATTAATACTAATAAAAGATGAGGTGATATAATTAATTATATTAGTATAAAGAAAAAATCATAGATACGACAAAATAATACAAAAAATCGAAAAAGGAAAAAAAGAAAGAAACGTGGGGACCAATCCTAGATTTTTCAGACTTAGGGCTGACAGCCGCCGGCTTAATTAAAGTGGTAAGGTCTGTTTTAACCCCAACAATGGGCAAACAAAAATTAGGGTTGGTTTTGTGGGAGTTTTATTATCCTTTCAAGATCGGTTTATATTTTGGTTCGGATGTTTGAATTTTAAGTTTATAGGATCTGTTTGGATATTTTAAATATTCATATATTCAAAAACTATCAAAAATATTAAAATATGCAAAATTATTCGAATCACCGAAAGAATTATGGTAAGAAAACTATAACTATCCAAAAAAATATCTGAATTAACCAAAATATCAGTAATAGAAATACCCAATCTAATTAAAATATTCAAAAATCAATGAAATAATAAAAAGCTAAGCAAAAAGTGGTTAGATTCAGATTTTTTAATGTAATAATAAGGTAATTTTTTAAGGTCAAATTTTTTTTGTATTCGAAATATAGATTTTTAAAAAATCCGTTCATGATTTTATAAAGTTTGAATGAGTGACAACCCGTCCTGCAGACTCCACTAGTGCAGCTTAATTGGTGACAACTTATCATGTGGGAAGGTTGTTAAAGAGTGGGAACCAGGGTTCGAGGAACGCCTCACACACCAATAACCTACTGGTAGATTGAGATATCCATAGTGAGGGGTTATGATCGATGCCCTGCAAGATCAGCTTGGGGTCCATTTGGGCGGCTAGCAGAGTCTACAGACAGATCTGTTGAGACAACTAGTAGGGGGCTAGTGGGGTTCATGGATTAGTAGGATCCACGGGACGGGTTGTTACAGAACGATAGTTCAATTCAAATACTTTTTAACCATGTTTTCCTCAAATTTTTTTGATGCAAATATTCCAAGCCATAGTTTTATGTATTAATAAAATAAGAAACTACTATATTATTAAATCAAGATTGTAGTTGGAATTTGATTCTATTTTTAGTTTGAATTCCATTCTATTTTTAGAATATTTTTTTGGATTCTTGATTTATGAATAAATTTGTTTTATAATTTTTCATTTTTGTTCTGAATTCTGGTTTTAGTAGAAGATATATTTATTTTGAAAATTTTAGTTTATCAGAATTTATATTAAAAAAATTCTGTTTATATTATAAAAAATTTCTGTTTATCAGAAGTAATTCAGAACAAGAAAATTGAAATTAAAGTGAAAAGAAAATAAAATGTGAGGGGACTACATAGCGCGTGGTATCCAGTTGTTGTGTTAAATAGCCAACTGTTTAAGCTCTATCTCCAAAATGGTCCCCCTCCCCCTGCTACTACTAGTCTACTACTATTCTTTCTCTTTCCACAAAACAAATTCTCTCAATCAATATATACAACCATTTTTATTTATTTCGTTAAGGTAAAATGAATTTGGCTCTGACAAAAAAAAACATTTTCATGAAAACATTTTTCAAATTTTATATCTGTCGTATATTGACAAAAGGAGACTCCATTATATCATTTATACCGACCTTCCATTTTTTATTTATTTATAACAAATTGTTTTTCAGGTTTTTTTTTAATATAAATTTCATGAGTGAAACTTGATGTGGAATTATACAAAAAATACCATGTCTAAACAATATAATCTAATATCGATATACTCCCTCTGTCTCGTAAAGATTGATGTTTTTGGGATATTTTTATGTCTCACAAAAATTGATGTTTTGTAAACTTCAATAAGTAATCATTGAAAATATTTAAAATTTTATATTGTTATTGGTTTAAAATTAAACAATACTCTTTTAGTCAAACAAAAAATATATTTAAACTCAGTAATTATTGTTTTTTTAATATGTGTAAAATCTTCTAAACATTAATTTTTATGAGAGAGAGTATTAAGTAAAAAATATACCTCGAAACTTTATATATTGAAGGAAAACAAAAGACGTTGAAAATATAAAATATAAAATTTCAAACGAAATTCGAAGGAAGACGAAACTTTAGGCTAAAAAACACAAGCAGTTAGGCTTAAGTTCCCGTAACTAATTTAAAGATAACATTTTGACATAAACAAATACTACATAACTACATTTCGTATAAAAATTTCATGGTTTATGCCAGCTACAAACCCTTTTTAAATTTAGCTCACCACTACACATATTTATCCGGTTCATCGTGCCTCGGTTACCTGCAAACCGGAGTGATTCTAACCAAAATCGTCGTTAACCTATTAACTTCTCGCTCTTTCATTTGCGCATTGACTTTATTCCCTCATTTGTAAGCTTAAAGTTAATAATGATCGTCGGTNGTTTTTTTTTTTTTTTTTTTTTTTTTTTGTGCAACCAAACTCTTATATTGATAAAATTGTCGGTTTAACTATGTTACGGAAAACGTGAGATTATCGAACAGTGAGCATGTTCTTCGGTCACTGACTACACAATGAAATGTACTACTTATTTGCCTTTGGGTCATCGTTATCGAGAGAAGCTATTAGTATAAGTCGTTGACTATTATAATGGAAATGTGTGTCCTTTTCACAACCTTTTGATCTTCGCTTGCGTCCTTTTCTTTAAAGCTGAACACAACCATCCAATTTCTCACAAGGCTATATGTTAAAAAGCATAGCGAAAACTAAAATTAACTTTAGGAGATATATTGTGTTACTAATTTTATATATAAGTATAAAATAATGTTTTAGTTACGACTTACGAGAATAGTTTAAAAAGCAAAAGCGAGAAATAATATATCTATGCTTTTTGTATGACACATTACTGTTTTACTTACTATGCAACAGTAAAATACTAAAATGGATGTGTTACATATTTGCATTATATTTTTTCCATTTATTTTTATTAATAATGCAAAGGAAAAATGCAATGTAAATGAACAACATCATAATGCATGTTTCATCTAGATACATATAGAAACGGCCCCAAATTTTACAAGCCGATTTTATATATACACACAATTGTACAAGTCGTTTCACGGTATAGTATGTGTTGAAGTGTTTAAGGAAATAAAATGAAATATATATATAAGAGATCTCAATTAATTTGCCGACAGTGGAGTTCTTATAGGATTTTGTCAAACAGGTTAGTTGAAAACTTGAAATTGTGGGGCAGCGATGGAACAGAAATGAAGCTAATTGACAAAAAAAATTTCATTAACCTTGTAGATAGATTATTTGCAAGGCAATATGTGTAGGAGAAAATAAAATAACAGTTTATTTGCAAAGGAATTTGGCGCAAAAAGTATATAAAACTTAACACCTTTTCTTTTGCTGCAAAAGTGTGAAACCTCCAAAAACAAAGACGAAAAAATGAAATTCTTTTCAAGAATTCAAGTGATTAAATTTGAAACTAAAGCAAAATCAACAACTTAAACCCGAAAAAATGCTTACACTAAACAAATAAATTTTCTATTTTCGTAACGAAAAATTATAAAAGAGACTACCGCCACCGATGATAATAAAACTAGTCAGATTACAAATAATTTATATATGATAGACAAATATAATATATGATAGATTTTTTTTTTGTCAAGCATATGATAGATTTTTTTTTTAATCATAGTTTTATTGCTAACTATTATTTTATTGACACACGAGCAACACTCAATCTTCCCCCCCCCCCC
>NC_025697.1:12410776-12429499 GCF_000633955.1 Camelina sativa | reverse complement strand
ATGTCAATCATATCCCACTTGTACACTGGCAAAAGGTAGTAGTTGAATATTACCACTAAGTTGCTTGATGGTCAGTTGTTTAATATGTATGCTGATAAGTTAAATTCACATACTTTTTAATAGTCCTAATTTATACTTACTGAGAGAGTGTATGATGATACATACATCGTTGGAGTGAACTCTATACCAAAGACGTAAATCATGAGACTACCAAGGACAAACAATTTTGATTTGAAATCCCAACATTATCATTGATATTTTGATTCCACTTTTTTTTCATATTTAGGTTGTTTCCTAAAAGTCTTTTGATGCGACATATTTATATGATTCTATTTTACCATTGGTTATCAAAGATTTATATATATTATATAATTAGTGAACAAAAAAAAAGTCCAGTTTGGGGCCTACTAATCTTCTTGGTTGGCACTGGTTAACAAAAGACTTTATCAATGAGACATATTGCACGTAAATCATGTAATAATAATCCAATAAATAATAACAAGATTTTGCAATAAGTTATCAATTAAACATTCGAGATAGAAAGAGGAACGAAAACTATATATAGACTGATCTCAAATTGTTTAACTAGAATAACTCATAGATATTGAGGAATGTGAAAAAAAAGAGAGAAAGGACTCAAAGGAGTAAAATTAAAAGTCAAGAGGAATAAGACATATAGTAGTAGTATGCTCATCAAAGTTAAAACTCCAAAATTAGACTGTTCTCCATGAAAAGTGGACCACTCAAAATAGAGAAAAAGCAAAGAGAGGTAGAAGCAAGTTATTTCATTTTCAATTCAATTCTTTTTTTTTTATGGACCAGGACCACTCTTCCACTCTCTCCTCTTCTTTCATTCTCAGCTCTTCTGCGTTTGGCCATACCACACCCACATTGCTTGCTTACTTTTGGTTATGAATTCGACACATTTGAGTACCTTAGGCCATGCTTTCTCCACCCAATATCGAAAAGACGATGAGCAATATTGATGAAAGATTCCAGGCTGGGTTCTTCTGTTCTCATTTAAGATTTGAAAGCATCAGATTAAGCATCAATTTTGATATTCATAAAGACCTATTTCATTACAGGTATTAATTATCCCGTAGATCCAAGAATTAGTCTAAAGTCTTTGGTTATACCCGACTGGGCCTAGAAGAAAATGTTACCATCTCAACTACTTAACTCTTATGAGAATGAGGCCCATAACTTTTTTATTCTATGATGATACATCTCGTACATGTAAACCACTTTAGTGAAATTTATAAACTATTGCCTTCTCTAACAGTTGGCTGATGTGTTATAATAGTTAAGGACCAAAATCTCATATCCTCCTATCCATCAAAACAATTTTTCAAAAACCCCTCAATAGTATAAAAACAATATTACTCTTAATGAAAGTTGTTAAAGGTTAAAGATAATTAAAATAGTAAATGTTCAACCAAAAACACAGTAGCTCAGTGGTTGCGAGCTCCATACGCACGCGCGCGCGTTCAAGGTTCGAATCCCACTATGCGGGGTACAACTAGGGTATCACGGGTACAACTGGGTACAACTAGGTACAATTAGGATGTCACGGGTACAACTGGTACACCTAGGATGTTTGATTTTTATTTAAAAATTGTTAGAAGGATAGTTTCGTCTTTTCATTAAAAAGAGGGATATGTAGAATTAAAGTGGATGTGTAGAAAAAATTCTTCGGATAGAGATACCAGATAATTAAATCCTAATAGTTAATACTACAATTTGCTACAAGTTACTTTTTAAGACATGTTTTCCCCACGTAAGATGTTAGATTTTGTTTAATCCTTTTCTTTACCAAATGCCATTTGTTTTTTTTTACGTAAGAAGTTGATAAAAGTTGGTCGTTCCGGGGATTCAGCCCAAAGGTCCATACTCCATAGCCAATATAGGCTTCTTTTGTGTGATGAAATAAGAATCTTATTAAGGCGATTTTGGACATATATTTGGGTTTGATATGTTTTAGTTTTCAAGGCTAAATCAAGTGGGACTCTCATATATTTTTGTTTTTTTTTTTAATTTCTACAAATGGATAATGTGGTTGAAAGTGACATTACATGTAGGTGTTGTGTTTACTCCTTTGTTTTTGTTTTCTTCTTGAAAAAGAGACTAACTAAATTACATATTTTCTTCAACTTTTCTAGTTTTATTATAATAATTGAAGAAACATCCATTATCCCTTGTGCTAATATAGACAAAATAACACGAAATATCTATCTTTGTTGTTGCTACAAAGAAGTTATCAAAAATTATATTTTCCTCTTAGCTTTGTCTTGTCTTACACATTGCTGATGATCTTTATAAAAACAACTCCACAATGTTAATGGAAACTTCATCTGAGGTATTTTATACGTAGAAAGATCTTTTCATCTTTTCGAGCTCATGCGTGACCCTTTTAAAGAGCGAGCCAAAGATGATCAGATCAGCTTACTCTGATCAAACCAGGTTCTCAAACCACTTTCTCATGGTTAAAGTTGAGTTCCTTTCACCTTATAATCCTTATCCCATATAGTGTTGTTTCCACACCCAAAGACGGATAGTGGTCACTATCACATGGCATTATATTCAAATCTGGTAGCAGGAAATTGCCATCCGCCTTACAATTCTCATTCTCTACCAGATTCTGACTATCATCCATCTAAAACAAAAAAAGGGTTTTTGTTGTTCTTTAGTATAATCACCAAGTCAAAAAACAAAAGGTGGAGAACGAGAGTGAATTTGAAAATATGAGTGTTCACCTTGATTTTCTTCAAGTCCTTGTTCTCGCTAAATGGTGATCTGAGCAATGCAATGTCCTGTTTATAGAATCCAAAAAACAATATTATAATGCTGAAAGAGTCACATATCATCAAGAACCAATAATTATTGCTTGCGATCACTCAAGAAAATCTTAATCATAAAAGAGAGGAAGTGGTTTTAATTTGTACCTTTTTCTTCTGTAACTTCTTGACATCAAAATCCAAGTCTGCGGTTACAAGAACCTACGATAAAAGAACAAGAACGTTTTAATGAAAGGTGGTTAATAATAAAGTTGAGTCACAAGAAACAGAAGTTTGAAAACTTGAAAGTCCCCACATAAATTGAATGTTGAGAAAAAAAAGGTCCCATGTGACCCATACAACATTTCAATAACGCGTCAAGGTTCATAACCTAACTCTCTTTCTTCAAACAAGACACAACTAATCCTTAAACTCTCTCATTAGCAAATCAAACACAACTAATCCCAATGATATCAAACCACCACCAAATATAACCCAAAGCTGATGATGCTCCTCTGCATGCTTATTTCAAATGTTAATACACTAGCCTGAAACAACCAACATCAGTTGGAAACATCCTCTTGGACCTTGGTTATAGACACAACAACATAGTCAAAGGCCAAAAGAAACTATGGGGTCTATTGTGAGATAGTGGGAGATAACTCTCATAAATTAACGAAGCCGTAGGCCCATCACCAATGAAAACAAAACTATAAAGCAGTGAAAAAAAAAAAAGTTAAGAAACTACCACTCAAATCATACTGAACAAACACAAACACCAAAACGACAACGTATCAAACGACCGCCTTTGGAAATGACAAGAATACCCTCTCTAGTTAAATTACTCAGAGCTTTGTTTTTTACTCGTATGATTGTTGGTCAATGAGCTTCTTGAAGGCAAAAAAACAAAAAAGGACGTCTGGAATCTTATCAGACGGAGCAGTAACATTGAAAAAAGAAACAACAAACTAAAACAAAATGGCTACAAATCTAGAATCTTTGTTATGTTGGACAAACTGAAAATCTTGTTACCCAAGTTTCAAATCGAGAATTAGGTTTTTAGATGAAGAGTTTGATCGATTCAAAACAGAGAAATGGAACAAAAGAAACAGATCAGTTAAGTCGGCATATAATCAAGAAAGAGAAACGAACCTTCGATCTAGATCCAACGGAACTGATTCGACGACTAGTAGCTTCGTAACCATCGACATAACCAGATGGAGAAGAAGAAGAACCACCACAACCACCACTCCAAGACAGTGGTGTACTTGGACTACATCTAGATTCAGCTTCTTTTCTTGGAGACTGAGACCGTGGCTGTCGGATCCCCCACCGGAGCGCTGCTACAGTCGGATTCTTGATTACTTTGGCTTCTTTAAGCGTCACCAAAAGCTCTGCCACAACTTCTCCATCTCTCATCGCGCACTTCGTCCATTCATCTGATGAAACCATTCTCTGAATCCAAAGCTGAAGAAAACACCAAGAAGAAGATAGAAACGAAGCGTAAAGGTGTGTACTAAGATACTAACTTTGAGAGAGAGAGAGAGAGAGAGAGAGAGAGAGAGAGAGAGAGATAAAAGAGAGAAAAGGAAGGAGACGAAATGATGATATTTGATTAAAGGTTGTTTGTTTTTATTCTTTATCTCTGATATTTTTATTTAACTGATTATTTTGTTGTATAAAATAATTAGTACGTGTGAAGATGTGGGAGAATTAAGTAGGAGAGAAGCAATCTATATTTTGGCTTATTCAAATTTTGACTAGATTAGATTGGATCAAGAAAACAAATTACCTGAGATAGCATACGTACGATACTTATTTGAAGTCTTAAAATGTTGAGTGAATAGCTATAGTTAAAGAGGTATATATGATATATATATTTGAGATTTTTTTTTTTGTTTGCATTACTCAATATTGAAACTAGTTAATCATAAATCCATAATAAAGATTTAGGTAATATATAGTCAAACAATATGTTTATAAATTAAAAAATAGAACTAGGTATAATAGTCTCTATCAAGATGAAATATATAATTATATTACAATGTCCAAAAAAGTAAAAATAAAAGATAGAACATTTTATATATACATGCTTTTACCAAAAAAAAAACATTTAAAAAAAAATATTGAAAGTTTAACATGAGATTAACTAACTGGTGTTTTAGTGACAAATAATAGAACTCACAATCTTTGCCAAATTCTCTCTTCCAATTTGAAATTAACTATGAAACCATTAATTCCCTAGACTGCCGTTTTTTGTTTCGTCCAAATACCGGATTAAAGTTTTCTTAAGATCTTCGGAGGTGGTTGTGTGAAGGCGAGGCGGCGGCGAAGTCGTGAGTAAAGCAATTTTTTTTTGCAAGGTAGGAAATGATAAAGTTGTCATTCTCTTTTGGGAATGAGTCGTGGGATCAGGCTCGTCGACAACGACTTGAATGGCCGGAACCGGTTACTCAGATCAGACGGTTCACTGTTGAAATCTTGATACAAAGTGGCTCTTTTATAACCGCCAGAGTTGTTTGCAAGCGAGTGACCTGACCTGAGTCTTCTTTTTCCCGTTAGTTACCGATCGAGTTCAAAATTCACATAATTATTTTATCTTTCGATTTGGTAGTCGTGAATCTGTATATATCCATATATATATATATATATCTATGTATGTTATGAAAAAAAATCAAGTTGATGTTACTTAAACGTAAGTTCACACAAACTATATTGAAAATGTTCATGGATGATCGTCCCTCCAAGAAGTCACAAAATGAACAATATTTTCTTTTAAAAAAACTTAATACCTTCATTTGTCCAAGAAGCTTGGAATGGAAACATACAATAGCGCCTCCTATAATGAGTAAAATTAACAACAAAAGAAACAACATAGCACGTTATACATGGAAGGAACCAGACCAGAGAGATTGATTGAGGTCTTACCCTCTTGATATTGGATCCAAATGATTTCGGAGAATGTTAGCAAAACACATGTCGGTTTAGAGGTTGCGTTGTGAAGCCTAGAAACCTGCCAGCGATGAAGCATCTTTTTGAAGCCCTAAAACTCTTGCCCCTAATTTCCTAGTGACCTCTACTAATGGAACTAACTCCATCCAATTGTCACTCTAGAAATTACATGTGATCTTTAATCCCACCTTAAGAACTACGAAGCTCCTAGCCCATGACGTAAGCTTGCACATGCTCTTTCAGATCCAGCTTCCAAAATTTGTATAATCCATCTCCTAGAAATTAAATGAACAATATTTCATGCGAGTGTATGATAGGTTTTGTTAATAAGCATATGTGCTCGTTTTGAAAATCTATCCTTAAACCAACAATGTCATTTTTGGTGGCGTTGAGTTCTATTCAAATTCCTTTTAGAAGCTATATAACGTGGAACATAGCCATGCCTTGTTTGATTTTTCTAAGGTTTAGCATTGGAAAGTGGTAAAAAAAAACTTCATGTACACTATTTTGTTCTCACATTAATAAAATTAAAAAAAATTCTTACTGTGATTATAGTCATGTCATGCTTCAGAATGTAATTTCATTTAAATGAGCTCATGAAATTGTCAAAAATCAAACAAACAGCTTATGAAACTGTACTAAAACAAAGATATAGGCAATGGGATTAATACCTACAGTACAATCATTTATACCCAAATAAGACTTTTTCATATTTACATTCTACAATTACTAACAAAAAGTATCAATTTCAACATATAGTAAACTCATATCTATTCTCAATATTTAACCAAAGAGAAGTACAAACGCATATGAGCACCAAAGAGAAATGAGATTGGCGGATTTATGATAGTTGGACTGTTGGATTGCATAAAAAAATTAGTGGGCTAGGCCCATTTAAGACATCGAGTTTTCATCGTTGACCAGACCTATCCCACTAATTCATTCAACAATACCATCTCCCTGTAAGTAGTTTTGGTCGGTCTAAAAGAGCTAGTTCTGTTGTCGTCATAGGGTTGGTCTATACATTTAAGCTTTCTTTCAAGATATTTTTATGAATATATTTTAACTAAATCTTATATGTTGAATTGAATTTTTACAACTAATATTTGGATGATACAGTAACCTTACTAACATACATCCGATTGGGTCCGGTTGTAATGTCCAAAGCAAATAACTATAATAAGTACATGTTCAACTATATAATAAAAAACAAGACAAGTTATAAACATAAGCTTTTCGTGAAACTAAGATACATACATGTACAGTGTTTGTGTTAGATATGGACGTACATGTGCTGGTGCTGCTATGGGATGTGAGACTCATGAGTCATGAGAGTGACAGGAGAAAAAATCGCAACGTGAAAACTGAAAGAGCAACACTACCTATATACCGATAAAGTCAAAGTTTCTTCTTCCAGATTAAACCATTGGGATTTGGGAGATTCAACATTGTCCCAAAGCTCACATCACATATTCACATGGCCTAGTGAATCAAAAGTTCTCTTTCATTCATTGTATACTATTCCTTGTATTGACACACACACACGTGTACCAATACATGTATAAAGCACCTCTAATGATTTTTCCTATATAAATAAAATTATGTAAGGATTGAAACAAACACATTTTTTTTTAATTGACAAATGAAGACAGTTTAAATGACATACAGTCGGTTATAGGTCCCCAAGGTTTCAGTCTTTCAGTCCATAAATTTTGGTTTCCAATAAACTGTCCAATAAGATAAAAATATATACTAACTATTCCCTTCGCCAAATGATTACAACAATAAAATGGAAATTGAAATGAGATTCAATATAGTTTCAGAATGAGCCAAAGAAACTTATAATTGATGTTCTTGTTGAGCGGAGAAAATTCCATTAATGAACAAAAGGCACATGGAAACGAGCCGAGAGATGGGTTTAGCATTTTTGCCTCACGAAATATAATTGTATTTTTTTTTTTCATTTTCACCAATTTTATACGTTTTCTTATCAGAAATATACAGTAGATATGTTATATAATAGAATACGAAAAATTGTTACATAAGAAAAAAAACTTAATTTAAAGCTGAAAGAAAATTAGATCTTTTTTATAACAAAACCTATTTCAATAAATATATGTATATATATTTTTTAAAGATGATGTTAGAAATGAAAAACAAAATAAATATATGTATATATATATTTTTAAAGATGATTTTAGAAATGAAAAAAAAAATAGAGGTGATGTGGATATCAATTACAATTTAAAACAGATACAATAATTTATGTAGCAAATTAGGAGTTGTTGTTTTCTAATTATATAATGAAAAGAACTTTTTTTTGTGTGTGTGGCTAAGAAATACTAGAAGCATTTTGTATGTATGTCCGTAAGAACAAAAAAACTTCCAACGGATTAAGAGATAAGGAGGGAACAAAGATCCCATGGAGTGCGGTGAATGGGAATGACAAAAAGTCACACTCCAATTTCTCTGTCTTTTTAGTAGTCAAATGTAACAATTTACTTGCTCTCTCCTCGCTTTGCTCCAAAAAGGACCGAAACCGCGTTCTCTAGGAGAGTTTTCAATTATTTTCTTCTCTCCAAGTTGATCACTTCTACTTCTTCTACTTCTATTCTTATTGAGTCCTAGGTTTTAATTCATTGATTAGAGTTTCTAAGACCAAATCATTTGTACTATTGTTATCATTGTATTACATTTTAAATTTATTCGGTTATGCATTGTGAGGAGTGATAGGAAACAAATACTGTATGATGTTTTGTTTGGTAACCGATAAAATGACTGAACATTAAAATACAGGTAAAATAATTACCAAAAATACTATAGGATAATATATACTATATGATACTTAAGCAGTAAATAATACAATAGAAACAACATAATAAATAGCAAAATCAATATAACATAAAAATATTTTAGGCTAGATAAATATCAAAACGAAACTGTGAAACAATTGAATATATAACTGAAAAACATGAATGATGATTTTAAAAAATAAAATTATCAAATAAATATCGAACAAATTTTTAAAACTAATTTATATAAGGAATTAGTAACAATATGAATGCTATTTTCCCTAGATGATATGCAAGTTCATGGCATACATTCTTCACTCACATTCTTATCTTGTTCTTGGACGTTATATCATCATGTCTTTATGTGCTTTCTTGACCACTACTATTAACTTCATTTGCGAGAGGTCTGATTAAATGAATTTGATAAGTTAAGCTTAAATTAAGCGTAAATTACACGATCACTCTTCACATTTTAAAAAAAAAAAATTACGTTGGTTATCGTAATTTATACACCCTGATCTTCAAAGTCATATACCCAATCTTATTTCATCGGGAAAAACGATATAAAATTTTGAGCAATTACATATTGTGGAGTTAGTTGCTTTAGTGCCAACAATTAGCAACATTCAAACCATATAATTGAAATGACAAGAGTCATCACCAGTAAGTACTTTTGATTTAATGTTTGTGAAATTTTCCATCTTCCGACATAAATATACAAAAAAAGCAAACAAACTTGATAACATTTTGTTTCTTTCAGTTATTTCAAAATTATAATAAGGAAAATATTGTCAACATAATTAGATTCTCTTGTACTAAGAACATAAAAATGCATAGATAACACCAAAAGATACTGCATGTGTGTATGCAAGCTGAGGAACAATGTCTCTGAAACCTTCCAAAGTCCATGTTGAATTAACTCCAATCCATTACCATACAAACCTATATACATATATGATATATGTATGACTAAATTTTTATATGCTTAAAACTACATTTGTTCTATAGAATATTAGTTTTTGTTGTGACCTTTTGTTGTGGATTCAATGGACCCTCCATATTTTGCATGTGCCTGAGTGTGGAATGGGATTAGAGAATGGCGGTCTTTGATATGGACGTCACCTTATTATTTACACATTTATCTACAAATTAAATCATATTGTATACCGTTAATCTTTTCACTAATAAATTATAGATTTTGATGATTTTGGTATATTATTTATTACTATATAGTTTTATATAGCTGAAGGAAGAAAACGACATGAATCACAATCAAAACCCTTTCATCACCCATGTTTGTGTATGTCGTTATGGGTCCCAAGTCACGCGTTTACGCCGTAGGGTCCTACTTAATTTATTCATAATACTTGTCTGATTATCCCATAACTTTGTATGTAGTCCCAAAACACTAATTAATGTAATATGTTCGACCAAACCCAATTAAGATAAGGTAATAATAATATGATTTACCAAACATATATGATGACCCTCTATCTCTATGTTAACAAATCTAGACATATTAGCGAATGGTCTAATTGTTAATTCATAATTATATATGTTTTGCAAGATATATAGCATTCAGAACTTCGTATGAAATGAATCTATCTATATCAGTTACAATTTATAATTGTGTTACCTAGAATAGAATCTACTGTAATGAACATATTAATTAATTTGTTTGTATCATGCCATGCACTGGGAGATATATTGATATTGAATACTCTTTCTCTTTCAGAAGTATGGTACTAAGTTGATACTTGGAAGAATGAATAGTCACTATACTTACACGTGCCAAAACAGTAACAAAGAGACAAAATCTGCAAAGCAAAATTAAAATAAAAACAGTCTTTGTTTGAACTTATCACTCCCACATGCTTTGCTTCATTGTTTGATCGACCAATATAATTATACCACATACCAAACAAAGAATAAGTTAAGTTGCTAATAAAGATTAATTATTTCGACTTATAACATTATTTATTGTCTAATTCATAAAGTTACAACTGAATTAGTGTTAATACTTTATACTTCAAAGGTATATACACTGGAAAAAATTACTGTGAGAAATAATGGAGCCTATAATAATACTATTTGTTTTTTGGTATAACAGCCTAAAATAATACAGAAAAGTCGTAAACTTCTAATATGAACGTTGGAAAATAATGGGGTAGATGATACAATTCGGAAGGCAAAGGAAAAGACCATATATAGTTCGAGTATCGATTCACTAATTTAGGGCCACTTCTTTGCGGCCGACTAACGTTTACATGTATTCATTCCAACACACGATGATTACATTGGGGAGTTTTTTTTTTGTTCATGAGTTGGATAGATGTTTTAATAGTTTTTAGGTTGAAGATAACTTTAGAAAAGAAAAATTCAAAGATATCTTTTGCAATTTTGTACCTTAATGTTCAATGCTATCGAGAAAATATTTTTATTTTTTTTTCACAACGCCACCGAGAGAGATAATTTATTTCATTTTTTATTTCGTTTTCTTATGGACATGGATGTAGATATATATACACATCGACAAAAAAAAAGAGCATAAGCTGATTAACTATTAGGGTTAAAAATGATTATTAGTAGGGTTAAAATGATCAATTATTTGATAAAAAGTTAATGACCTTCTCTAGTGTTTTTTCTTGTTGTCATAATTGCGGTCTAAGATTCTTTCACCAATTTGTTACTGGACTGAACCAATAAAATTTGGCACTTGTCATTTTTGATGTATCCATTCTACCTGCACACTCTTTTGCCCAACATATTCTTTCTATTACCTCTTATTTCAATTATTATTGAGTCTGAAAGGATATATTGTCTGAATTGGGAGTTTTAGCACTACTCATTATTTATTATTAGTAAACCTACTAATGTATAATTGTTTTTTTTTAAATAGGTCGCAGACTCGTAGGTAAACTGTACACTCAGAAATCATGGGTATGAATATGATGACACAATACATTAAGGTTTGTTTCAATAATAAAAAAAAAAAGAAGAAGATGATAGTCGAAGATGGTTTTGGTTGTTTGATTGAGTCATTATCGAAGGCTCACATGGGCGAAGAATGGTGATGAAAGAGTCACACTAGTTATCAAACTATTTATTTTTCCAATTATTATCGTTATTATTAATTATTTGGGGAGAAAAATCTAGAAAAATTTGGCAGTATCTATGATATAGAGACATGTTGTGATGATCAAACCCATGTGAAATTAGATACAGTGGGTTTGAAGTTTCACCGCAGCCAAAATCTCTTTTGGATCCAGCTTGTTCACAATTGGAAAAATATATATGCATGCTATAAGTATAGGGTTGTTAATAAATTCGTAGCTATTAAGTTAACCTTAAAAATATGTACGTCTATAACTTGGGATATACAGTAGAAACATATATTGTTCAACTATACTATATGTAACTTAGGACAGAACAAAAAGTAACTAAATTTAACATTAAAATGGTTATCGTCATAGTACTACTACAGGGAATAAAATAAAATAAAATTTTAGAAAATAAGAATCTTGTGAAGTTATTAGTAATAGTGTCTAATACAAACTATGGTAAATTTGTTTGGTCATAAATTCTATTTTTGTTTTCAGTTTGTAGATAAAGTTACGATAACACTTTCCAAAAATATAGGTTTAAAAAAATACTAACATATATAAAAATTTCCGACAGTTTAGCATGTAGTTTCTAAGCTTTCAATTTTTCAGTATAATTTAATACCATATCTGACAGTATTAGACCATCATTACTGGCAGTTCTTTTATCGATACTCTTATTAAAAAATAATAAAAAGAAGAGAGAGAAGAGGATAAAAGAGAGAAACGTTCCTTGGCAGAGTAATCTGAGAACCGATACTCTCAACAAACAAAACAGGTGTCATCTGTTTAGTGGAGCAGATTTAAAAGATAAATAAATAATAATAATTTGTAAAAAAGTTAATTTATTTTTATTTTTTGAGGAACGATTAGGGGGTTACTCGAGTAAAGATGCTCTTAGATAATCCATTTGCCCATGTCGCAGCAACTTCGAATACAACAAAGGAAGTAAATTTAAGAATAAAGAAATTAATATAGCTCTCTCCCTCTCTCTCTCATAAAACAAAATCCATGAGATTTTTTTTGTGGGTCGTATTGGTAACGGCGTGGGTCCAATTTAGGACCAAATTGATTGCCAGTTAATTGGCATAAGAAAAATTTACGCACAAAAAAACATTTATATCTTTATCTCTCTCTCCCTCTCTCTCTCACGAAGCTAAAGCCAATAGTACTTATAGCCACCCTTCACTCTTCCAAAAACGCTCCTTCACTCTCATCATATCATTCTTTCTTTCTTCACTTTCATAACATTTCCACAAAACACAAACACTAAACCCACCTGAACCATATTCTCCAGTCTCTACAATTAATCACTAATGGCACGACCACAACAACGTTTCCGAGGCGTTAGACAGAGGCATTGGGGCTCATGGGTCTCCGAAATTCGTCACCCTCTCTTGTAAACACTCTTCTCCCCCTTTACTTTAAAATACCAATTTACCCTTTTTTTGTTTCTATTAAGTAAGAAGTTCTAAACCGAAGCTCATTATATGTTTTTTATTTTTGGTTTTAGGAAAACAAGAATCTGGTTAGGGACATTTGAGACGGCTGAGGATGCGGCTAGGGCTTATGATGAGGCGGCGAGGCTAATGTGTGGCCCAAGAGCACGTACCAATTTCCCTTACAACCCTAACGCCGTTCCTACTTCCTCTTCCAAGCTTCTCTCCGCCACTCTCACAGCCAAACTCCACAAATGCTACATGGCTTCTCTTCAGATGACCAAACAAACGCAAACTCAAACACAAACGCAGAACGCAAGATTACGGCCCGCGGAGACCGATGGGGACATCAACTGCGTGATGGCCAACGTAAATCAGTTTAACAGGGGAGGAGGAGGAGGAGGAGTAATGACAGAGACGACTGAGATCAAGTGGGAAGATGGAAACACGAATATGGAACAGAACTTTAGTCCCTTGGAGGAAGATCATATTGAGCAAATGATTGAGGAACTGCTTCACTACGGTTCCATTGAGCTTTGTTCTGTTTTACCAACTCAGACGATGTGAGAAACGGCCCTGTCGTTTTAGCGTATTCTTTTTATTTTATTTTACTTCCACAAAACGGCGTCGTTGAGTAGTAGTGATGAGAGAAGAAGAAGAAGAGAGGACAAAGGCTAATTTCAAAGACATTTTGATCTGAATTGGCCTCTTTTGAAACACTGATTCTAGTTTCTATAAGAGCAATCGATCATATGCTATATTATGATGTAATGTATAGTATCTTTTTATGATATAAAAATTGTTATCAAGTTCTTTGTCTTTTTCCCATTGATTTCTTGTTTTCACCTTGTACACCAATTGAAATTTTAACCCAAAACTGAAATTTTACACATGTGTGAATAAGTGGGGATTTAATGTAGTGAAAAGATAGGACAATGAGAAGAAAGAGATCTAAAAGAGAGAAGAGAGAAGAGAGTTTAGAAGGTGTTTGAATATTTTGAGTTTTGCTTTTGGTCTTTGTTCTATGCATTTTTTTTTTCATTTTTCAACGGTGGGCCTTCATTTTAATTTCTTTTAATGTAATCTATTTCTGTCTCTTTTTTTTTTCTTTTCTTTTCAATTTGGGATTGCTGCGAGAAGTAGAAAAAGAGTGTCCCTAGCTGTGTGGCTTGACGACCATAAAATCCAACTTTTAAATTAGAGGGATTTGTGTTTTCCAGCACTTATATTAAAATAGGAAAAAAAAATTTTTGAGTGCAAGAAAAAGGATACATGGCTAAAATATACATGTAACATGTTTAGTTGTACAAGAGATCAATGCATATATATGGTGACATGCACGAACTAAAAAAAAAAAACCTAAATCAAGAGTAGAAACTTGACCCTCGTAAAAAAAACTTACAAATAAACCAAAAATACATAACGAACTCGAATGAGAAAGAAAGAAGTTTGTATCTCGTCTGATGTGTGATAGAGTTTTGCTGATAAATCATAGTACAATCAAGGCGTGTTATTAAATTTTGGTATGATAGATCTAGATTTTAGTTAGTGATTTAATGAACATGAATCAATCTCAGAAACCGTTAAGCAATTGTATGATCCGATTTTTCTTAGTACTTATGGAAGTGTCGTCTTGTAAAATGTTGACATACATTTGTTCCATCCACTAAGTGCATTTGAATGTTTGTACTAGTTTTGGCCATATCAAACGTCTAATCACTATAACTTCATTCTAAGAGTATTTTTACTGAATAGCGTCGACATTTTTCAAAAAAAAAAACTCATATGTATCACAATTGCTTTCAATAATTTAATTCGGTTTGAAATATTTGGTTTCCTAATTACTTTAAAATGTTGGCAGCCACAACCTTGTAAACATAATGTTTACGTATGCTTGTAAATCAATCAATCAAGGCTATCAAGCCATGAAATGACTATAACCAAACTATACACCATTTCCTTACACTAAAATAAAAATTCAACTGTATCACTGAAAGATCATTTCCACGTACGTACGTAATCAAAGACTCAGCCACTACGGCAATAGCTGATCCACTCCTATCGATCGATTTTGTTGCATGTATATACGCGTTATAAGTTGTTAGCAACAAGCCAAAATAAAACAAATATATAAGTAAATGGAAAGTCAATATATATGGTTAAGCTTGTTGCGATAGTAACCAGTGTACGTACACATGCAATGCATCTAAATTTGCAGGACACTAATTATGATTTGACAATAGGAATAATTTGTATCCGGAGATTTCTTGTCTCTTTAATTATATGCATGCAAGAGATGATTTATTTGATCGAAACTATAAATCAAATAATTCTAAAATTAAATATGTCTATTATTCAAACTAGGCACAATAATGTATGTCCTCTTATATATATGACAAGGTTTCTTGTCACATCGCCAAAAACTTTCTTTCTATTAATTCTATAGATTATTTATCTGCATGTTAATTATAGATGATTTATTTGTCCCTTTTTTTTTTGTTAAAGGTAATTGTCTTTTTGTTGTTGTCAAAAAGGTGATTTATTTGTCGAAACTATAACTTTAAAAATTATATTCTTAAAATTAAGATTACATCATTTCAAGTTCTTAAATATATAAAACCTTACATAAAGATATTCAAAAATGAATTTCAAAATATACTTGTTTTAAAGATGTTCCAAACTATTTTAATTTACAGAGTTGCGTAGGCATGCATGCGATTACATAATATTTGGTGACAACTGGAAAATGACTACGTGACAATGTATTTTCCTCGAGATAGAAAAATAATCATATGGGGCAGAATTTGTCAAACAATATTATTGATATAGAATAGAATCGCAACGTGATATTAATTTTTGGATCGAGGTCTTTATCGAATCGAATGGAACTTATAATGATTATTCTACGTATCTGTTTGGAAATTGATTTTGGTTCCCCCACAACCTTTCTAAAAAAGTAAATATATAAATAAAGAAGAGGGAATTATAAAAGTGTAGTTTTATTCTCATTATTCTGTTTTTTACAGCTATTTGAAGCAGCAAAGGTGAGATTTAAAATAATGGGCATGCTTGTGAGTTCTTCATCATTACTTCTTTGAACTTCTGTTACCCTTTTTTCCTTTAAGGAAGGTCCTTTTCTATTGTCCCAATAAAAATTTCACTGCACTCACCAAATAAAGAATGAATAATAGGTCAAAAGTAGCGATTCAGATTCACATGAAAATGTATGTAATGGACGTTGTCCATTCTTGTTATGCAGTGATAATTTCTTTCGTATTTATCTCTTCTCAACTACATCGATTATTCTTAANTTTATCGAATCGAATGGAACTTATAATGATTATTCTACGTATCTGTTTGTATTCTACGTATCCGTTTGGAAATTGATTTTGGTTCCCCCACAACCTTTCTAAAAAAGTAAATATATAAATAAAGAAGAGGGAATTATAAAAGTGTAGTTTTATTCTCATTATTCTGTTTTTTACAGCTATTTGAAGCAGCAAAGGTGAGATTTAAAATAATGGGCATGCTTGTGAGTTCTTCATCATTACTTCTTTGAACTTCTGTTACCCTTTTTTCCTTTAAGGAAGGTCCTTTTCTATTGTCCCAATAAAAATTTCACTGCACTCACCAAATAAAGAATGAATAATAGGTCAAAAGTAGCGATTCAGATTCACATGAAAATGTATGTAATGGACGTTGTCCATTCTTGTTATGCAGTGATAATTTCTTTCGTATTTATCTCTTCTCAACTACATCGATTATTCTTAAGTCTTTAGTCAATCCTGTTAGTTGTGCATTAATCTTAGTTAAGATATTTGATACTAACAACATATAAATATTGTTTTTTTTTTATTACATGGTTGGTTGAATATCGATGATCCAGTTAAACTTACATGTTTGACCAATTTGGACTTATGATATATAGTATTTTTAACCTTGTATTTTATCATTTTATGATATGTTTTGAGTGTTTTATTGTGTTAACATCCGTTTTAGTGTCTTTCTGATTGTGTCTCTAATCTAATATATATCCTGAAGACAATATGCTGTAAATAGATAGACACTTTTGGACGTATTCGAGCAAAGAATGAGCAAAGAAGCAACACGACTGTGATCTGATTTTTCTTTGAGTAAAAGCTAATGAGTTATGAATACTAGATATTTAGTTTCTAGAATTTCTCTTCACTCTCAGGCACGATAATCGAGGAACCTTCACATCAAGTCTTCCTTTGCCGGCGTCGGGACATAACCCGATTCTCTACTCCTTGTCTTCGCTCTCGTAGTATAGCTTTCTTTTTCATCTTTTTTAAGCTTATGTTCTCCTTTTATCCCTCTTTAACTCTCCCCACCAACATGCCTACAATAGCCGATCTATAATCCAAAGAGGACAGCTGCTGGTCGGAGTTTTCCAACTCTTTACCGCTTCAAAACTCTTTCTCGGAGATGCTAGATGAAGCCCTAATTTTTGTCAGATCTGGTTTTCTGATCCACCAAGAGGAGCTCTTAAACCAGGTAATGTTGATGGCAGGAGCAGATCCCCGACCATCAGATGCGCTTTGTATGGTAGAGATGTCGACGGCGCACGACCGTTTCCTCCTTTTGGTATCGATTTCCTGTACCGGAGATTTCAAGCTCCCGGGGTTCCTTTCTAATACTTCAAACCCCGATTCAAAGCCTCAATCACATTCCCTTCCTACACCGAAGATGCTCGAGCCCCTGAATCAGACATCCGCTCAACCCGGCCGCTGCGTGAAACCTACTCTACCCCCGACTGCGAAACTAGGTTTTCCGCTGTTGGGCCCTAGTTTTTCGGCCCATTAAGTTTCTTGAGCCTGTTACCAAAAGTTTTCTTCATCGATCTTCCCCTGCTTTTATCCAGGTTTGAGCGGATTTCAAATCACTTCTACTCTAGTCAATATGTGTGTAGATTTATGGAACCATTTGTTCGAAGACTGCATTTGGAAAATAAACCACCATTGTTGCTAGCTTGGTTAGGGATTGTTGGAGGAAACCTGTTTTTAGATCGACATATTGATTCTGCTCTTGAGGTCAGAAGCTTGAATGAACTCGGCATTATGATCCAGACAATATGGCGCTGTGATTACTGATGTATCTTCATGCCCCCTTCTTCCTCATCCCATATGCTTATAGAGACCTTTAAACTGCATTGTATCAACTTAATGAAGTATCCTCCTAAAAACCTGAAGTCCAATGGCATTATGACCCATCTCCATGGAGTGGGAGTTACCATTACAACTATCAGAGTTTTACACCGAAGCATAACATCTTCCGAACCATCACCACCACCCGGGATACAACCCACCGAATCCCTGCCAAGGCAATGCTTCTGCTTCTGCCCCTATCCTCGGAGAGCTTTTTGTCCCTGATTCACCTCTCAACGTCACAAAGTCGTATGACCGTGAATACTTTGTCAGCTATCAGATTCTTCGATGTTGATCAGTCTTGCAACCATGATCTCACATGTCTCAGCTTGCTTCTTAGCGACTGCCTCACAACTCTCTTGGATTATTGCTTGATGTTGTTTATCTTCTTGTTTATGACTTTGGGGAAAGTCTACCTTTGTAACCTTGTTAACCTTTTGAACTCTGGAATTTCAGTTCTTTTCCATTATATTGTTTCTATTTGAATGAATGGAAGCCTA
>NC_025697.1:12397036-12410757 GCF_000633955.1 Camelina sativa | reverse complement strand
AGAAGCAACACGACTGATCATTTCCTTATAATGAATCGATCATTTCTCTACACGAAACTTTGTTCTGTTTTATACTAATATTTTGGATGATTTTTTACACTATATATAAAAGAGATGAAACTATTTCGTATACACATGCACATCTTCAGATATCAATATTTGATTAATTGTTATATATTTGTTGAGACGGTTAAAACATGTAGTTGTATTACAATTTGTGTTAGCGACAATGTTGTGTATAATTTATTGTGATGGTTAGGACATGTAGCCGTACTACAGTTTTGGTAGCGCGATGTTGCGTCATAAGATTTATAATTAATCTAGATTCAAACCTAGTAGTGTGCATGACCTTTCACGAAGAAAAGAAAACATATTTATAAAATTGTATTGTTTGTAAAATGAGTTAATAATGTCTCATACTTTCTGTGACTTGGTTCGTCGTCTCTTTTAATACATTTAATAAGTCTAATTGTATTTATATTTTCTTGACCATGCATGTCTCTTAATATTCATGAATTGTAGTTTTATATAAGTTTATGTATCCTAAGTTTTATAGCTATGAAAGACTAATAACATATTATTAGCAAAAAAAAGACTACTAATATATGAAAAATTCATGTAAAAAAAAAAAACAAGGCATCAAAGATTTATGGGAGAAAAATTATATGGAGGTTTCAACACCATTAAGCTGCAGTAATTTCTCTGGACGTGACGATGTTTTTGATGTATCTCTCGAAAACGGAATGCACCGTGAGTGATTGCTGACTGTGGACTACATTGTTCCTTCTAAAAAACTACTTTAAATTTTATCTTTTGCCAATGGAGGCATATGAAATTTAATTAAAATCAAACTTGCTTAGGGAGATGAAACAAAAGTTCAAGTAGAGTTCCTCTCGGCTAGGTTTGTTTGGTTATTTATAACATGACTGCTACATTTTGTACAAAATAATCTCATAACCGTGTTCCGTCACTTCACTCAGTCAGATGGAGATGGAACACAAAATAGCCTAATTCTCTTAAAGATAAGGCATATTCCATACTCGATCATCACCATGCTCGGTCACATTCTAGCTGAGCAATTTTTACAAAGGCACTCCAACTTTCAAATTCGGGCACCCACTTGGCTAGTACACCAACCAAGCTGAATGAGTGCCATCCATTCATTAACCCAAAAACCTCACCTGTTTCATCTTGATCTTAGTGATTTATGTATAAAATCACATTTTGAGGTTTCTAAACGTAAGTTATTCACTACGAATTTTGTAGATACAAGGACCTGTTTTGTAAAAATATAATGACGATAGCAATTTCTTATACAACTCTTTTATTGTATGCAATTAATTATTTTTTTCTCCATTTTTTTATTGTTTCGATCGTTAAGTATATGTGAGTAAATCTTAATCTAGCTCGGTGTTATGGTGATAATGAGATGTAGTAGCCTTGTAGGTATATTAGGTTTTAGGGTTCTTCATCTTTATGTGTCTTTACTATGATTAATTAATGTTTAATGGAGGGTGATTGATTTACAACCCCATGCGAAGTTAAATGTACCTCCGAACATATATAGAGTTTGAGCCTCTTTAAGGATTACAAAACTATATCTCCCATACTAGGCTTACACCACTTGGCGTTCGATTTAATCCAAAAGTACGATTTAAAATCAAAATTAAACTAAAACGACTTCGTAACCAATATTCAATTTGGTGAAGGTTTTTTTTTTTGTCAACTCATATTTTTGTATAGTTTCTTAAAGAAGACAAAATACAAAACCTTCAGATTGATTGATCTTGTTGGCTCGTGGTGAATTAACAGCCATGATTCTACCGAACCGATCAGTCTTAACCCTATACTAGTGTACACCTTGAAGAATCTGGGATCAACAAGCCTCAGGTTGCCCGAACATACTTTCTTGGTCATTGGCCAGAAGGTTTGAGAAGTTTTTGAAGTGAAGTTGGTAGTCCACAACCGCCCGTTGCGAAAATTTGGCATAAAATGTTTGTGACAATGTTTCAACAAAGTTTTATGATTAATTCTTTTAATCTTGTGTGAATCGATATTATAAGGTGATTTGTGAGCTAAATGTACTCAAACAAATATGTTTAGTGCCTTAAAATATAATTAATCGTAATTTGGTGACATATGTTCAAAAAAATATTTTTAATGATTACACTAATTGCTTCTAGTTTTGATTTAAACTTTATTTCCCTAGTCCCTAGGTAAATCTCTAAATTTCCATGCTTTGTTTTTATTATTTCAATTGCTTAGTGCGTGTTTGAATTGATTACTTAGTTAATCTTCTTGTTGATCTTTTTAATCATATCATTTCTTGTTTCCTATTGTTGTAAGATGAAAATGTTGCCGTAGAATGTTGCCGTAGTACCATTTTTTATCTAACGAAAAATAAACTACCCTTTTTAAACCAAAGCTCACAAGTAAACTAGTTTTATTTAGTTATAGGTATAATAAAAAAAAAGTACGCAATTCAAAAGATCTATATATCAAAGTTATTGACAACTAACTGGTTTAGCCCCAACTTTTACCCTGATGAATCTAGTGAGTGAGAGATAGATGCATTTTTTAATTATATGTATAACTAGACGATATCGATACACGTAGAAAAATAAATAAATAAACAAGGAGGAAAGTGGTCAAAGGCAATAATGGAGAAGAGAATGATGGTGTTGAGCAATGTAGAAATCTCATGTGAAGGTGTTGGTTTGAAAGACGACCAAACATGGACTTATATGGTGAAACTCCTTTTTCACTAACATCTAATTACTCTTTGTTTTTGAGTTGGTGTATTTTTCATTTATTTATGTTTTTTTATTTCTAGCTCATGTGATGCTTGTCAAGGTGCCTTTGACCATGTATTCTAAATATGTATTTCCAAAACAAATACAATTTTTACATCAAAGGCACGTTAATGTTAAGGAAGATAGAACAAGAAAATATACTATTTTCTCTGTTTCCTTTATTGTAAGTGATGTTTTAAAGATTTGTTATTTTTTTTTATATTTTAAATGGCAAATGGTTGTTTGTAATGTTTGTGTTTTTTAATTGGTTGAATTGTTTATACTTAATTACGTAATAAAAAAAAATTGATTGACTTTACGTAGTCTTTTAATCTCCATGCATTTAACTAAAACATTGCTTATAATGAAACTTATACAAAATATGATGGAAGGTTACGAAAGGTTCATCAATAATAATAATAATGATGGTAGATGTTATCCGCATCTACGTTTTTCATGAGTTTTGACAGTGCCAACGTCTAAGCAGCGTCTTTGCGCTATTGGCGTCAATCTCTTCTCTCCTATCCTCTCGGATATTTTGTTTGCTAATTGTGAAGGTTTGGTTTTGGTTAGATTTGAAGATGTCTTTGTTCATATTTGTTTGTAAACTGAAATATTACCATTGTTCTGACTCCCCCACTATATATATAAATGCCACGTACGTGAATGTTTCAACTCATAATTTGAATGTACATTCATATTTATACCACATGTGCATTACCTCTTTCTTATCTTTATCGATCAAAACAAATATGCAATGGGCCAATTTTACGTTCATATATTAAATGGGAATATGACAAATTCTTCTACCTACCATCCGTTAACTCGAATGTTTGTCCTGACTCCTGATACATAAATATGTAAGAGTGGGCATCAATCTGAATTAGATTCTAATCGTGTAAAAAGATGATGTAATTTAAAACGAGGAAACATTTTATTGTAGATAGTTTAGCTATATATAAAGAAGCTTTTTATTGTCTCCATTGGTCCACTAACGTTTCTGGTTTTTACAAAAAAAACTTAAAAATTTGTGTATACACTTAAATTTAACCCTACGTACAAGTTACTTCAAATGTGTAGAGTGTAACCCATATATGGGATCACAACTAACCAGATCAAATATGTCTAGACAATTAATTAGATCTATTTAAAAATTCATATTTTAATATAATAATTATAAAATTATAAATAAAACCATTATTGAAATTATATCTTTTAAGTCCGGAATATATTATTAATTATAAAATAGTTCACAACTTATATCATTAGTTGACGAAATTGAAAATATGATAGAAATCTAGGGGTGAAAAAGATTACAAATTACATGATTAGAAAGACACGTGAAAGTGATGACCGGATAATTTTTATGTTTCGGGTGAAGACTCATTGTCGTCGTCATCGTACTCACAGTCGTGGTTTTGTTTCCTTTGGTTACCTCTCACTCTGATTATCGTAAACTAAACCAGTTCTATATTCAATAATTGGATTCGAGACAAAGACACAAAGATCACATTATCATTCCTTACTGTGAAATTGAGATTGTAAACCAAACAAAATGCTAAGAGGTTTTTTGGATAATTAGACACACAAGATATTTGATGTATTATGTTAATTTATGTTTATGAATTATGATTAATAAATATGATTATGGAATCCACCGCTGATAAACTTTATCCCTTTCTGGATCAAGATCCAAGAGATTCCTTATCAATACCTCAATCGAGATGTCAATCGAGATTCCTTAAAATGGATTATGATGTGGAGGTAGCACGTACAAAGGACCGAAAGTTACTACAACGACGACATGACGTAAAATAATGATTTGTGTGTGGACATTTATTTTAAAAGAAACTTACCCGTAATGTATTTCATGCAGTCACATACATAGAAGTAAACCACGCAGCCACATCTCCTATATACATCATCTCTTATCAATGATAACAATCCAAAAATAAATTAACATATATGTATACAATACTAATTTCACTTCTTTTTCTTCCTCACTCAGACTATAAACTCTTCCGCCACAAACGTCAAGTTTAAGGTAATTTGTGGATCTCTCTCACTCGATCTCTCTCAAGATGTTTTTAATTATATTCTCATATATATACAATTATTCTTTTATTTATTAGTAACTGTTTTTATAATCATTTAGTTTAGGAGTGTATATATTATTTTCTAAGCTTACAGAGTGAGTACTCTTCATTGTTATAGATACACTCTAATATCAAAATATCATGTGAAACTAAAAAGTATATATATATATATATATATATATATATTAATTTATCCGCAATGCATTCCAGACAGCTACATACATGGAAGCAAACCACGAAGGCACATGTCTTATATATGTCGTCTTTTATCAATGATCACAACCCAAAAATAAATATATATATATATATATATATACAATACTAATTTCACTTCTTCGTCTTCCTTGCCCCATAGTGTAAAATCTTCCGGCACAAACGGCAAGTTTAAGGTAATTTGTGGATTTGTCTCTCTGTCTCTCTCTAGATGTTTTTGATTAATATCTCATATATATATATATACAAATTTTCTTTTATTTATTAATAACTGTTTTTTATTGAGGTTACGACGTTTCCAACAAATCTGATGAGACGGTTATTCTGTAGAAGGATTTATCAAGTGGCTAATTGTAGTAAATTAGCTGATCATATAAAGAGTTTTAAGGATCTACAAGGATATCAAACTTTGATGGTGAAGCGGTGATGAGATGAACAGAGCTTGCGGCGGAAGGCTGTTGTCGGTGAGCATTTGAGACTTATCAAACACATCACATGCGGACACACACTTGTCCTAAAATTGGATTTTTATTGTGTAGAATATTCTACAATATTTTTTCTTTATTATGATAATATGTAAAAGTCCAGCTTGTTGGGCTTATTCCATGAACCAATTGTAGCAGCCTTAATGGGCTTTCCATTTCAAGGAATTTAACCGACAAAAAAAAAGATTTGTGTGTGGACATTTATTTCAAAAGAAACTTACTCGCAATGCATTCCACGTCGCCACATACATGGAAGCAAATCACGCAGCCACATCTCCTATATACGTCTTCTCATATCAATGATCACAATCCAAAAATAAATGAATATATATGTATACAATACTAATTTCACTTCTTCTTCTCTCCGTCACCCATAGCTTAAACTCTTCCGCCACAAACGTCAAGTTTAAGGTAATTTGTGGATCTCTCTCACTCTGTCTCTCTCGAGATGTTTTTGATATATTCTCGTATATATACAAATATTCATTTATTTATTAGTAACTGTTTTTATAATCATTCAGTTTAGGAATGTATATATTATTCTCTAAGCTTACAGAGTGAGTACTCATCATTGTTCTAGATACACTCTAATTTCAAAATATTATGTTAAACTAAAAAGTATAAATAACTTATCCACAATGCATTACAGACAGCCACATACATGGAAGCAAACAACAAAGGCAGATGTCCTATATATGTCATATTTTATCAATGATCACAAGCCAAAAATAAATTAATATATATACAATACTAATTTCACTTCTTCTTCTCCCTTGCCCCATAGTGTAAAATCTTCAGCCACAAACGACAAATTTAAGGTAATTTGTTGTTCTCTCTCTCTGTCTCTCTCCAGATGTTTTTGATTAATATCTCATATATATATATACAAATTTTCTTTTATTTATTAATAATTTTTTTTATTGAGCTTGCCACGTTTCCAACAAATATGATGAAGTGGTTATTCTGTAGAAGGATTTATCAAGTGGCTAATTGCAATAAATTAGCTGATCATATAAAGAGTTTTATGGATCTACAAGGATATCAACTTTGATGGTGAAGCGGTGATGAGATGAACAGAGCTTGCGGTGAAAGGGTGTTTTCGGCGAGCATTGGAGACTTATCAAACACAACACACACGGATACACATGTGTCCTAAAATTGGATTTTTTTATTATGTAGAATATTCTACAATATTTTTCTTTATTATGATAATATGTAAAAGTCCAGCTTGTTGGGCTTATTCCGTGAACCAATTGTAGCAGCTTTAATAGGTTTTCCATTTCAAGGAATTTACCCGACAAAAAAGGAATTGAGTGGACTTTTGTGCAAGTAAAAAAGATTTGTGTGTGGACATTTATTTCAAAAGAAACTTACCTGCAATGACATACATGGAAGCAAATCATACATGCCACATCTCCTATATACATCATCTCTTATCAATGATCACAATCCAGAAATAAATTAATATATATGTATACAATACTAATTTCACTTCTTCTTCTCTCCCTCACCTCACAGCGTAAACTCTTCCGCCACAAATGTCAAGTTTAAGGTAATTTGTAGATCTCTCTCACTCTGTCTCTCTCGAGATGTTTTTGATTTTATCCTCGTATATATACAAATATTCTTTTATTTATTAGTAACTGTTTTTATAATCATTCATTTTAGGAGTGTATATATTATTCTCTAAGCTTACAGAGTGAGTACTCTTCATTGTTCTAGATACACTCTAATATAAAAATATTATGTGAAACTAAAAAGTATATATATATATATATATATATATTAACTTATCCATAATGCATTACAGACATCCACAAACATGGAAGCAAACCACAAAGGCACATGTTCTATATATGACGTCTTTTATTAATGATCACAACCCAAAAATAAATTAATATATATATATATATATATATATATATACACACACAATACTAATTTCACTTCTTCTTCTCCCTCGCCCCATAGTGTAAAATCTTCCGCCACAAACGGCAAGTTTAAGGTAATTTGTAGTTTTCTCTCTCTGTCTCTCTCTAGATGTTTTTAATAAATATCTCATATATATATATATACAAATTCTCTTTTATTTATTAATAAATGTCTTTCAGAGCTTGCGACGTTTCCAACAAATCTGATGAGGCGGTTATTCTGAAGACTTTGATGGTGAAGCGGTGATGAGATGAACAGAGCTTGCGGTGAAAGGGTGTTTTCGGCGAGCATTGGAGACTTATCAAACACAACACACGCAGATACACACATGTCCTAAAATTGGATTTTTATTATGTAGAATATTCTACAATATTTTTCTTTATTATGATAATATGTAAAAGTCCAGCTTGTTGGACTTATTCCATGAACCAATTGTAGCAGCCTTAATGGGCTTTCCATTTCAAGAAATTTAACCGACAAAAAAAAGGAATTGAGTGGACTTTTGTGCTAGTAAAAAAGATTTGTGTGTGGACATTTATTTCAAAAGAAACTTACCCGCAATGCATTCCACGCAGCTACATACATGGAAGCAAATCACGCAGCCACATCTCCTATATACATCATCTCTTATCAATGATCACAATCCAGAAATAAATTAATCTATATGTATACAATACTAATTTCACTTATTCTTCTCTCTCTCACCCCAGAGCGTAAACTCTTCCGCCACAAATGTCAAGTTTAAGGTAATTTGTGGATCTCTCTCACTCTGTCTCTCTCAAGATTTTTTTGATTTTATCCTCGTATTTATACAAATATTCTTTTATTTATTAGTAACTGTTTTTATAATCATTCAGTTTAAGAGTGTATATATTATTGTCTAAGCTTACAGAGTGAGAACTCTTCATTGTTCTAGATACACTCTAATATCAAAATATTATGTGAAACTAAAAAGTATATATATATATATATATATATATATATATTAACTTATCCACAATGCATTACAGACAGCCACATACATGAAAGCAAACCACAATGGCACATGTTCTATATATGTCGTCTTTTATCAATGATCACAACCCAAAAATAAATTAATATATATATAAATATATATACAATACTAATTTCACTTATTCTTCTCCCTCGCCCCATAGTGTAAAATCTTCCGCCACAAACGACAAGTTTAAGGTAATTTGTGGTTCTCTCTCTGTCTCTCTCCAGATGTTTTTGATAAATATTTCATATATATATACAAATTCTCTTTTATTTATTAATAAATGTTTTTTATTGAGCTAGCGACGTTTCTAACAAATCTGATGAGGTGGTTATTCTGAAGAAGCATTTATCAAGTGGCTAATTGCAGTAAAGTAGCTGATCATATAAAGAGTTTTATAGATCTATAAGGATATCAACTTTGATGGTGAAGCTGTGACGAGATGAACAGAGCTTGCGGCGAAAAGGTGTTTTCGGCGAGCATTGAAGACTTATCAAACACAACACACGTGGATACACATGTGTCCTAAAATTGGATTTTTATTATGTAGAATATTCTACAATATTTTTCTTTATTTTGATAATAATTAAAAGTCCAGTTTGTTGGGCTTATTCCGTGAACCAATTTTAGCAGCCTTAATGGGCTTTCCATTACAAGGAATTTAACCGAAAAAAAAGGAATTGAGTGGACTTTTGTGCGAGTAAAAAAGATTTGTGTGTGGACATTTATTTCAAAAGAAACTTACCTGCAATGCATTCCACGCCGCGACATACATGGAAGCAAATCACGTAGCCACATCTCCTATATACATCATCTCTTATCAATGATCACAATCTAAAAATACATTAATATATATGTATATAATACTAATTTCACTTCTTCTTCTATCCCTCACCCAGAGCGTAAACTCTTTCGCCCCAAACGTCAAGTTTAAGGTAATTTGTGGATCTCTCTCACTCTGTCTCTCCCGAGATTTTTTTGATTATATTCTCGTATATATACAAAAATTCTTTTATTTATTAGTAACTGTTTTTATAATCATTTAGTTAATGAGTGTATATATTATTCTCTAAGCTTAAGTACTCTTCATTGTTCTAGATACACTCTAATATCAAAATATTATGTGAAACTAAAAAGTATATATATATATATATATATATATATATTAACTTATCCACAATGTATTACAAACAACCACATACATAGAAGCAAACCATGAAAGCACATCTCCTATATATGTCGTCATTTATCAATGATCACAACCCAAAAATAAATATATATATATATATATATATATATACAATACTAATTTCACTTCTTCTTCTCCCTCGTCCCATAGTGTAAAATCTTCCGCCACAAACGGCAAGTTTAAGGTAATTTGTGGTTCTCTCTCTTTGTCTCTCTCGAGATGTTTGTGATTAATATCTCATATATATATACAAATTCTCTTTTATTTGTTAATAAATGTTTTTTATTGAGCTTGCGATGTTTCCAACAAATCTGATGAGGCGGTTATTCTGAAGAAGGATTTATCAAGTGGCTAATTGCAGTAAATTAGCTGATCATATAAAGAGTTTTATGGATCTACAAGGATATCAAACTTTGATGGTGAAGCAGTGATGAGATGAACAGAGCTTGCGGCAAAAGGCTGTTGTCGGTGAGCATTGGAGAAACGCATAACATGCGGACACACACGTGTCCTAAAATTGGATTTTTATTGTGTAGAATATTCTACAATATTTTTTCTTTATTATGATAATATGTAAAATTCCAGCTTGTTGGGCTTATTCCGTGAACCAATTGTAGCAGTCTTAATGGGCTTTCCATTTCAATGGAATTTAACCGACAAAAAAAAAAAAATTAAGTGGACTTTTGCGCGAGTAAAAAAGATTTGTGTGTAGACATTTATTTCAAAAGAAACTTACCCGCAATGCATTCCACTCAGCCACATACATAGAAGCAAATCACGCAGCCACATCTCCTATATATTAATGATCATAACCCAAAAATAAATTAATATATATATACACAATCTTTTCCTAGAAAATTACAACAAAAGATTTGTGTGTGGACTTTTGTATGAGTAAAAAAGATTTGTGTGTCACCACAACAAATATTAACATTGTTAGCACTAGAAAAAACATTTATCATAAATATTACATAGTATTATCGTACATACAGTGATATCGGTAGTTATGGTAGACCCTCATATACAATATCGTTTTTGAAATGCTATAATAGATACCTACATACGATAGCATTTTCATATATTATAGCACTAATTGAATTCTATAATACATTTATGTTAACACAAAGTTAGTATTATTCTTTTGCTATATAAATTTAATAATTTGTATATTTAAATCCTATTTTGCAGAATTTATTTAATTGGATATATGTATATATTACATTAAGCAAAAGAAGTCTTACATAACGTAAAGTCCTACGTAACATCAAGTGCCACCAATCTTAATTAAAATAGACTCACATCACCAAAAAAATAGAGACAAACTTCTAAGTTCTAAGAACATGCACATGTGACTCATCCAAGTGAGAAAATATAGAAGGTACATGGAGCTGTATATCATCTCTAGGATCTGTTCGCTTTCTTTAGATATAATCTTGGAACCTTACCAGTTTTAAGGATAGTACGACAAGTGAACTTCAAAAGCGTTGGGCATCCTCATTCTTCTGTTCGGTACAAGGAAATCATAGGGGGGGGGGACATAGGAAAACTAGTAATGGACAAAGTTAAACTAAATGAGGAGGTTATGAGAATCAAATGGGTATAACCAAATTAAGTTGAAACAATAAATAGCTACAGACTTAAAGGTCTAACAAGAGCAAGGGAAACAATACTTACGTGAAAGTTGTGAATCATAAAAGAGCTTATTTGTCTCTTATTTGCTCTTAACTTCATGAAAATGATCTAACTAGGAGAAAAACAAGTAATCAGTATGAATAATAGATGGTAACTGACTAACTGCAACTAAGCCAATCCTTGAACATGAAACTGAACATCATGAACCAGCCGGAAACACCATTGTTCTCAAAGAGATAGAAACAAAATCTAAAAGCTGTCACCTTTCACACACAATTAAAGCAACCTAGAAGGCAACAATTTACGACAAAGACTTAACGATAGAGAAGAACACCAACATGTTAAGAGACCCACCTGAAAGATTCAACACCATATCTGAGACAATTGGAAAGATCTTAGTAATCTCTACCTCCTATCTCAAGCGCAGATCTGTGGCTGGTCTCGTCCTGTCGTCAGTGCCTCGAGAGTAATACAAAAAGGGCCAAAAGCTGTGAACATGAACACACTAAGAACTCGTTCTCCTTAAGTTATAAGAACGTGTTCTTCTTAGGATATAAGAACCCGTTCTTCCTACGATTATAAATGTACATTCTAGTAGTTTCCTTATATATACTCCACTGTATCCTTATAAATAGTTTGTAACTAGGTCATTATTATTCAAGGAATGAGAATCTCTCCTTCTCCCCTGTTCTAACCTAGCCGCTCTCTCTCTTTCTCTCTTTCATTCTCTCTTGATCATTCTATCTCATTCTCTATTCTTCTCATACTCTTTTGTAATTTTTACATGGTATCAGAGCAGTAACGCTCCTATTCTACAAAATCTCAGTTTGTTTTTATTCCGCAACCAGATTCAGACCTAAGATCTCATCATGTATCTCAGCAAAACCCTAATCATCCCTGTTACACTCAAAGGTGGGAACTAATTGCTAGGGCAAGAACCACAAAGACAGCACTATGCGGTCGCGGGCTCTGGAAGCACATTGAGAGCAANCTAAAGATGATCTTTATGTGCTTGAGGATTCAAACCTATCTACTTCCCTATCGTCATGTTTTAAATTAATAATTGATAAGGCTAATAGTTCAGTGTGGCATGCTAGACTTGGTCATCCCCATTTTCGTGCTTTGGNTGTGCGGTCGCGGGCTCTGGAAGCACATTGAGAGCAATGAAGCTGTGAAGGAGACGACGACCAAACAAGAAGGAAAGGAGATCGTTGTGTGTGACAACGACAAGTGGTTCCAAGAGAACCAAAGTGTTTTAGCCTTCATCCAAAATTCCTTGGATGCTCCGATTCTTGAGTCTTACTCATATTGTGAGACAGCTAAGGATCTTTGGGATACCCTACAGAATGTGTTTGGTAATGTCTCCAATTTGAGTCGTGTGTTTGAGGTAAAGAAAGCAATTAACAATCTCAACCAGGAAGACATGGAGTTTACTAAACACTTTGGGAAGTTCAGATCTCTTTGGGCAGAGTTGGAAATGTTAAGGCCTAACTCGGTGGATCCAGTGGTTCTAAATGAATGCCGTGAACAAGATAAGGTGTTTGGCTTACTCTTGACGTTGAATCCGTCATACAATGATCTCATCAAACATATTCTTCGTTCGGACAAGCTTCCAAGTCTTGATGATGTGTGTAATCAAATTCAAAAGGAGCATGGTTCCATTGGTTTGTTTGGAGCAAAAGGTGATCTTATCACAGCCAAGAAAGGAGAGGTAGCTGTTGCAAACAAGGGCTACTATAGAAATGATGGAAAGAACCGGCTCATATGTGATCATTGCAAGAAGCCTGGACATCTTAAGGAGAAATGTTGGGCTCTTCATCCACATCTTCGCCCGAGAGGAACTAATCCAAGAGCGAATCAAGCGAGTGGATATGGTGAAACACAAGCTCTGATGGTTCCTCAAATCACTGAAGGAAACAGATCAGCGTTAGCAGCCTCCTCGGAGTTGGTGAGAAAATCTGATCTCGATGCACTCATCAAGGCTCTAAAAGAGTCTTTTGGTAACAGCTATCTTAATCTCAATGCTATGAAACCTCTTATTGTTGATTCTGGAGCCACTCACCATATGATTAGTGATTCTAAGCTAATTAGAGATATAAAACCGGCTTTAGGAAATGTGATCAAAGCCAATGGAGATAAAATACCTATTGAAGGAATAGGAAACTTAAACTTGTTTGAGAAAACATCTAAAGCTTTTTATATGCCTAGCTTCACCTCTAATTTGTTATCAGTTAAAAGGGCGACTAATGATCTTAATTGTTATGCAAAATTTGGCCCTAATGATGTTTATTTTCAGGATATTAAATCAAGTAGAATACTTGGCAAAGGAACCACTAAAGATGATCTTTATGTGCTTGAGGATTCAAACCTATCTACTTCCCTATC
>NC_025697.1:12393223-12396748 GCF_000633955.1 Camelina sativa | reverse complement strand
GAGAAAAATAAGGAAAGAATCCAAATTCAAATCTTCCTATTAAAAATTGATCTCAGCCCTCTTTCTCTCACAAAGGATCGCCTTAAATAAGGGGAATTAGGCAGGTAATCGGCGCCTAGATGCTTGCCACGTGTCGTCATGAATCCGTAGAGTTGGGAGCATGTGCTCGGAAATCGGGAGCATGTGCTCCTGGGTCTAAAATCAGCTTTTCTGCTCCAATTCAACTCCTTTCTGCTCCGATTGCTCCTGCTGTTCCAATCCTTGCTTTTAACTTCCTAGCCTCGTATTATAACCTGAAAATGACTCAAACAACTACAAAACTATCAAATAAACGGGGTCAAAGTGAGTCAAAACCGTAACATATCAACTCCCCCGGACTTAGATCTTTGTTTGTCGTCAAACAAACTCAAACCAAGCGCCAAGAGAGCCAAGGTGGGAACTCGCAAAAATCTCAGAAACCGTGAGTAGACCATGACCTGCAGACCACATGTGTTAGAACAAGCTATACCAAAAACTTCTCCAGCAAACATCTCCAAAACCAGAACCATAATTGGCAATCAAACCCGGAAAAAGATCACTTTCCAGACAAAGACTCTTTACATTCAATTAAATTTGGCGTGAGCTTCTCATTAAGGGCACGAAGCTAGTGAAATCGAGGCTTGGTAGATAAAAGGCTGTTTTAATGGTGGAGCTATAGAGTGTTTAGGGGTTACCATTACTTCGAAAGAGATGCAGGATATCGCACAAAATGGTAAGGGAGAGTGGACTCATTGATGTCCACAACCTCTAATCACTCTCCTCTTCTTATCTTCTCAAACTCAGCCTCTCTTTTCTCCTCAGGGTACAACGCATGCTCGGGGGTGTGTAACACTAGCTCTGGTCCCTTTCCATCATCCTTAAACGCTTTTTTTTTTTTTTTAGACATATGAAGGATGATGGGGGATCTTCTTCTGATATTGCCCCTGGAGCATGTGGACCGTATCCTAGGCTCTCTCTCTGCTCAAAACAACTCGCGGACTCGGATGTATATAATTTCGGAGCAGGTGCTCGCTGGGTTGGAGCACGTGCTCTGTCCGTCCGGCTCTTTCCTCTTTGGTTCTCCAGCAAGAGCGAGTTAGAGATTGTGTCAGTCCTGCTCTCCCCGACCGTTTTGCACATAGCTGCACAGAATGAGAAAACAAAAATACAAGTGCAAGTGGTTTGAAAGGAGGTTAGGCTCGGGGTGGGTACTAACTTAAAATGAGCTAGCTATTCAGGATCAGCAAGATTGGCAAAATGAATAAGAAGTCCTGAATATGTGACACGTTCCCTATCCTAATGCCCAAAACGAGAAGAATTTAAATCCGGTTAGGTTCCAATAAAGTAGAGTCTAAGTCTTTCCGGTGAAACCTTAATGGGATGAAGCTTTTCTGGCCAGGAGAAGGGTCCGAATGTGAAGAGGTATTAGCTCGTCTCTGTACTCTTAGTTCTGCAACAATGGTCACTAGGAAAAACGGTCAAACTCACAAATGGTTAAAAACATCACAGATTTCGGTCCTAATTCCCACAAGTTTTGGTTCGACTCACATGACAAACTGACTCAATAAAAAGAAAAATAAAGAAAACACCTAAAACAAAGGTCATAGGTGACCCTCCCCCGGACTTACTTCACACCGTCTCCGGTGTGAAAATAAGCCAAAGAGAGACCTAGACAAGAAGAAAAATAAAGAAAACAACAAAAATGAAAAGAAAATAAGGCGGATAGAACAATGATGGTGTGTGTAACCGTGATCAGACGTCGGAATCGTCTGGGCTCTCGCTCTCCGAACGGGCAAGGTGGCGCCTTCGACGTGGTGGTCTCACCGGTGGGCTTGGGTCGGCGGCGGTGGTGGTGTGGTGGCAGCAACCGCGAGATAGTGTCGTCAGGATCCTCCGCATCAAGCTGTTGTTCTTCTGCTGCGACTCGACCATCCATCTCCTGTATTCAGCGGTATCGGGCTCATCAGAGATCGGTGGGAGATCAAACTCACCCTGAGGATCGGATGATGTGAATGGTGGAACGCTATCCTCGCGGTGGTGGGATGAGCTAGCAAAATCCGCTGGTGGTGGATCAGACTGGGTAGGTGGAGGAGGAACATCTCCCAGAAGCAGTGGGGCGCGGGAGAAACGCAGATCATCCACCGTGGCTAGCTGCGTAAGCTCAGGAGCTGGGAGGCGAATGCTCCCCTGATTACCGTCAGGGCCACCGTACCGGTATGTGTAGAAGGGGTTGGCTAACTGGATGACTCGGGAGTGGACCAGATGCTGTATGTCAATGCGCTCCCTCTGCTCTACACGAGAATACCTCGTCAGATCGATCCGCATGTGCTCAAAGAGATGAGTGAGAAGGCTGCCAATCCTCTCTGTACGGCCAGAAGTCTTGTGCTTAGCAGCACAGATCATCTCAGCGAAGTGCATAGCCATGTTGCACCGCACATCAGATGGAGCAGGTGCTCCAGGAAACAGAGCATGTGCTCCGGGAGCCGCGGGTGTCAAAAAGCTGCACCCCAAGTACAACATCAGCAAGTCGTCGTGGTGGACTTTGTTCCCGATGTCGCGGTTGAAGACGAGGTTGCTGAAGACGCGGGAGGCGATCCTGACTGCGGGATGCCAGATGCTCGTCTGGCTGGCCCTGTTGGAGCGGTAGGGCCCCGAAGCTATCAAGCTCCAAAAGGTGGCTGCCTCTGGGAACTTCCTCGGGAAGCTCATGTTCTCGTCCTCGAGATAGAACCCGTAATGGAGGCCGAAGTCATGCAGGGGCAATTCGTAACGGCGCCCGCCGGCCTTAAAAGAGAATGTGGCGCCGGCGATGGATTTCTTCTTGGGGTCAGCGTGTGTGAGTGTGGCGGAGGCGAGGCACTGCCGGACCAAGTCAGGGTATAAGTCTCCCTCCCAAGTGGTAAAGATCCCAACACGCGCTTGGCACAATATCTGGTAGACTTGGTCGTGCAAGCCGAGCATCTTGAGCGTGTCATCACAAAGAGTGCGGGTGGGCTCGATCTTTATGGACAANCTGGGAGGCGAATGCTCCCCTGATTACCGTCAGGGCCACCGTACCGGTAGGTGTAGAAGGGANGGCTCGATCTTTATGGACAACAGCTTGTTGTATTGGTTGGCGTCCCTCTGATCCCAAACCGTGTCAGATTCGGCGGGTAACGAGTCAACGTTCAAGTTGAACGGTTCTCCTTCGCACCGTGGCCACGGGAATGATTGTGAATCTTCGGTTGGTCTCTTTGTTGTGCTCTTTCTTCCTGAGGTAGAGCGTCTAGGGGCCATCTGAACCTCGAGTGTGTGCTTAAATGGACTAGAGATTGAGGATTGTGATGGATGATAAGGCAATCTAGTCTCAAAAATCACTGAAATCGGTCTAGTTTTGAAAAAGTTAGCAATGGGAGAGAAAGAGAGCTTCGACGGCGACGAGGAGAAGAAAAGAAGAAAGAAGGAAGAAGAAAAGAGAGAAGGGTTTGCGATTTGGTGGGTTACCTGGGCCTGGTGGGCCTGGGCCTG
>NC_025697.1:12391309-12391739 GCF_000633955.1 Camelina sativa | reverse complement strand
CTGATAACCCATCTGATTCTGAGCTCCTTGCTGCGGATACACCTGATCCTGAGGGTTCTCCACGTTGGTGCTTCTATAGGACAAATTCGGATGGCTTCTGTAGTTCGGGTTGAAACCCCTGTTCTGCACAAAACCTTGCCCACTCACATAATTAACCTCCATTGTTTCATCCTCTCCATCACAAATCTCCTGAGCTAGCTGCATTTCTCCGGTCTCATCGACAAAATGGACAATTTTCTGGCTCCCCTTCAGAAGAAGGTTCACCTTGGCTGTCAACTCGTCAATCTTTTGCGTATCGACACTGTTGACCTTCATGGACCTGTCATACTCAGGAGCCTTGTTGCTAGAGCTTGCAGCTAGGTTCTCAATCAACTGATATCCTCCTTCCTTAGACTTTGTCATGAAATCCCCATTGCTGGCCGAGTTGAGA
>NC_025697.1:12390322-12391304 GCF_000633955.1 Camelina sativa | reverse complement strand
GGGTGGTAGGGGGTGGCGACCTTGTGCCTCACTCCATTCTTCTTGAGAAGGCTCTCAAAGACCTTGTTAATGAAATGCGATCCACCATCAGTAATGACTACCCGTGGGACACCAAACCGTGGGAAAATAACCGACTTGAACATCTTGAGCACGGTCTTTGCATCATTATTAGGGCTGGATAAAGCTTCTACCCACTTGGACACGTAATCTACAGCCACCAATATGTACTCATTGCCGAATGAGTTCGGGAAAGGTCCCATGAAGTCAATTCCCCAAACATCAAATACCTCAACCTCCAAGATGAAATTCTGAGGCATTTCATTCCTCCTGCTGATGTTCCCTTGTCTCTGACATGTGTCGCAAGTAGACACGAACCGCTGCGCATCTCTGAACATGGTAGGCCACCAATAACCCGCTTGAAGAGCTTTGGACACGGTTTTGAAAGTAGCAAAGTGTCCAGCATAGGGTGAGCTATGGCAATGAAACAAGACTCCAGGAACCTCCTCCTCAGTCACACACCTCCTGAAAACACCATCCGAGCAATGCCTATAGAGGTAAGACTCATCCCAAAAATACCGCCTTATGTCTTTTAGGAACTTCTTCTTCTTGTTCCCCACAAACTCAGTAGGTTCTTTCTCTGCTGCTAGGTAGTTTGCATACTCTCCAAACCAAGGAAAACTCGGCTGTTTGTGGGTATCGATTGCCTTGCACGGGTATTTTGGAGCATGTGCTCCCAGGCGGAGCATGTGCTCAGCGGGATCAAAGATGCCGATTGAGTAAACATGTTCTTCAGGAAGGCTATCGTCCAAGGGTAGCTCTTCTTCTATCCTCATTCTTGACAAGTGATCTGCAACTCCGTTCTCAATACCCTTCTTGTCTTTAATCTCCAAGTCAAACTCTTGAAGTAACAAAATCCAACGGAGTAGCCTTGGTTTTGCATCCTTCTTGGTCAGTAGATACCTCAATGCTGCATGATCAGTGT
>NC_025697.1:12363839-12389131 GCF_000633955.1 Camelina sativa | reverse complement strand
TCTTTCTCTCACAAAGGATCGCCTAAAATAAGGGGAATTAGGCAGGGAATCGGCGCCTAGATGCTTGCAACGTGTCGTCATGAATCCGTAGAGTTGGGAGCATGTGCTCGGAAATCGGGAGCATGTGCTCCTGGGTCTAAAATCAGCTTTTCTGCTCCAATTCAACTCCTTTCTGCTCCGATTGCTCCTGCTGTTCCAATCCTTGCTTTTAGCTTCCTAGTCTCGTATTATAACCTGAAAATGACTCAAACAACTACAAAACTATCAAATAAACGGGGTCAAAGTGAGTCAAAACCGTAACATATCAACTACTCAAAAGGGATATAAGTGTTATGAACCTGAAGCTAGGTGGGTTTTGGTCTCAAGGGATGTCAAGTTCTTAGAATCTAAGGGATTCTATGATACAAGTAATTGGGAGGACTTGAAAGATCTTCCTTACTCTTCATCAGATAGAGCAGACAATCTCTGCATTCTTCTTGAAAGGTTTGGAGTTGCGAATAATCAACATCAACCTTGTTCTTCTCTAGATGAAACTGATAGTCCTCATAGTCAAGAAGCAGATAATTATGATAAAGCTGAAGATGAACTAAACAATCTAGGTGAAGAATGTGTATCCGAGGAGGATGATCTTGCTTCCGGGGGAGATGAACCTAAATTAGAGGAAGAAGATCATGTGGAAGAACATCAAACTCAGGTTGAGGCTACAGAGGTTGAGGCTACAAAGGATGAGGCTATNCTTCTTTTTGACTCAACGGTGGAGTCTCAGCAGCATGTTGAGGAAGGTACTCCTCAGCAATACCCTTGCCCTTGTCAAGCCTAGCGGATGGTGCTTCTCCNCAAGTCTGCTCCTAAGAACTGGAAAAATCCTCGCATCTTCTACAATAGTGAGGCTGTTGCTCACCCTATACAAGTTGTATGCACTCTGGCACATTTTCCTGTTGAGCAACAAGTGTTCCTCACTCAAATTGATCAACATTGGATTCCATAAAGTTATGAGGAAGCTAAAGAACATAAAGTTTGGCGTGATGCGGTCGGAGATGAGACTAATCTATCTTTGGAATTGTGGCAGATGGATGTGAAGAATGCATTCTTACAAGGAGAACTAGAAGATGAAGTCTATATGAGACCACCACCAGGACTTGAAGACACTATTGGTCCCGGAAAGGTGTTTAAATTAAAGAAAGCAATATATGGGTTGAAACAATGACCAAGAGCTTGGTATCATAAACTCAGTTCAACTTACCTGCAATGCATTCCACGCCGCGACATACATGGAAGCAAATCACGCAGCCACATCTCCTATATACATCATCTCTTATCAATGATCACAATCTAAAAATAAATTAATATATATGTATACAATACTAATTTCACTTATTCTTCTCTCTCTCACCCCAGAGCGTAAACTCTTCCTCCACAAATGTCAAGTTTAAGGTAATTTGTTGATCTCTCTCACTCTGTCACTCTCGAGATTTTTTTTGATTTTATTCTCGTATATATACAAATATTCTTTTATTTATTAGTAACTGTTTCTATAATCATTCAGTTTAGGAGTGTATATATTATTCTCTAAGCTTACAGAGTGAGTACTCTTCATTGTTCTAGATACACTCTAATATCAAAATATTATGTGCAACTAAAATGTATATATATATATATATATATATATATATATATTAACTTATCCATAATGCATTACAGACAGCCACATACATGAAAGCAAACCACAATGGCACATGTTCTATATATGTCGTCTTTTATCAATGATCACAACCCAAAAATAAATTAATATATATATAAATATATATACAATACTAATTTCACTTATTCTTCTCCCTCGCCCCATAGTGTAAAATCTTCCGCCACAAACGACAAGTTTAAGGTAATTTGTGGTTCTCTCTCTGTCTCTCTCCAGATGTTTTTGATAAATATTTCATATATATATACAAATTCTCTTTTATTTATTAATAAATGTTTTTTATTGAGCTAGCGACGTTTCTAACAAATCTGATGAGGTGGTTATTCTGAAGAAGCATTTATCAAGTGGCTAATTGCAGTAAAGTAGCTGATCATATAAAGAGTTTTATAGATCTATAAGGATATCAACTTTGATGGTGAAGCTGTGACGAGATGAACAGAGCTTGCGGCGAAAAGGTGTTTTCGGCGAGCATTGAAGACTTATCAAACACAACACACGTGGATACACATGTGTCCTAAAATTGGATTTTTATTATGTAGAATATTCTACAATATTTTTCTTTATTTTGATAATAATTAAAAGTCCAGTTTGTTGGGCTTATTCCGTGAACCAATTTTAGCAGCCTTAATGGGCTTTCCATTACAAGGAATTTAACCGAAAAAAAAGGAATTGAGTGGACTTTTGTGCGAGTAAAAAAGATTTGTGTGTGGACATTTATTTTAAAAGAAACTTACCTGCAATGCATTCCACGCCGCGACATACATGGAAGCAAATCACGTAGCCACATCTCCTATATACATCATCTCTTATCAATGATCACAATCTAAAAATACATTAATATATATGTATACAATACTAATTTCACTTCTTCTTCTATCCCTCACCCAGAGCGTAAACTCTTTCGCCCCAAACGTCAAGTTTAAGGTAATTTGTGGATCTCTCTCACTCTGTCTCTCCTGAAATTTTTTTGATTATATTCTCGTATATATACAAAAATTCTTTTATTTATTAGTAACTGTTTTTATAATCATTCAGTTAATGAGTGTATATATTATTCTCTAAGCTTAAGTACTCTTCATTGTTCTAGATACACTCTAATACAAAAATATTATGTGAAACTAAAAAGTATATATATATATATATATATATATATATATATATTAACTTATCCACAATGCATTACAGACAACCACATACATGGAAGCAAACCATGAAAGCACATCTCCTATATATGTCGTCTTTTATCAATGATCACAACCCAAATATATATATATATGTACAATACTAATTTCACTTCTTCTTCTCCCTCGTCCCATAGTGTAAAATCTTTTGCCACAAACGGCAAGTTTAAGGTAATTTGTGGTTCTCTCTCCTTGTCTCTCTCGAGATGTTTGTGATTAATATCTCATATATATATACAAATTCTCTTTTCTTTGTTAATAAATGTTTTTTATTGAGCTTGCGATGTTTCCAACAAATCTGATGAGGCGGTTATTCTGAAGAAGGATTTATCAAGTGGCTAATTGCAGTAAATTAGCTGATCATATAAAGAGTATTATGGATCTACAAGGATATCAAACTTTGATGGTGAAGCGGTGATGAGATGAACAGAGCTTGCGGCGAAAGGCTGTTGTCGGTGAGCATTGGAGACTTATCAAACGCATAACATGCGGACACACATGTGTCCTGAAATTGGATTTTTATTGTGTAGAATATTCTACAATATTTTTTCTTTATTATGATAATATGTAAAATTCCAGCTTGTTGGGCTTATTCCGTGAACCAATTGTAGCAGCCTTAATGGGCTTTCCATTTCAATGGAATTTAACCGACAAAAAAAAAATTAAGTGGACTTTTGCGCGAGTAAAAAAGATTTGTGTGTTGACATTTATTTCAAAAGAAACTTACCCGCAATGCATTCCACTCAGCCACATACATGGAAGAAAATCACGCAGCCACATCTCCTATATATTAATGATCATAACCCAAAAATAAATTAATATATATATATATACACAATCTTTTCCTAGAAAATTACAACAAAAGATTTGTGTGTGGACTTTTGTGCGAGTAAAAAAGATTTATGTGTCACCACAACAAATATTAACATTGTTAGCACTAGAAAAAACATTTATTATAGATATTACATAGTGTTATCGTACATGCAGTGACATCGGCAGTCATGGTAGACCCTCATATACAATATCGTTTTTGAAATGCTATAATAGCATTTTCATATTATAGCACTAATTGAATTCTATAATACATTTATGTTAACACAAAATTAGTATTATTCTTTTGCTATATAAATTTAATAATTGTATATTTAAATCCTATTTGACAGAATTTATTTAATTGGATATATGTATATACATTAAGCAAAAGAAGTCTTACATAACATAAAGTCCTACGTAACATCAAGTGCCACCAATCTTAATTAAAATAGACTAACATCACCAAAAAAATAGAGACAAACTTCTAAGTTCTAAGAACATGCACATGTAACTCATCCAAGTGAGAAGATATAGAAGGTACATGGAGCTGTATATCATCTCTAGGATCTGTTCGCTTTCTTTAGATATAATCTTGGAACCTCACCAGTTTTAAGGATAGTACGACAAGTGAACTTCAAAAGCGTTGGGCATCCTCATTCTTCTGTCGGTACAAGGAAATCATAGGGGACATGGAAAACTAGTAATGGACAAAGTTAAACTATATGAGGAGGTTATGAGAATCAAATGGATATAACCAAATTAAGTTGAAACAATAAATAGCTACAGACTTAAAGGTCTAACAAGAGCAAGGGAAACAATACTTACGTGAAAGTTGTGAATCATAAAAGAGTTTATTTGTCTCTTATTTGCTCTTCACTTCATGAAAATGATCTAACTAGGAGAAAAACAAGTAATCAGTATGAATAATAGATGGTAACTAACTAACTGCAACTAAGCCAATCCTTGAACATGAAACTGAACATCATGAACCAGCAGGAAACACCATTGTTCTCAAAGAGATAGAAACAAAATCTAAAAGCTGTCACCTTTCACACACAATTAAAGCAACCTAGAAGGCAACAATTTACGACAAAGACTTAACGAGAGAGAAGAACACCAACATGTTAAGAGACCCACCTGAAAGATACGACACCATATCTGAGACAATTGGAAAGATCTTAGTAATCTCTACCTCCTATCTCAAGCGCGGATCTGTGGCTGGGCTCGTCTTGTCGTCAGTGCCTCGAGACTAATACAAAAAGGGCCAAAAGCTGTGAACATGAACACACTAAGAACGCGGTCTCCTTAAGTTATAAGAACGCTTTCTCCTTATGATATAAGAACGTGTTCTTTTTAGGATATAAGAACCCGTTCTTCTTACGATTATAAATGTACATTCTAGTAGTTTCCTTATATATACTCTGTTGTATCCCTATAAATAGTTTGTAACTAGGTCATTATTATTCAAGGAATGAGAATCTCTCCTTCTCCCCTGTTCTAACCTATCCGCTCTCTCTTTCTCTCTTTCATTCTCTCTCGATCATTCTAAATCAAATCTAGGGTTTAGTGTAATGATCGCGAAGATTTTGAAGAGAAAAAAAAAATCTTAATCTGAAGATAGCTAAGGTACTGGAGGAGAGGAGAAGAACTATAGAAAACAAATGAGAGAAATTAGATTTTAGTCGGTAATAAGTGATTTTTTTTTAGGTTCCAAAGTGTTTTGGCGGTATATAGTGAATTATTTTGGCTATTCGCGTACAAAATAATTTTAGATTCCCACCTAGATATTAATAAACGCTATATTTTTTTTTCGTCAATCGGATTTTCATTGATCTACAATAAGAGATATTACAAAGGCTGGCAAAGATATTAATCATTCCAGAGAACAAAACCGGTGAGTACAAACACCCTCCCGGAGACTAAGACTAAAAGAGGTGAACAAAAGGGAAAAAACCCGAGCATGCAAAATACACTACATCCAATCGTTTACTTCTCGGATCAAAATCCAGAACTCCAAAAAGAAGACCAATAAAACCTAAACCTTTGGTAAATTAAAATAGATATGTGACAAGAAAACCACACAAGCAGATAAGAATACAAGATTCTCCTTTACCAAAAATTAAAACCGAATGGAGATGTCGTGCGTTCCTCTTTATGATGGTCCTTGAGAACCCTCAGAGGCGGTGAGACAGATCCAGAACCTAGCCATAGAAGGAAGGAGATCTAGATCCGGCTGACGGCTACCTCAGCCGTGAAAGGGGACAGCCAGATCCGTAGCTGAGCTTGACAAAAATTTATAGACAAGCAACAGGAACCCAAATGGCGATAAGGTTTAAGCTTCATAATCTAGATCTGAAATTACCATATCTGAGGCCGTTAGAAGAAAACAAGGACATGGATGAGCCAAAATTTAAGATCAAGAAAAACCCCAACTCCGATGCTAAAGAAGCCACCGGAGCCGGTTTAACCTAGGCGGCGTCGGGTGTTTTTAGAGAGAAGGGAGAGCTTTTGATTTTTAGTGAGAGAGAGGAAAAAAGGAAGAAAAAGTTTTTTTAATAAACGTATACCAAACCCGGCCCGTAGCTAAAGCTAGTAAAGCACATGCTTTAAACAGCAGATAATATAGTAAAATTAATGGGCATCATATTTGAAAAGTTGTTGTGGTACATTGGTCATTGTCGTTCACAAACTTGCAGGACCTGACGGGTTCGAACCTAGAATATACATGTTTCGAATATATATATTTTTTTTGCTTTAGGCATCCAACTAACTTGGGCCGGCCCTGCACTATACTATAATAACCAAAATTACAAACAATCTTTAATAGTAGTTGAGTAAATCGAGCTATTATCATGTGGTATGAATGCACTTTTTTTTTTGCAGTGTGTGGACATTTATTTCAAAAGTAATTTATCCGCAATGCATTCCACGCAGCCACATACATGGAAACAAACCACACAGCCACATCTCCTATGTACGTCGTCTCTTATCAATGATTAAAAATTATATATATATATACAATACTAATTTCACTACTCTTCTCCCTCGCCCTATAGTGTAAACTCTTCCGCCATAAACGTCAATTTTAAGGTAATTTGTGGATTTCTCTTGCTCTGTCTCTCTCCAGATGTTTTTGACTATATTCTCATATATATATATAAATATTTTTTATTTATTAGTAACTGTTTTTTATAATCATTCAGTTTAGGAGTGTATATATTATTATCTAAGTTTATAGAGTGAGTACTCGTCGTCATCGTTATAGAAACACTTTAATATTAAATATTATGTGAAACTAAAAAGTAGTGATAGGAAAAATATATAAGGACTCTTCTTTTAATTGTATTGCCTTGATTAATAGTTAGGGTGCTTTGGTGATTTTAGGTAGGGCGGTTCTATATTTTCAATCCATTTATCTTGTTTTTCTGTTGTGTGGTTCATCGTCCACTTGACATTGAACGTTATAAAATAGAAAGAATTACTCAAATGTTATCCAAAAGTTGGTTTATTACTCATATTTATAAATCTTTTGAAAATTACTCAAATGTTTAGTGCCGTCGGGATAATTACAATTTACCCCTTGGGTTTTGTTTTTCGATTTTGAATAAAAAATTAAAAAAAAATACACATCAACAAATTAAAATACACATCATTTTTTATTGTCCATGTCACTAAGCATTTTTTTTATAGAATCCACTGTTAAATTTTTCTTGTTTATGTCAAAAAGGAAATCAAACAGTTTCGACTGACGTGGTTTAAGTACATTTTCTAATTATTCTGGAATGTGTTTTGATGATGATCACCTAATTTATCTTTTTTTTTTATGCAGCTTTGGTTCCTTCTTTGGTCCTTCGCAGCCTGTTATTTCTTCAAGAGTTATACAAGAAAGCAAATCATTGCTAGAAAATGAGCTACGGACAGCTAAAATGTCCAATTCAAGTCAAATGGTTTGTGCAATTGATCTCTGTTCCTCTTAGTGTTTTATCATTTAAGATGTGCTTGTATAGAGTATGCATAAAACTATAAATTAATTAAGAAACACAGCTTATACAAATTGCCATCTTTCTATATAATATTGAATTGAGGCCATATGATACACATTGAATTGAGGCTATATGATAATATTGATAAATATTAAATAAACATATATGTTATGGAGTTATGTACTTCGTACGGCTGAGTTATCTCTGTTATGTACTTCGTACGGCTGAGTTATGTACTTCGTACCACTGAGTTATGGCTGAGTTATGTACTTGGTACGACTTAGTTTGGTCTTTCACATAATAAATTTTTAAAAAGTATTGTTGGGGAAACCCAAACAATAATTTTGTGCCTGCTCAGATTCACACGCGTAATAAATTTATAAATTAGTTTTTTCACAATATGTTATACAAAATAATTAAAAAATTGAAATCAAAATTCGAATAAAAAATTAAAAAATTCCGACGAAGTGACTAAGTGATGGCTGAGTTATTGACTTGAATGTGTTATTATAACCAATAAAAAGTAATAATTATAGAGAAATATTGATTTTTATATATTCTCACCTGAATGTGTTAAACATACAACACATGACGTTTAGGGGTTAGGGTTAAGGTTGGGGTTTAGGGTTTGAGATGAGTAACATTATTTGTTTTTTGGTTTTGGTTATAATGTGTTTTAATGTGTTTGGTTTAAGGTGGTAATATGGATATACTAATATTATTACCATTTGAATATATTTTTTAAAAATCAAGTTTTTTTGGTTATTTCCGATTATGCGTCGGTTAGATTAATATATAACAATAAATAACTCAAAATATATTGTAATTAAGTAGATTAGCTTAATATAACCGAAAGTAAGCCGAATATAACCGAAATTAACCAAACATACCAATTCAAAAATACCAAATTTTAAAAATTATTTTTTTCGGTTCGGTTCGGTTTGGTCGGTTATTTAGTCATTCTAATTTGATGGTTGGCTGGNTAACCATTTGAAAATTTAAATTTTTTTGAAATTACTTTTTGGTTATTTCCGGTTATGGGTCGGTTAGATGAATATATATCCATAAATAATCCAAATGTTATCCAAATTAGGTCAATCAACTTAATATAACCGATAGCAAGCCAAATATAACCGTAATTAACCGAAATNCAAAATTTGAATTTGAATTTTAAATTTTTTTTTTAATAAAAGTATTTCTCAAACAATTGACTGATATGGGTGAGTTATCGACCTAAACGGCTGACTTATGAAATATTTGTAAATTAGAATTATTATAACTCAAAATTAAAATATAGAATGAAAAAATGAATATTACAATCATTATAAGCAATAAAAAGTAATAATTATAGACAAAGATTGATTTTTACAGAGTCTGATCAAAATGTGTAAAACATTCAAAACATGACATTTAGGGGTTAGGGTTAGGGTTAGAGGTTTAGGGTTCATATTTCCAACATTATGGGTTTTAATATAATAGTTTGGTTTTGGTTAAATTGTGTTTGGTTTAAGGTGGTAATTTGGATATACTAATATGATAACCATTTGAAAATTTAAATTTTTTTGAAATTACTTTTTGGTTATTTCCGGTTATGGGTCGGTTAGATGAATATATATCCATAAATAATCCAAATGTTATCCAAATTAGGTCAATCAACTTAATATAACCGATAGCAAGCCAAATATAACCGTAATTAACCGAAATTAATGGAAAAAATAGTTTTCGGTTCGGTTCGGTTTGGTCGGTTATTTAGTCATTCTAATTTGATGGATGGCGGAATTATGGTAAAGTTATGGCTGAGTTATCGTTTAGGGTCTTCTCAATAATATGAAAACGTATTCTTCTTTCTTTCCTGGATCCTTTGTTATGTCAGATTCCTAATAAGTATTAAAACGTCTCTCGATGTCACAAAAAGTGTGGTTAGAGAAGCGCGAAAAATAACTAATTTTGTATCTGCTCAAATCCACACGCATAATAAATTCATAAAGTAAGCTTTTTATCACAAGATATTATTGCAAATAATTAAATAATTATTATTCGAATTGAGAATTTTATTTTTCTAAAAGTATTTCTCCAACAATTGAATATTAAAATTATTATAACTCAAAATTTAAATTTAGAATGGAAATATGTCTATTATTAGGTTAACTGATGGTTTTCCGCCAAAATATCGCTTTACGGCTGAGTTATAATCATTACGGGAAAACGAAAGGTCATGTGACGGCTGAGTTATAGTGAGTTATGGCTGAGTTATCACAAGAAACAATTTGAAAGTAAATGAATGATATATATGACTTGACGGCTGAGTTATAATATTTACAGGAAAACGAAAGGTCTCGTCGATTCATGTTACGGCTGAGTTATAATGTTTTATGGCTGAGTTATCACAAGAAACAATATGAAAGTAAATGGCTGATATATATGACTTTACGGCTGAGTTATAATATTTACTGGAAGACGAAAGGTCTCGTCGATTCATGTGACGGCTGAGTTATAGTGATTTATAAATCTTTAATGGCTGATATATCAGAATCGTCGAAAACATTAAATCGGGTGGAAAGTTCATCGTCTTCTTCTTCGTCAGATGCTACTTCGACTGCTTCTTCTTCTTCTTGGTTTTCTTTGTCAACGATCTTACCATAATCAAAACAAGTGCCTTCAAATCCCCCACCGTACACTTCTTATGTAGGTTCTTCTTTCGAGTCACTGCTTGGCCGAATTATACTTCCTCTACCTCCACTAGTTTCTGTAGACTCTTTCGCCGAAAACTCTACACAGAGACATAGCTGATCGGTTTCCATAGCCCCAAAAAACATTGCAACTGTCGATCATTGGAGACTAAAACTGGTGGAGTATCATGCGCCATTAGTTTCAGTGCCTTGTTCGAGAACATGTAGCTCAGCTTTAGCTCATGGCTAAACGCGTCCAATCCGTAGTCTTCAAGAACAAGCTTCACAAGCTTGTCGTGTGTTGTGCCTCCATATATCTTCGGTGTTAAATACATATCTCTGTGTCTTTACCCAATTACCGGAAACAACTAGAACCGGAAACAACTAGAACTGGAACTGGATCCATGCAAGAAAAATGAAGAACAAGGTGAAGAAGAAGTAGAAGAACAAGGTGACNAAGGTCTCGTCGATTCATGTGACGGCTGAGTTATAGTGATTTATAAATCTTTAATGGCTGATATATCAGAATCGTCGAAAACATTAAATCGGGTGGAAAGTTCATCGTCTTCTTCTTCGTCAGATGCTACTTCGACTGCTTCTTCTTCTTCTTGGTTTTCTTTGTCAACGATCTTACCATAATCAAAACAAGTGCCTTCAAATCCCCCACCGTACACTTCTTATGTAGGTTCTTCTTTCGAGTCACTGCTTGGCCGAATTATACTTCCTCTACCTCCACTAGTTTCTGTAGACTCTTTCGCCGAAAACTCTACACAGAGACATAGCTGATCGGTTTCCATAGCCCCAAAAAACATTGCAACTGTCGATCATTGGAGACTAAAACTGGTGGAGTATCATGCGCCATTAGTTTCAGTGCCTTGTTCGAGAACATGTAGCTCAGCTTTAGCTCATGGCTAAACGCGTCCAATCCGTAGTCTTCAAGAACAAGCTTCACAAGCTTGTCGTGTGTTGTGCCTCCATATATCTTCGGTGTTAAATACATATCTCTGTGTCTTTACCCAATTACCGGAAACAACTAGAACCGGAAACAACTAGAACTGGAACTGGATCCATGCAAGAAAAATGAAGAACAAGGTGAAGAAGAAGTAGAAGAACAAGGTGACGAACAATGTGAAGAAGAAGTAGAAAGAACTAGGTGAAGAAGAAAAGTGAAGAAGAAGGTAAATAGTTCACTTATTTACCAGTTGAAGAACAAGAGTCGAACGACGTTTCGTATTTCCGGAGAAAAAAAAGATGACATGGAATGCTGACATGGATGCTGCGTCCGACGTGGCAACTCAGCCATCAAACAATTAATAACTCAGCCTATATAAAACTCAGTCACAACATGAAAAACATTACAGTAATTAAAAAGCAAAAAAATTGCTGCCAAATTCAGCCGCTTCATCAACTGAAAATATGTAACTCAGCCGTATCGTTTAATAAGTCAGCCGTAACTGAATAACATTCTAGTAATTAATTTTTTGCTACTAAGTCAACCGTCAAATGGTTAAGTTGTATGATAAGTCAGCCTATCACGATTGAGTTGTACGATAAGTCTGCCTATCACGGTTGAGTTGTACGATATCTCAACCGTAACAGTTGCTCATATGTCAGCCGTTTTTCATAACTCAACCAGTCGGAAAATGGTAATTCAGTCGTGTCGTAGTGATAACTCAGCCAAAATTTTGACAACTCAACCATCGGGTGAAAACTCAGCCGTAAGGACGGCTGAGTTATAGCATATCTCAACCAGATTTTAATAAGTCAACCTTAACGCTTGGTTGAGTTATGCTATAAGTCATGTCCGCTCTTACTCAAATATTTTTTTTCCATAACTCATCCGCAACATACCTATAACTCAACCACAACATTCATTTGTAACGCGTTACGACTGAGTTATGGTTACACGTCAGCGATTTCTGACGTGGCGTCTAACGTGGCAATGACATTTTTGTAATAACGTTTTTTCCGGTAACATAAAACAAGGGCACGCTGGGTATTTTGAAAATACCCGAAATATTCTAGGAATAAAATCTTTTTTTTTGTGTATTCTGGTAATATTACCTAATTTGGATAACATTTGAGTAAATCACCCTATAAAATTTTGACTTATATATATAAACTATCCCTTTTTTGTATAGGAAACAAAATGAGTTTGTGATATATCATTGTTGCATTCGTATTCTTTGCATCACTCATATCGAAGAGCACGAAAAAGACAAAGAGCAATCTGCCTCCTGGACCACCGAGACTTCCTATAATTGGTAACTTGTACCAGTTGGGAACAAAACGTCAACGTTCGATGTTCAAATTATCTGAAAAATATGGGTCTCTAATGTCCCTAAAGTTTGGATATGTCTCTGCTGTTGTGGCATCAACTCCCGATACGGTGAAAGATGTCTTAAAAACGTTTGATGCTGATTGTTGTTCAAGACCTTACATGACATATCCTGCAAGAATTACATACAATTTAAAAGATCTTGCATATTTCTTTCTATAGCAAATATTGGAGAGAAGTACGAAAGATGACGGTTGTTGAACTCTACACCGCAAAAAGGGTAAAATCATTTCAACATATAAGACAAGAAGAAGTTGCCTCTTTTGTCCAATTCATGATACAATCTGCTTCAATGGAGAGACCGGTAAACTTGAACNGTCAACTTGAATCGCAAGTTAGTGAAACTCTCTGGGAGTGTGATTTGTAAAGTTGGATTTGGGATATGTCTAGAAGGAAGCAAACTTGAGAATGCTTATGAGGAAGTCATTCAAGGAACCATGGAGGTGATAGGATCACAGGGTTACACAGCAAATGTGAGAAGGTTTTTAAGGCAATGGATTTATTTTTTGATCTGATGGATTCTGTTGAGATTAATGGCTAAAAGAGCCATCATCTCGAGGGGGCGTGTGGAGAAAAGGTTCCACATTTGATAGATGTAAAGGGACTTGAGTAATATATAAAGGGTTAGGACCTCTCCACTCATTGCCAATTGGTTTTGAGTTGGAAGCCCATATCAAACCCTAATTTAACATGGTATCAGAGCCTACACACGCTTGCCCGTTAACTAGTCCAGCCGGATAGAGGCCCGACCACCCCATTAATTGATGGCCCAAGGGAAGGCCCAATTCCATCGAGATAGCTAAAAAGAGAGAGCATTATCTCGAGGGGGAGTGATGGATTCTGTCGAGATTAATGGCTAAAAGAGCCATCATCTCGAGGGGGCGTGTGGAGAAAAGATCCCACATCTGATAGATGTAAAGGGACTTGAGTAATATATAAAGGTTTAGGGCCTCTCCACTCATTGCCAATTGGTTTTGAGTTGGAAGCCCATATCAAACCCTAATTTAACATGATCAATCTATACAACATCACCTAGAGGATCCTAGTATTTGAGCCGCTCTGCCAATATTTTAGAGATTAGTTTATAAGCTATGTTGCATAAACTAATCGGTCTGAAATCCTTGACTTGAATAGGAGATTCCACTTTAGGGACAATACATATATTAGTGTGATTTATCTCTGGGTTCAAGTACCCTGTTTGGAAAAAATATTTGACGAAATTTACCACACCTGATTTAATCGTATGCCAGTGTTGTTTGTAGAATCCTGCATTGAATCCATCTGGCCCTGGTGATTTATCCTCATTCATCTGGCATAAAGCTTGGTAGATTTCTTCTTCCGTAACAGGGTCTGTCAATTTGGAGTTCATTTCATCTGTTACTTTCGGATTGATATGCTTCAGAACTGGTTCTAGTTCTCTCCTGCCATTAGAAGTAAATATATCAACAAAGTAAGAATGGATGATATCTTGAATTTCTGTCTCATTCTGCTTAATGTTCCTTCTCTCATCTTGTAAAGAAGTGATATGATTTTGACTCCTTCTTTGCTGAGTTTTGACATGAAAGTATTTGGTATTTTTATCACCAGCTTGCAACTATGGGATCCTGCTTTTTGTTCTCCAATACTCCTCTTCCATTCGATATTCATGTTGGAGTTGAGACTTAATAGTAGAAATATAATTATAATCAAGGGATGGAGAATCATACGCTTTCTGAAGGTTAGCTTGAAGCTGTTGGATTTTTTTGATGCGCATTAAGATTTTCCTCAACTTTCCATCGGGATAAGCCATTTTTACATCTTTTAAGAGCTTCATGAAATTGATGTGGCTGAAGGTGATCACATTGCTTACTCCAAGTGGCTTGGATAGTTGCATAAACCTGTTGATTAAAACGCCAACGATTGGCATATCTGAATAATTTCTTCCCAGTCTACTTTGTGTTGGCTGTCTGAAGGAACAAGGGTCTATGATCAGAACCCACCCAACCAAGCAACTGCACAAAGGCATTTGGGTAAATATTTTTCCAATCAGCTGTTGAGAACACTCTATCCAGCTTGGACTTGATGATGCCTATTCTTCTATTGCCAACCCAAGTATACTCACCTCCAAAGGTCTTAACATCATGGAGACCAGAAGCTTTTATCATTCTCCTGAAATTACCAAACTGCCATTCTGGTTTTGCTGGCCCTCCAAATTTCTCCCCATTATGCATTATCTCATTAAAATCCCCTAACACTAATCTTGGTTTGCTCTGATAAACCCCAGCTTTAGCAAAATCCTCCATCATATTCCACATAAGTTGCCTTGGCTTCCTCTTAGGATTACCATAAACATATGTCAGACAAAATTGTGTTGGCCCTTCAGTTATATTAATATATGTATAATAAAGCGACGGTGATGATACGAGATCACATTTCACTGTATTCTTCCAAAAAATAGCTAATCCTCCACTTAAACCAGCAGGAGCAACCAAAATATGATGATCAAAGTGAAGATCAACGCCGATTTGGTGTACATAGCTATCCTTATTTTTAGTTTCTACGAGGAACATGATATCAAATTTATACTTACGATTGATATCCTTTAGGTAAGGAATTGTCAAGAGGTTCCTCAAACCTTGACAATTCCAGTGCAAAAGCCTCATCTTGGAAGTGGTGGCTTCGGGGTTTCCACCTCCCCTGTTGTTGCAATGAGTTCCGGTTCTTGAATACGTCTTCTCGTTACTGAAACTAAATCTTCAGTTTCAAGATTTGGACATTTCCGCTTTGTACCTCGATCATGAACTGCAGATGAAATGTCTCCTTCCTCTCTTATGGTAAGTACATGGTTCTCCTTTTTAGGAAGATCTTTTTGTTGTAGGTAGCCAATATGCTCCCCCTGAGAGATATCTTGAAGTTGAGGATCTGAAATTTCCATGTTAATGGTAGAACCTGCAACTTCCCCCATGGTTTCATCTATCAGATTATTAATGGTACCATCATTGTTCCTGCTCTGCTCAAGAGTATCCATATCTTTCTCTTGTTCTGCTGCCAAAATCTGAGTAGGGGGCCTGGCTTGGTCTTCTAATTGAGTATGGAAGTCACAGGTTGAAGATTGATGAATTAGGCTTCCACAAGTAGAACATAACCTCCTTAGTTTATCATAGGTGAATCTTATAAGAACCGGTTCTCCATGTTCATCAAAGTGGATATATCGGTGAAGATTATCCTACTATATGCATCAATCTTGACTCTAACTCTAACCTCACCTGGTTGATTACCATCTGGTTGTTTAATGTAGTGGTCAACAACCTGCCCCAGAATTCCTCCAATTTTAGTCACCGTTTGCTCACTTCTTGAAGAATCTGGAATGTTTTGTATTTTTACCCAGAAAAGAGTAGAGCAAAGATAGTCAGAATAGTTTCTTCGAGTCCACCTATCCACTATAACCAGCCAGTCTTTATAAGTCCAAGGACCGTTATCAAGAACTGATAGCATATGATGTTCCTGTTTGAAAAAGAACTGAACCGTGCCATCTTCGTTAATTCGGCTGGTAATCCTTCCTTCTAACTTCCATATCTTTGGCATCATGATCTTAATCCCAGCTGGGTTTTGCGAAGGGTGAACTCCTTTCACGACGAGGCTGAATTGATGCTCTGCATCTCTCTTATTCTTCACATCAGTGGAGAGCTTGAAAGGATTTATCTAAGATCCCAAAGATATTTTTTGGAGATCTAACCATAGATTCTTTTCTGCCATGAGATTTTAACTTTAAATTCAGAAGATCGGAAAATCCGCAGCGGCGGAAAGCTGAGTCACCGGACGGTGAAGAAAAGTCTAAAATCGCCTAGAAAATCGCCAAGAGAAGAGAGAGAAAGTAGTCTGTAAATTTTTGATTCCCAAATCTTTTTGGGGTCTTACTATCATCATTTCTTTTAAGATGCAAGCAATAAATATACAAATATATAGATCTTCATATTAACATCATTCATTTTTGGACAGACATGTCTAATAATATAATACACTATTGTCTTTAGTAAAAAGTCATATAAACCCGGTTCTGGTAGTCATATAGATGAGTTATTTGGCAAAATAGACAGTTTTTAAAACAAAATTATAGAAGTAGTACAATCACTATTTAAAATTAGCAAATTCCATATTTTTTTACTGTTTTCTACTGTTCACAAGACCTTTCAACCCTCATCAACATTTTATATTTACAACACATGCCATTTAGACTCTATTTTTTTTTCTTTTTTAATATGCTCCCAACAATCTTAAAAACAAAAATGCTGGGTAATTAAAATTGGTTTTCTAAAATTTTAAAGATGTATAAAAATCTAAGTTTTTTTTTTTTTTGATATGCATTTTGTTTAATGATTTTATTTGATAATGTTAATTTTTTCTTACAAATTTTGTATCCGTACACATTATTAAGTGTACAGATGTCCGTATATATTATTAAGTGTACAGATGTCCGTACACATTATTAAGTGTACAAATTTAATTTGTGTAATTTGTTTAATTTTTAGGGTTTCAAATATTTGTATCACAATGGTTTTGTTCAAATTACATTTGTACACTTAATATTATGTGTTTGTACACTTAATAAAGTGTATAGACATTTGTACACTAAATAAGATGTACTGATACAAAAAATGTATATAATATATTTAAAAATTATTAAATAAAATTAATACCAAATTGTAAAGAAAAAAATATAGATTTTTTTTGTATCCAAGAAAATTTCTAAAAAAAATTATATTAACAATTATTTGAATAATTATGATTGAAAGAAAAAAAAATTAATTTCTCACCCACACACATACCCTTTTGGTAATCTTCTCATCCAAACATATGTCCCACAATCTCTCATATCTCACACATTCTCCTTTACACAACACCTATTTTTCTAATTTTGAATAGTAAATGTATTAGTTTACCAATTAAGATTTCAAAATGTACTAATATGTGATATGTTACGGTTTTGACTCACTTTGACCCGTTTATTTGATAGTTTTGTAGTTGTTTGAGTCCTTCTCAGGTTATAATAAGAGGCTAGGAAGCTAAAAGCAAGGATTGGAACAGCAGGAGCAATCGGAGCAGAAAAGAGTTGAATTGGAGCAGAAAACCTGATTTTAGACCCAGGAGCACATGCTCCCGATTTCCGAGCACATGCTCCCAACTCTACGGTTTCATGACGACACGTGGCAAGCATCTAGGCGCCGATTCCCTGCCTAATTCCCCTTATTTTAGGCGATCCTTTGTGAGAGAAAGAGGGCTGAGATCGCTTTTTAATAGGGAGATTTGAATTTGGAATCTTTTCTTATTTTTCTCTACTTGTATGCTATTTAACCTAGGGTTTTTAGGAGAGATAATATACCTTTTCTTTTGTTTTTGAGCGACGTTTTTGTGAGAGGGAGAAGAGCGGCTACCTTGTGAAGCATTCTCTGAACCCTTTTTTTTTTTATGTCATTGAATTTCTCATCTTTTGCTATGATTCATTTCTCTATGTCTGAGTAGTTTTCTTTGCTAGATTAGGGGTTTCAAAAGGGGTTTCATGGGTTAGCAACAGAACACAAATAGGGCTTTATATAATCGATTGTCTTCACTATTGTTAGACTTAATGCTTAGGTTGATTTGATCACCCAATCTATGATTCTAGGTTTATCTATTCATCAAAAGTGTAATAGGTTGCTAGAAAAGACATTAGTGGGCAAATTATCCTAGACCTGCGAAAGTTGATGTGTAGGTGATTTGTGAACTTATCATTCCTGTTCTTTAATGCTTGTCTGCGATTCTGGGCTCAAACGACAGTTTAGGGTTTATGGACCGCCGAGCATGTGCTCCGGATGTCTGAGCACGTGCTCCGCGTTTCCGCACAGAATCGATCAGATAGAGTTATTGATACCACGACAGTGGATCAGTTTATATTTATGTTTGAGTTCTAGACTGGTACTTAATCTATGCCCTGAATAGTTGTTTAGTTGCTATCTCTGAAATTCCCGAGAATTACCCCTGATCTAGTGTTTTGCTTATTGCCTTTTTATACCGTTTTAATCGCGTTACTGTTACCAAACAAACCCAACTTTGAATTGTCTTAGCTTGAAATTGAACCAATAGAACCATAGAGTAAAACTTGGTCTTCGTGGGATTCGACCCCTAAGTACTACTTCTTTGCTGTGCACTTGCAGTAGGAAAATAGGGTTTAAAACTCTGTGTATCAGGTTTTTGGCGCCGTTGCCGGGGACCAAATTTTTACCTTTGGTTTTCGGCGAAATTACTAGACTAAGACCTTACTGATTTGTCTTTCTGCTTCTTCTTTGCGTGTGTTTCAGGTGCATGTCAAGAAGATCTACAAGAAGAAACAACACCGAAGAACTAGTTGCTTTGTCAGCCGCAGAGCTCTCTTTGGCAGAAAGAACAAACCGCAAGAACAGAAAGTTTCAATCCGTCAACATGGGTGACAACAGAAACAATGAGGATATGGCTGCCGAGTTGCAGCAACTTCGACAACAGTTGGGGCAGTTGCTCCGTGCTCAACACGAAAGAGCCGCGCCGCCACAACCGTCCATTGGGGACAAGGACAACCCGCATGTGTCCTACACCAACCGAGCTGCGATTGTTCCTCCCACCATCCCGAACCAAGATTTTGAGATCAAGCCACAGATGATCTCTCTAGTGAAGCAGCACCTATTTCACGGTCTCCCAGCTGAGATTCCGATGGACCACATCGAGAATTTTGAGGAGATATGTAGCACCACTGGTTCAAATGGGATACCGCCAGACTTTCTGAAGTGCAAGCTCTTTCCCTTCTCTCTTGCGGATAGAGCTTCACGTTGGCTGAAGTCATTGCCACCTGGGTCTCTGACATCATGGGAACAGTGTAGATCTGCGTTTCTGGACCATTTCTACACCAAGGCTAAGACCGCTGCCCTGAGGAACAAGATTTCATCGTTCCAACAGCACACTGGAGAAGCCTTCTGCGAGGCTTGGGAGAGGTACAAAGAGTACCGTAGAGAGTGTCCGCACCATGGATTCAGTGATGAACAGATTCTGGGCATTTTCTATGATGGAGTTAACTGGGACTACAGAAACGCTCTCAACTCGGCCAGCAATGGGGATTTTATGACAAAGTCTAAGGAAGGAGCATATCAGTTGATTGAGAACCTAGCTGCAAGCTCCAGCAACAAGGCTCCTGAGTATGACAGGTCCGTGAAGGTCAACAGTGTCGATACGCAAAAGATTGACGAGTTGACAGCCAAGGTGAACCTTCTTCTGAAGGGGAGCCAGAAAACTGTCCATTTTGTCGATGAGACCGGAGACATGCCGCTAGCTCAGGAGATTTGTGATGGAGAGGATGAAACAATGGAGGTTAATTATGTGAGTGGGCAAGGTTTTGTGCAGAACAGGGGTTTCAACTCGAACTACAGAAGCCATCCGAATTTGTCCTACAGAAGCACCAACGTGGAGAATCCTCAGGATCAGGTGTATCCGCAGCAAGGAGCTCAGAATCAGATGGGTTATCAGAAAACCTTCTCAAACAACTTCCAAGGCAAACAGTTTGTGCCCACTCAAAACCGTTTCCAAGGGGGGAACCAGCAGGCATATACAAGCGCTCAGCAAGCACTGCCTTACACCAACCAGCAGTTGGGACCTTCATCTGCTAGCAGCTCTCAGGATGAGCTGAAAAACATGATGCAACAACTCTTGGTGAATCAACAAAAAGCTTCAGTGGAAATCAACACTAAGGTCGATACCATGTACAATGACCTTAATGGGAAGTATGAGGCAGTAATGTCACATGTGAAGAAGCTTGATGTTCAGGTTGCACAGACTGCTGAAGCCGTGAAAAGAACTCCTGGGACTCTGCCCGGAAAAGGGGAAGCAAACCCGCGGAACGAGTATGTCAATGCGATTGAGCTAAGGGGAGGAAAGAAGTTACCCCCTAGAGAAGCACCATCCGCTAGGCTTGACAAGGGCAAGGGTATTGCTGAGGAATACCTTCCTCAACATGCTGCTGAGACTCCACCGTTGAGTGAAAAAGAAGCCGAAGCATCCGGCGAGCATGTGCTCCCACCCAGCGAGCACGTGCTCCCGACTCCCGATCAGACCGTTCCTACTGAGGTACCTCCTGCACGCGTGTACACCCCTAGGGTTCCTTACCCTGTTCCTCCTAAGAAATCTCGCAAGGATTTGGAGGATGCAAAGTGCAAGGAGATGTTGAGAGAATTGACGGTAAAACTACCCCTAGCTGATGCTGTTCAGATGATACCTGCTTTGAAGAGATATGTGAAAGGGTTAGTTTCTGGGAGAGTGTCAGAGGAAGAGAACGTGATGATGGTTTCAAGAGAGTGCAGTGCTGTGCTGCAAAACAAAGTGCTAAAGAAGAGAGATGATCCAGGGCGATTTGTCTTATCCGTGAGAATCGGTAAAACGATTTTTGCAAACTCCCTCTGTGATCTAGGTTCCAGTGTGAACCTTATGCCATATTCAGTGGCTAAAAGGCTGGGATACACGAAGTTCAAGTCTACACGGATTTCGTTAGTATTCGCGGATAGATCCACCAAGCGCCCCATAGGAGTGTTGGAGGATTTACATGTCCAGATAGGGGACACGCTTATACCAGCAGACTTTGTGGTTCTGGAACTTGAAGAAGAACCACGTGACCCCCTGATCTTGGGTAGATCATTCTTATGCACAGCTGGTGCGATTATAGATGTGCAAGGGGGAGCGATCGATCTCCAGCTGGGGGATATGATCGCAAGGTTTGAGATGAATAAGCTGCTCAAGAAACCTATGATAGATGGTCAGACTTTTGTGGTTGATGATGGTTCAGAGGTTGCACATGAGGTTACCGATGAAGTTCTCACTCTCGACCCGTTGGAGGTTGCCTTGACAAAGGCAGAGGGTAAGTATGGATTCTTGAATGAGGAAGCTGATGGTTTTACACGCATTTTGGATGTAGGTACACGGTTCTAGCAACTCGTAGCTTACGCCAGCCTAGACGATGAGAACCAATCAGGGGAGGAATCCGCCGAGGGAGCACCTGCTCCGGATTCCGGAGCACATGCTCCGGTAAAGTCAGCGGACGGTCCTTGGAGCGAGTTAAGAGCTCCAAAGGTAGAGCTAAAACCACTTCCAGCTGGGCTAAGGTACGTGTTCCTAGGTCCTAACTCTACATACCCCGTGATAGTGAAATCTAAACTAAACAATGTAGAGACCGCTTTGCTCCTTTGTGAACTTAGGAAGTATAGAAATGCTCTAGGGTATTCACTAGATGAAATCCCTGGAATCTCACCAGAACTTTGCATGCATAGGATACATCTAGAAGATGAATCAATGACTTCGGTAGAACATCAGAGGAGGTTGAACCCGAATCTAAAGGATGTTGTTAAGAAAGAGATAATGAAACTTCTAGATGCGGGTGTAATTTATGCTATTTCTGATAGTTCCTGGATTAGTCCAGTTCATGTAGTCCCTAAGAAAGGTGGAATTACAGTGGTTAAGAATGATAAGGATGAGTTGATTCCTACTAGGACAGTTACGGGACATCGCATGTGCATAGACTATAGAAAACTTAATGCTGCGACCCGTAAGGATCATTTTCCTTTGCCGTTTATTGATCAAATGCTTGAGAGATTGGCTAACCATCCTTACTACTGTTTCTTAGATGGCTATTCAGGTTTCTTTCAGATCCCAATCCATCCCGACGATCAAGAGAAGACCACATTCACATGTCCTTACGGCACCTTTGCTTACCGCAGAATGCCGTTTGGCTTGTGCAATGCACCAGCGACCTTCCAACGATGCATGATGTCCATTTTCACTGACCTGATTGAGGATATAATGGAAGTTTTCATGGACGATTTCTCCGTCTATGGGAGCTCCTTTTCCGTTTGTTTGTCTAATTTGTGCAGGGTGTTGCAGCGGTGTGAAGACAAACATCTGGTGCTGAATTGGGAGAAATGCCACTTCATGGTCAGAGATGGGATAGTGCTGGGACACAAGATTTCTGAAAAGGGGATTGAGGTTGACAAAGCCAAGGTTGAGGTGATGATGAGTTTACAACCGCCTAATTCGGTAAAAGGGATCCGCAGTTTCCTTGGCCACGCCGGTTTCTACAGACGGTTCATTAAGGATTTCTCCAAGATAGCAAGACCACTTACCCAGCTGTTGTGTAAGGAAGTGAAGTTTGATTTCGATTCTGCTTGCTTGGAAGCGTTTCACACGATCAAGGGAGCCTTGGTTAGCGCTCCGATTGTACAACCGCCAGATTGGGACCTTCCCTTTGAGGTCATGACTGATGCGAGTGACTATGCCGTGGGAGCAGTTCTGGGACAGAGAAAAGACAAGAAGCTGCACGTGATATACTATGCCAGCCGCACCTTGGATGAGGCTCAGTGCAAGTACGCTACAACCGAGAAAGAACTTTTAGAGGTTGTGTTTGCTTTTGAGAAGTTCCGATCATACCTTGTTGGTTCCAAAGTGGTTGTTCACACTGATCATGCAGCATTGAGGTATCTACTGACCAAGAAGGATGCAAAACCAAGGCTACTCCGTTGGATTTTGTTGCTTCAAGAGTTTGACTTGGAGATTAAAGACAAGAAGGGTATTGAGAACGGAGTTGCAGATCACTTGTCAAGAATGAGGATAGAAGAAGAGCTACCCTTGGATGATAGCCTTCCTGAAGAACATGTTTACTCGATCGGCATCTTTGATCCCGCCGAGCACATGCTCCGCCTGGGAGCACATGCTCCGAAAACCCCGTGCAAGGCAATCGATACCAACAAACAGCCGAGTTTTCCTTGGTTTGGAGAGTATGCAAACTACCTAGCAGCAGAGAAAGAACCTACTGAGTTTGTGGGGAACAAGAAGAAGAAGTTCCTAAAAGACATAAGGCGGTATTTTTGGGATGAGCCTTACCTCTATAGGCATTGCTCGGATGGTGTTTTCAGGAGGTGTGTGACTGAGGAGGAGGTTCCTGGAGTCTTGTTTCATTGCCATAGCTCAGCCTATGCTGGACACTTTGCTACTTTCAAAACCGTGTCCAAAGCTCTTCAAGCGGGTTATTGGTGGCCTACCATGTTCAGAGATGCGCAGCGGTTCGTGTCTACTTGCGACACATGTCAGAGACAAGGGAACATCAGCAGGAGGAATGAAATGCCTCAGAATTTCATCTTGGAGGTTGAGGTATTTGATGTTTGGGGAATTGACTTCATGGGACCTTTCCCGAACTCATTCGGCAATGAGTACATATTGGTGGCTGTCGATTACGTGTCCAAGTGGGTAGAAGCTTTGGCCAGCCCCAATAATGATGCAAAGACCGTGCTCAAGATGTTCAAGTCGGTTATTTTCCCACGGTTTGGTGTCCCACGGGTAGTCATTAGCGATGGTGGATCGCATTTCATTAACAAGGTCTTTGAGAGTCTTCTCAAGAAGAATGGAGTGAGGCACAAGGTCGCCACCCCCTACCACCCACAAACAAGCGGCCAAGTTGAGATCTCTAACCGGGAGATTAAGAGCATTTTGCAAAAAACAGTGAACACAACAAGGAAGGATTGGTCTCTGAAGCTAGATGAGGCTCTATGGGCTTATAGAACCGCCTACAAAACACCCCTGGGGACTACACCGTTTCACTTGGTGTATGGTAAGGCGTGTCACCTTCCTGTTGAGCTAGAGTACAAGGCTGCTTGGGCAGTGAAAATGCTGAACTTTGACACTAAGAGCGCCCATGAAAGGAGGAAGATGCAACTGCATGAGCTAGAGGAGATTAGGCACCTCGCCTATGAAAACTCAAAACTCTACAAGGAGCGTACCAAAGCCTACCATGACAAGCGGATCCTCACTAGGACCTTTGCTCCTAATGATCAAGTCTTGTTGTTCAACTCTAGGCTGAAACTGTTTCCCGGAAAGCTAAGATCACGATGGTCCGGACCCTTCACCATCAAGGAGATTAGACCATATGGGGCTGTTGTGTTGCTGGACACAAAAGGAGGAGAATTTGTGGTGAATGGACAGAGGCTGAAGCCATATCTTGCCGCCTCTGAGCACGCAAGGGGTGAAACCTTCGCCCTAGGCGACCCTCCTATTGCCTAAGGAGCTTTCGAGTCAAGCTAACGACTTAAAACAAGCGCTGGGTGGGAGGCAACCCACTTGGTATATATTGCTAAGTTTTTCTTTTTCTTTTTAGGATTTGTTTCTTCTCTTTTCGGTTTCAGGAATGTTGGAAGAAGACGCGGAACACATGCTCGCAGGATGCGAGCAACTCGAGCACATGCTCGGCGAACTGAGAACAAAAGAAAAAAAAGAGAGGAGCGATTGGGCCAGGTAAGTTCAATGCAATTCTTTGGCTCACCCCCACCAGGCTCGTCTTTCTTTGGCTTATTTTCACACTGGAGACGGTGTGAAGTAAGTCCGGGGGAGGGTCACCTATGACATTTGTTTTCTTTATTTTTCTTTTTATTGAGTCAGTTTGTCATGTGAGTCGAACCAAAACTTGTGGGAATTAGGACCGAAATCTGTGATGTTTTTAACCATTTGTGAGTTTGACCATTTTTCCTAGTGACCATTTTTGCAGAACTAAGAGTACAGAGACGAGCTAATACCTCTTCACATTCGGACCCTTCTCCT
>NC_025697.1:12354134-12361817 GCF_000633955.1 Camelina sativa | reverse complement strand
CCAACTTTGAATTGTCTTAACTTGAAATTGAACCAATAGAACCATAGAGTAAAACTTGGTCTTCGTGGGATTCGACCCCTAAGTACTACTTCTTTGCTGTGCACTTGCAGTAGGAAAATAGGGTTTAAAACTCTGTGTATCAATATGCAAACAAACCGTATAGATATTGAGCTGATCAAACTTGGTTGAGATATTCTCATTTATTTGTTTTCACTCGCCTTAATAACGTTAATTTGCCATTCCACCGGTTAACAATCAAAAGCTAGTTTTTGCCATACACGTCTCGACACTTGTGAGTTTTGTACCATGCACCCAATTTGTTTAAATTTCTTGTTATTATTATTTTTCTTCTTGAAATTTTTTAACGCTGACTTCATTAATAATTTGCACCTTCAGTTTTAGCACCATGCATGCTAATATAATAGATCTGTACAATTATTTATGTCAAAATCAAATGATCTAGATACAATGACTTTTTTTTTAGTATCACTTTTAGTCTTGGCGTGTACAGTACATAGGACAATATGGGATACTTGTCATTTTCTCTCAGAATTTAAAGAGCGAGAAAAATCATGCTATCTTATTAGTCATCTCCATACCATTTTCCCTCTCTCAAATTTGGGCCACCCATAGTAACCAAGTAATGTATTAGAGCCGTGTGGGATTCAATGTATCTTGTTTGAAATCATGGTATTTTTAACTATTTCGTAGCATTAACCTATATAAGTTTCAATCTTTTCGTAGAAAATTCTACCAAAAATTGGGTGGACTTTTGCCCGCGAGAAAAATCATATTCAAATTTGGATATGTTGAATTTAATTTGTGGTGGTAAAATAAGTTCACAAAATATTTTTCAGGAATAGTTTCAGTAGGTATTTATTCGGCTTCACTATAAAATGAACGTATCTTCAAAGCAAACCAGACAGTCACATATACTACGCCTCTTCTTAATTCTCACAAGCCATAGATACTAATTCACTTCTTCATTCCTAGAAGCAAACGAATTCTCTCTCCAACCTTCGCCACAAACTTTAAGTTTAAGGTAATATGTGGATCTCTCTCTTCAGATGTTTTTTATTATATTCTTCTATACTAAGTTTTGACACGCAGTGTATCCCATAACAAATTTTTAGTTATTTAATATTAGATAATAATTTTCAATTTACTTGGTTTTAGTTGTTAATTATATAATTTTGTGTCTAATTAATTTATTATTTTGTTTGGATCCGTGCTACAACATGAAACATATATATATATATATATATATAATTATAGTTTATAACCTAAAATGTGTTTATTTTTAAAGCAAATTTCTTATTGGATTTGTTTTGTTTTGTAGAACAATACATAGATATATGGTAGGTTAGGGTACTTTGGTTTCTTAAATGTATATACAAATTATTTTTTTTTATAATTAAAATTATTATTTTTAAAGTAAGAAGGTATAAATAGGTAAAATATTTTGTAGTTTATATAATAAATAAAGATAATTTGTAACTTAATTAATTTCAAACTATACTTGATATTATATGAAATAAGTTAATAGTTTTAGTGTTGGTTTGATAATCAAATCCGCCATGCTAGGCCCGTTTCGCAATGGGTTAAAGATTTTTAATCCGCAAAAAACCATAATACAAAAAAGGAGAAGGAGGCGTCACTTTTAGAAAGACTAATAGGATTTTGGTTTAATTAGATTAAACCAAGATTTAATAAAACCAAAATTAATTAAAATCCACTTATTTGGTTTAATCAACAAAATCCAAAATATAATCCCGGAAAACGGATGTTACACTAGCTATTATATTGACAGGCTTAAATGTGGATAATAATTAATCCGAGTTATACTGCATGATAACATTTTTTGTTTAAAACATTATTATTTTTAATATATTTTCGAAAAATAAACGATGATCAAATTTTTTTTAACTATATTTAATATCTTTTATTTGTTATTGATTCACATTAATTTTTTTGTGTTACATATTTGGAAAATAGTAAAATTGATATTTTAAGATTTTAATATAATAAGAAATATCTCATTAATATTTTTCTTTTTTTATTATTAGGTTTTTTAATTTGTATATATATATATATACTTTTAAATTTTATTTTAAGATTTTATAAAATATTTGATTAATTCTAGCTAATAGACACATATTATTAAATTCTAACTAATATACATATAAAATTACATTTATCATATATAAAAATAATATTCATTTGATGGTGTAGAGAAGTTATCATCATTTATGTATTTGATTTAGAATTACAAAGATATTTTTATAACAAAAGATATATTATTTTTTAAGTTTGTGCATCTTGTTCTTTATAAAATATTTTATAATCATGAAAATAAAGTATTTTATTAAAGTAATTGATAATTAAATTTCATTTTTAATTATTTATTAATAATTCTTAGTTATTATTGGTAAGATCCATACTAAATGCAGTTGGATTTTGGATACTCTAATTGGGTGATCCAATTGAATTTTCAGCAATACCAAATTGCTCTTATTAATTTAAAAAAACTTTTTCTAAAAGCAATAACTGAGTGGTTAATGATATAATTAGATTCATAATGTTAGACATATTATAATTTGTACTTCTCTTTTAATATCATTAAGGTATAAATACTAAGATTTAAGGCGTAATATACACTAGAACGATTTTAGAGATGAAATATTTAAGAGATGGCATCCTATTAGTAGCATTTTTAATAAAATTTTAGAGATGAAATCTTTTTGAAAAGTGGTATTGGAAAAAATGCATGTTTAAACTTTAAAGTTCCTTTAAATTTACTTTTATAATATTTTTGGAATTGTTCAGTGATTAAATTGTTTTTTAGTGTTTACATAATAAGATAATGTTAGGACCAGAATTTTTTGTTTTATTAATTTAGAGTGATTATTAGTTTATCAAATATTATTTTATAGAGGTTTTACTTGATGTTAGTTAGCCCGGTTCTATATTTTCCATCCATTTAGCATGCTTTTCTTTTGTGGTTAATTGTCCACTTGACAGAAATATAAACAATTCAGTTTTTGTGTAGGAAGCAAAATGAGTTTCTGGTGGTATATCATTGCCTTGTTCCTTTCATCTATGTTGATTATAAAGAAGACGAGAGCGAACAAGAAGAATCTACCTCCTGGACCACCAAGACTTCCTATAATTGGAAACTTGCACCAACTCGGATCAAAACCTCACCGTTCCATGTTCAAATTATCCGAAAAATATGGACCCCTAATGTCTCTTAAGTTTGGGAGTGTGTCCACTGTTGTGGCATCTACACCAGAGACAGTGAAGGAAGTCTTAAAAACGTTTGATGTAGATTGTTGTTCGCGACCTTATCTGACTTATCCTGCAAGAATGACACACAATTACAAAGATCTTGCCTTTTCTTTCTATAACAAATATTGGAGGGAAGTACGAAAGATGACAGTTGTTGAGCTCTACACTGCAAAAAGGGTAAAATCATTTCAATACATAAGAGAAGAAGAAGTTTCATCTTTTGTCCAATTCCTCAAAGAGTCTGCTTCGTTGGACAAACCAGTTGACTTCAACGAAAAGTTAGTGAAACTCTCTGGGAATGTGATTTGTAAAGTTGCATTTGGGATAACTCTCACAGGGAGCAAACTTGAGAATACTTTTGAGGAAGTCGTTCAAGGAACCATGGAGGTGCTAGGTAGCTTTGCAGCAGCGGATTACTTCCCAGTTGTTGGTAAAATCATCGATAGGGTCACAGGATTACACAGCAAATGTGAGAATGTTTTCAAGGCACTTGATTCGTTTTTCGATCAATCTATAAAGCATCACCAAGAAGATGAATGTGTCGATGATGATATCATTGCTTTGCTTCTCAAGATGGAAAGGGGAGAAACTGGGCTCGGAGAGTTTCAACTAACTCGAAACCACCTCAAAGGAATCCTTCTGGTAAGTATTTGGAACCTCTCTATATATCCGAAGTTACCTAAAGTTTAAAAATATTGTGTCCTCTTGGATATTGCAGAACCTTCTTCTTGCGGGAACAGACACTGCTGCAAACACCGTGACATGGGCGATGACACATTTGATTACAAACCCAAGAGTTATGAAGAAAGTGCAAGCGGAGATGAGAGAAGTGATCAAAAACAAAGATGATATCACCGAAGAGGCTATAGAACGACTCGAGTATTTGGAAATGGTCATTAAAGAAACATTTAGGATAAACCCAGTTGTGCCACTACTAATTCCAAGAGTGGCTTCAAAAGATCTAAAGATTGGAGGTTACGACATTCCAAAGAAAACTTGGATCCATGTCAACGTATGGGCTGTTCATAGGAATCCAGACGTTTGGAAAGATCCGGAAGCTTTCATCCCTGAGAGGTTTATGGATAGCGAGGTTGACTATAAAGGTTTAAATTTTGAGTTGTTGTCGTTTGGTAGCGGAAGGAGAGTGTGCCCAGGTATAGGAATGGGTATGGCTTTGGTACATTTGGCTCTTATCAATCTTCTTTACCGTTTCGACTGGAAGCTTCCTGAAGGAATGAAGATTGAAGATGTTGATCTTGAAGAATCGTATGGACTTGTTACTCCTAAGAAAATTCCACTTGAGCTTGTCCCCGTCCTTACCCAATGGACTTGAGCTTCACTTCACTTTTTAATTTCATAGTTCAAAATAAATAATGTGAAGATCTTATACCATTACCATATCATAAATAATGTGAAGTTCTTATACCATTACCATATCAAGAAAATGTTTGTTAAATCTGATATCTTGTGGCGTAAACACAACTTCTTGGAACCATTACTACCGAATCAAATGACAGAAACATAAAGTTTTAACTAAGACTAGAGCTAAGCACTCACAGTTGGCGATGGAGGAAAACATTGTCTTCTCCTTTCCCCTCTTCTGCTTCGGTTTAAAGAGCCCGACGAAGAAAGCAAAGGGTCAGGTGGAAATCTACTTGACCTGCTTCGAAGTTTCTTATTTGCTGCTTCCGGAATCTTCTCTTCCTTTGATCTCACCTGCCTCACCTTTGTCTCATTCAGCTCCGCCGGCAAAACACAGTTGCAAAACAAACCTAAAGGACAAAAAAAACAAACAAACCTAAACTTAAGAGCTTATACATAAAACAGAGTAAAAAAGTCAGTGTTCTGTTTTGTAGCTTCTTACCAAAGCGAGCAAGACGGTTAACCCAACTAGGGATCGATCTCCGAGTCAACTGAACACAAACGTCATTGGAGAAATGATTACAGTTCTTTGTGATCAAATGGTAAGTGTTTCCACTATATTCTTCAGCAAGTTTCTCCATAAACGCACGAACTTTTTCAGGATCCAAATCAGTTCTTCCAATCAAAATAGACTTCCTGAATGTAAAACCCGGACATTGCTTCGGTTCCACCTCGAATATCCCCGTTGTCGAATGGTCGTGAGCACCAAAACCGTATTCAACCCCATGAACTAAAACCAAACAGTTGATAACAACACAATATCATAAATCCAACAACTCTGTTTCATTTATTTTAGGAAGTAAACAAAAACTATACAACTTATAGATCTCAAATTCTCAATATTAAAACATCACTCATTTTTGGACAGACATGTCTAATAAGATAGTAACACAACAATTACACATTAAAAACTCTGGTAAGTCATAGTCTCTCTCATAGAAGCTGATCCAAATTGGGTCAAACAAAAGTTTCCAGTTTTGGAATCTATCGAGAAATGAAACTTGTCTATTTCAATATCTACAAACAATAACCAAACTAAAAAAAAAAAAAAAAGCCTCATACTTTAAAACCAAACAAGCTCAAACAGAATCAAATAAGAATTTTTCAAGACCCAAATTCGAAAGTTGTAATCTTTAACCAAAACCCACCAATAATTTCCAAGAAAAAATTTCAAATTTTGAGAGGTACCTTCAACACCAGAGTGATAGATCCCAAGTCCTAACCAATAAGCATAGCCATTGATAGGTGTTAGATCGTATACATTCAGATAAACCGGAACAGAACCAGGTTTCTTCTTCCGGCCAGTCACCACCACCATTCTACACAACATCTCTTTTTTCTTTAATCCGACAAAAGAGGAGCTTCGAATCTTATTCTCTCTGTGTTCTGTCAATCTGAGAGAGAGAAGCTTCTGATGATGTTTCCTTCTTTCTTAAAAGCTACATTCTCTTTTCTTTCTCTCTCCTCTTTGTGTCATCATCCTTTGCTCCTTTTGTTTTAGGGCATAAATTGTTTTCTAATCCCTATAATTTACGTGTCTTTCACGTTTTGCCCCAATATTTATGAATTGGACTACGACGCCGACGAGGACTACTAGTTAGAGAGGCTATCAATACTGTTTACTAGTGGTAGATTGTGTAATTAATGTGGAAAAGGAGGGTGAAAAGGTAAATTATATTAGAATAGAAATAGAAATCGACAAAGCCACGAGCCCATGTCTCATCAGGAGTTTGTGACTTTGTGTACGTTTTAAGCAAAACAATGACTAAGCTGTTAGGGCGTGAAGTTGGCATCATAATTACATTTTTTTTATATCTTTTGACCCAAACCAAAAAAACAAATTACGCTGACTTTACTTGAGAATTACATATTGATTCTTTTGCTTTTATGTGATTAATCATTAATGTATAGATATGATACTTTAATTAGTTGAAAAAAACGTAATTCAAGGACGAATAGAAAAAAAAGGTAATTCAAGGATGCGCATATATCAAATATTTTGTAATGTTGTTAGGTTCGAATTATTATTATTATTTTTTTGAGTTTAAGATCATTATTCAATACTTTCATTAACAAAATACAAAAATATAAAGAAAAGCTTATAATTTCATGTAAAAATAATGGACAAAACATATCGTGACTTGGCATTGGGTTAACATAACTCTTCACAAATGTTTTAGCCGTCTTTTAACAATTGTTCAATTTATAGTGGAATGAACATTAGACTTGTAAAACGTATTAAATTGGTATTTGATCATTCTTTCTAAACATAAGTTTTGTTTATTTCCCACTGAATTCTAAAGATAAGAGTTATATCATATCAGAAAGCTGATTTAACATTTAATCAGATTTTGGTTTGTTCATTACTCGATAGATTAATTCTAAAAAGGTGGCTTTTAAAAAGTCAACAAACTACGTATGTCTATTTTATGACTTACAACAATTAAATAGGCTTGGCCATTTGTAGAACGACTTTGTAGACCAACAAGTTGTGTACATCATTATTATATTTTTACGACTTCTAAGTTCTAAAATGATGATAATGTAAGTTACTAGTATTATATTCTAGTGATTATTTTTTTCAACTACCATATTTATCATAAGTTGAAATATAGATTTTATATTGGTTATGATTGGCACTAATAGTCACAGTCAGAGACTTATAAATGAAAATTTGTTCTGTTTTATAGTCAATAGGTTTTTTTTCTTCATGATGTCAAATACATAAAATGCGAAAATACATATAAAGATGTCAAAAGCAACGACGACGATATGGGGCCGATCACTTGTATTTGTATCTTCCTTATCTTTTTCGATAACGTTGTTCGGTGGACCTGATGAAAATGAAATGAAACTCCTCTCGGCTTTTCTAAATTTTCCAACAAATCCATACAGAAAGATCATCGCCGGTCGAATTAAATTAGTAGAATACGTGGTTCCTCTCTAAAGCAACTAAGCAAGGCATATCACTTA
>NC_025697.1:12298577-12353462 GCF_000633955.1 Camelina sativa | reverse complement strand
AAAAAAAAAAAAAAAAAAAAACTATTAATTCAGACATCCCGAACATGATTTGCATTAAACTGAGGCAGATCGGCCAACTCATATCTTTCATCACCAACATATTCGGCGGGAATGACTTATTAACCAAGTGGCTAACGGTTCACCCGTTTTTGGATATGATAAACTTGTTCATCCCCGGTCATGTAGTCCTATCAAACCTCTTTCACCTTGCAAATTGAAAAAAAAAAACAAAAGAAGTGATCTTAACTCTTTGTCATAATGTTTTCAATATACAAGTATCTTTTCTCAAAAAATTTATTTCCACAACTCCAACCTCTTTTTGTCCGTTATCCTTTTGAACAAATTAATTAATTCAATGTTCTTCCGGCATTTTTTTTTCTTTAGTACTTTCTCCTTTAAGATCATATCTTCATTTTCCTGTCTTTGTTTCTCGTGCTAGTTATATATTGTTTTCGTTATGATTTAAGCATTAACTAATGTTGTAGTTACTTCCCCAACACTGAATGATTCTCTCGAAGCTATTTTGAATCCACGAACATAAGATGTCCTCAACATGTACCTTCATACTCACGCAAAAGTAAAACTGATCAAAGAAGTATTTTTATTGAACTAACAATAAGAATATGCCATATTCGAATTTGAACTCAAGATGTTTTAAAAAAAAAACTAACACAAAACATAGGAATAATACTCTGGTCCTTTATATTGTCATTTGGTTAGAAGATATCGTGAATGACATTTCTGATAGGACCTTACGATTATTTTGTAATGAGAAGGTAACGTTTCTACATCCAGTATAACAAATCATCACAAACAAAATGATACTATCTTAAGTATAAATAAGTAGGTTCTACAACGGTTATTTATACTATTTACAAAGAATCGATTAAACTGCATTAACGTTATTTTATCGACTTGACGACACACACAATCCTCTAAGCAACAAAATTTTCGTCCCTCCGATAAATTTTAGAATCCATTGGCTGGACCTTCAAAACTGTCGGAGAATGTCCTTTTCAGCTTAGTCATTGTCATCTGTAGGCCTTGAGGCCCAACAAAAGAGACTCATTTTACTAAACATGTCCGTTTCGGGACGAATTATGTAACCGATCAAAATACCTATTCCCGAGTTTCCTAATTAACACATCCCAATATTTTCATATACTACAAATTTTAGAGCCAGAATGTAATAATATACAAGAAGATAAAGATGAAACTACGGGCTCGTCAGGTAATTTGGTTCTGCATGGCACCATTGGACCATGTGTGATTGTCCAAATTTGTTCTTCTTGGATTTATTCATGGAACTGTCTGACTTTTCTTCATTCATTCAGAATATTTTTTTTCTGTGTGGATACAAAAATCCGTTCCCTGTGCAAAGAAAGAAAAACGATATGACAGAGCCTTAGTTGAGTTGAGTTCAAGCTTAAACCGGTCCAGATAATTCTAGTTCTAAACCAAACTCAATTTCGTGGTTGAGTAGCCGGTATATATATATATTTTTTTTATATGATAACTAGATATGATCCGGACTTTTACCACCCGTATGATTATAGGGTGAGTGCAGTCGTCGAGTAGTCCATTCACCGGGGTTTTAAATGAGCATAAAGCGTGACACCATTTCGGCTGGACAAATAGAGTGATTTTGTAAATTTCGTGCTTGAGAGAAATTGATCCTTAACATCATGTATGATGTATCTATAAGGCAACTCCTCCTCAATAGCAATGCACTATACTACCACCGCTTGGTTAGAATTTGCTTTGTTAAGGCTAAGGGTAAGTAAGTAATTAAGAGATGTAGGTGTATCTCTTCTCACGTGTTAGAGTTTGTTAAAACGGACTTGTCTCTTTTATTTCTTAATAAGAGCGGAGATTAAGCTCGATGTATGGTAATGAATCTGTAGTCAACTCTTGTAACTCTGAAAGACCAATTAGATCAATCAGATTTCATAATCGGTTTCGACTTAAGGAGATCTTAGCTTGTTCTTGATTCGATTGGTTTTGTCGATTAGTCTAAAGGAGTTCTCGGTTATTTGGTGTTTCGACCGCAAGAAATTATGTTCGACCATATTTGAAAAAACACGTGAACTCTTTGGTTATGAAAGCAACATCTATGACGTGTTTTTTTTTTTCTTATAATGTTTTTCTTCTAATAATCTCATTCGTTGTCTAGTGTCCACCAGTTTGAGGCCTAACAAAGAGAACCATTATTGGATGCTTTATTTAACGTTACATGCTACATTTTGTTAGTTACTGTCATATTAGTATTAGGCATAGCGATGTATTCATATAGTGATCCAATAAACATTCTTATAGTAATCTTTGCTTTTAGTGTCACCATCATCCTACTCAGCAACTGTCTTCTTTTAAAAGTTATATTTGTTTTGTTCTGTTTAAATGTCTTGTTAGCAACTTTTAAATAAATAGAATGATTGTTCTAACTTTTAGGTAACCCAACTTTGACATTATAATATTAATTCATTTTTCTTGTGAATATAACCAAATCTTCCCACAGATCTCAAATATCATCTTTTCCTTTTCTTTGTTTTTTTGATTTTCCTTTACTCTATACTTTATACGGTTGTTGGGTGTCTACCTGAAATCCGTTGATGTAAAGTCTAAAAATCTTAGATACAGTACTATGTGGAAAAGATGTACATTAGCTGTTTTTACTAGACACAACATTTACTAACAATAACATGAAAAACAGTTGAAGACACTAAATTCAAGAAGGATTTCTTTGCATTTTAGTATATTTTTAAACTTTAATTAGAAATAATAGTACAAATACTATTTAAAAAAAGAAAGAGTCATGTTTTAACATATGTGTAATACACATGGTGTGAGATAGGATAGAGAGTGGGGTAATGTTGAAATGAGCTAAATTACAAATAAGGGCATAGTGCTTTTTGTTTAGTTTTTTAATTAACAGTTTAACACCCTCTCTATTCTCCGTCTCTCACTTTTTATGGCATTTTTTTATTTGTCTTCTTTCATTATTTCTTTATTTGAGAAAATATATAAAACAACAGTTAGTTAGAAAAATTGAAATAAAGAAATTACCCCATTCTACTAATTAGTGATACACTCTCCTAATTACGAAGTTACCGACTAGAAGATGGAGAGAGCACTATAAAAAATTCTTCCGCTCAAAGAAGAACAAGAAAAGTGGTGTCCCCTTTATCGAGGTACTGTAGCGGTTGAATTGTATAAATTATAATAATTAGTAAAAAATAAATTAGTTTAGTTAGAAAATGAAAAAATTTGAAATAATAAATTATTATTTAATTCAGAATATGAAATATGAACATAGTTAAATGAAAATTATTAAAAATGCAAAAAATTAGTTTTGTCGTAGAGATAATAGATTAGGATAGTAAACTATCATAAATTATAAAATAAAATCGAATTAAATAAATTATTGTCATATAACTTTTTTTATTAAAAAAATTCATGAAAGTATTATATGAACTATATTTTTCTTTCTTTTGTTGGAGAAAAATAATCAAATGTCAAAACAAAGAATAAAATGCCAAAATAAAATTTTTGCAACTTTTACATATGTAAATCACCAAACGTTGGTTTCTTCACGTGGTTGAACTTGGTGTTTGCAACCACCAATACTAAGGTTTAACCACCTTCTCCAACCAAGATTTTCAATCGCCTTCTGCAACCGCTTTGTTGATTGGTGACTATTAGAGCGGTTCGTTGGCAAACTATATTTTTTTTTTGTCAAACATTTGCAAACTATGTATATAAGTGACACCAATCAAACTCTGTATATATTTAATTATATATGTACACTTAATAACGTGTACAAATTATATATATACAATTAATAAGGTGTAAATATATAAAATTTGAAAAATATTTAACATTAACAAATAAAATCATCAAACAAAATGCATGTAAAATGTAGAGATAAAAACATAGATATTTTTGTGCTTGAAAAAAACTTTAAGAAAAAAATTATGTTACCAAATATTTGAATATAACAAGATAGGAGGGAATGTGATTGCAAAAAAAAAAAAAATTAAAAAAAAATAAAAAATATTTTTTTTTGGTTTTCTCTCACACATAACAAATGGAATACCCTTTTGTAACTAACCATTTTCCCTAATATTTATATCTCACAACTAATCTATCTCACGAAGGGGACAATACTTTGGTTCACCCACCTCTTTATTCACCTCTTTATAAGATAAGGAAACAAAATTTGTATATATTATTGTAAAATAAAAAATCCAAACTGCTCTTTTATAAACCAAACCGATATAGAATTCTGTTCTAATTATAAAATCTAAACTCTAATCGTCTCATTTGTAAATCTAAACTGATATATAATTTTGTTAAACTGTAAAATCTAACCCCTAACCACCTCATTTGTAAACCCAAACCATCGTATAATTTCGTTCAAATTGTAAAATCTAAACCCTAACAACATCATTTGTAAACTCAAACCGACATATAATTTCATTGTAATTGTAAAATCTAAACTCTAATCACCTCATTTGTAAACCCAAACCGACTTATAATTTCGTTCTAATTGTAAAATCCAAACCCTAATTCTCATTTATAAACTCAAACCGATATATAACCTCGTTTAATTATAAAATTTAAATCAAACTAATATTTAACTTTTCTTAATTAAAAGTATACATAATTTATTTACTTAATTTGTTTTATTTTTTAACTTAATTTTAATTTAGTTTTAAATACAATATTAGATAGAAGATTCTGATTGGTTGAGAGGAGAGGAGGTGTAAGGGATGAACCTAATTATTTTTCCACAAGGGGTCCTATTGACTATTTCTCATATTTTGAATAGTATATGTACTCATTTTCCAATTAAGTTTGAGAAATGCACTATTTTGCCAAAAATCTCATTCAAGAATCAAGAAAAAGAATCTCAAAGCTTGAGCGACAAGTCAAGCTTATGTTGCTCTTCATGATTAGTAGTACTTAACAATCTCCGTCTCCGCACCATTGTTCAAGAGCCGGCGTCCCTTCTAGAATCCTTCCTATGTTGCTTGATGATCTACCGATGTTATTGGACAGTGAAGGATCCATCATCATTCTTTGATGGTGATGATGATGAAGATTCTCAGTTGTAGGCAATTTACCTATGGCTGGTTGTTGATCAAACGGAAGTCTTGACCAGTTGAGCTGACCATAGTGACCACCAAATCCGTTATATGAACTTACCTTATGGCTCATCGAATGAGCTTGAATCCCTAATGACCTGTTGTTGTATTGTCCATGGAAAGGAAGTGGAGAGAAACCGTAAGGATGTCCAAAATCTGAGGCTGATGCTGCCAGACGTTGTCCTCTCTTTGCCAACGTGCGCTCTCTCTTGTGTGCGTTTTGGTGACCACCAAGCGCTTGTGAGCTATAGAAAGTTCTTTGACAGTAGTTGCATGAGAAAAGCTTTTGTTCTGTGGATGTAGTTCCCTTAACGTTACTGGTTGTGTCTATGCAGTCAATGAGATTGAGTTCTTTATTGAGCTGTTCTTTACTAGAATCACGAACGTCTCTTTCTTCGTCTTTGGTTCTCTGTTCTAGGCTCTGTTGGTTTAGAGAATCTTCATTTGGAAAAGTTTCGGAGGAAGAAACTATGGAAGCGTCCATGAGAGCTAAAAAGGGAACAGATTTTTGTAGGTGATGATTTCTTATCTCTATCTCTTTCTATTATTAATAGGCTAATAGCTATGGAAGAGGTTTTATATCAGTGAATGGGAGCAGAAGTAGATGGTATTAGAAAGGAATAGACAAAGAAAACAAGACCCTACACTAGAACAATTCTTTAGGTTTTTGTAATAAGTGGACCAACGTACGATAATGAGAGCGATAGGTAGGTTTGGTTTGCTGTCACACCCTTCTCACGAAACACTTTAAAGCTAGTTGATTGGAACTACACCTTCTTAATACCTCTCTCTATCTCAATATATATATATATATATATATATATATATATATATATATATATATCTATATATAATAGGACCATTTCCTCGTTACGTTGCTTCCTCCTTCAATAACCCAATCAATTCATTAATAGGAGGTATTCAATCAAAATTTCAGTATGAAATTGGTTTTTGAATTTTGATTTTTGTTTTCGATTTATATAAGTCAAGAGAACTTGTTCGGATTTTAATCAATGCTTTAATTTGCAAATGAATCTAGGGTTTAGTTTGGTGCTTTTTTATGTCTGAGAGATTGGTTTGAATTCGTATTAACTTTTATGGATATAAAAAAGTGAATCCATTTAAACCATATATTAAACTATAGTTCAGTTTTCAGATATTTATGTCTATCAGTAATGAATACTCTTACATACATTTTTGAAATGTCATAACTCATCAAGCCAAAACGTGTATATCTTGTTGATTAAACAACCTTATGAATATGATCAACAAAGATTATTTAAATTTGTGTTGGAAGTTGAATCCCCTACATATATATAATGATCATGAATTCATGCTGTTTGTTTTTGTTGAAGATGATAAATTGGTAAACTTAATAATTGAGTTTGTGCAGTTTCCACTTTATTTATATATGAGAACCTTTTCTTTTAGGAAGAGAAAAAGCTAGGAGTTAAGGGATACAAAAGAAAAAACAACTGAAAACGAAGCAGTTTCTCAAAATAGTTAAATTGAAAAGGAAGAGTACTGTTAATGGACCATCCAAAAAATTTCAGGCCAGTTTAGTCTAATTTTTGTAACTCCACGAGGTAAGTGACCATTTCTGTCTCCTACTCTCCTTTGGCTTCTCGTGTGGGTCTCTCCTTCATCTGTTCCTTCCTTTGTCCTCTATTGAGACTAGAGCAAAGCTCAAACTAATTACAGAGTTAATAACAAACCACTTGGTTAGAAGTTAGAGCATATACCTTACTTACTTTATTTTTCCTCTTCTTCCTCTTTGACTTTGCCTCAAATATATTTTATTTAGTTGACCGTCTAATTATTAATTTGTGGGTCTAATAAAAAATTCATCTATGGAAGTATCTACACTCATAGAACAACTTGTAAACCACTCAAATTAAAGTCGTAACACACTTACATATGCAATGATAGAGGATGGGAGTACATATATCTATCGATTTTGTTTCGTATCTTAGTGAGAAATTGTTGACCATGTTTATGACTTGAAGAATAGTATTAAAAGATAAACCTTTTAAATTTGTGTAAATCTTAAAGGAAACCACGATCTTCTTCTTTATCGTCTAAAGAGTTTTGTGGATTTGTCAAAATGTATTTTGGTTTCCCACTTAATTTCATCGTGATATACAAACTAAGGTTGCATGACAAAAGTCGTTTTCTTCAACCACTTGAAACTTTTCTTTTCGAAAGCCACGTCGGCGCAAGATCAAACCCACTTGAGCGTCGAGTAAACGTGTTTCTTTCTCAACATCTTCAATAGTATAATTCCTAACAATCTAACCACTTTAACATTTCCAACGTTTAACTTATAAACTTATTTCGCACATATAGCAGCCAAGTCTAATTTACTTTACCTAGTTATGAAATAGAAATATCTAATAATGGTTTAAACTTTAAACTTTGTATATTTGTCGTATGGGATTGCTACCTAGTTATTGGTCCAACGTTTACATATGGCCGACACAGAAATGGGAAAGCTGATTCAGAATTACATATTATCTTCGTTAGAAAAAAGCTAAGTGACTCTAATCAAATGGTTAACGTTACCTATACGATTAATTTTTCTATCAAGATTTAATTCTAGTAAATTATGTTATTTGCATAATAAAAATTGAATTATAGGTTGGACATTATCTATCTAAATGATGTAAAAACTAATTGTTTTTATAAATTATGTTATAATTAATATATATTTGTTGGGATTGTTTATGAATTTTATCTCCGTTTACCGTGTATTTGGGCATCGCCTTATTGAGTATAAGGAATTTTAATTTTATATCGTATACTTTTAGGATTCAATTGTTATTGTTTTATGGATTCTTAAATTTTCTTAGTAAATCCATTGTTATTCACTTATTGTTTTGTAGCTTTTACATTCCATTTAAAATCTTTTGTTAATTTTCTTGTCAATAATTTTGTAATTTTATTATAATCTAGTGTTATTGGAACACATATTTTTTAAGAAATTTTCACAAATCACACCAAAAAAACATTTTCTCTCATGAATTGACAAAGTCAATCTCACTTTTCACACAATAGCCACCCTAAAAAAAGAGACAAAAATACCCTGTAACTAGAAAATTATAGTTTGGTGTCATTACTCAAAGGTGTCCTGTTCGGTTAATTAAAAAATAAAAATAAAAATTGAAAGTTATCTTAAGTGTTTGGTTCTTCTTCCTTCACATAAAAAATAAACTGAGAGAACAATAGTAAGAAATTCCGATGAAACAAAATTGTGTTTAGCACTCCAGGAAGAAGAAGAAGAGGAAGAGAAATATTTTGATTTGCTGTGTAGAACTCCGGCGAGGAAAAAAAAAGAAAAATGATTCTGATTTGCTTCATTGATTTTTCCAAACACTTTAAAAACTAAAAAAATTTAGATTTTTGAATTTAAAATATGCTACTATATGTTAGATTTACCAGGTTTAGGTGTAAATTACATTAAACTGTAAAGAAAAACAAGGTTCAAGAGGAGCTGTGAACATGGCAGCAATATTAGGGTTGCAAAAGATACCAATGTTGAAGAAGAGTGTAAAAATACAATTTTATCCTCTATTAAAAACAGTTTTATGGACGTACACATTAAACAAAAGAACATAATGGACGTACACCAAACTATTACGTACATTAAACAAAATATTATGTACGCCAAACTATTATGTGTATAATTCCGGCGTGTTTGGATGTGTTAGAAGATTTAATGAGTTTGGGTGTGTATAATTCCAGCGATAAGAAGAAGTAGAGGAAAATTTCAGTGAGTTTTGGTGTGTAGAACTCCGGTGAGAAGAAGGGGAGGAAATTTTTGATGTGTATGGGTGTGTAGAACTCTGGCGAGAAGAAGAAAAAGAGAAAATTTCTGGTGAACAACAACGACAATATTAGCTAGGGTTGTAGAAGAAGATATGTTGAAGATGACTACAAAATTACAATAATGTCCTTCATTTAAACGGATTTGTGGACGTACACTATGCAAAAGAATGTTATGTAGGTACACCAAACTGCAACATACACTAAATAAAAGAACGTTATGTACGTACACCAAACTGCAACATACATAGTTTATATTTTTTTACACCTCTATAACTATGTTCAACGATGGGTTTGACACCTCTATAACTATGTTCAACGGTGAGTTTATTTGTAATTGTGAGAATGTGTTATTGCTTCAGTTATACATATCTTTATGTGTGATTGTTTCACTTCTCTCCCTAATTAGTCTCAAACAATATTGAATGACATAGTTCGTTTTATGATGATTGCCATCGCATTTCTCACATAAGTACATGATTTGAATGTTACATTAAAATAATTGCTGTACATACATGTTTTGAATGTTTTGTTTGTAAACAACTTGTGTGTTCATATTTACGTATACGTTCATATGAACGTACACATATATATGTACGTACATTAAAATAACTTGTGACCACTAGTGAGGTATTGTAGGACATGATTTCAAATGTCAATGTAGTTGTCGACATTGTTGATTTTTTTTATGTTTCATTAGTTAGCTTCAAACCTGCAATTGGGGTACGATTGCCGGTGAAAATGCAAGCATTTCTCTCATGGCAAATTGTATAAACCGCTGCTTGAGCCGCAATAAGCTTCAAGGGGGTTATTTTTGGTTCATTAGAAGGGGATCTCAGACAAAGAAGGAACTGATCCTAAGTGTTGAAATCTATGTGAAAATGTAATTGCAATTTGTAATCATAAGTGCAAGAATGGAAGAGAAAAAATGTATGTGAGATAGAAAAGTTTGAAATAAAATTTAAATTTAGAATGTAATATTGCACTAAGTAGTATATATTTAGTGTAAAATGTGGCGTATATCGTATATATGTATTTAGTATAGTGATGTAGGGTATGTGTACAACATTATGTAATATTATATACACTTCCTACTTATATATGTTTTTTTTGTAGAAACACTCCATCCTTGTATTTTCATATATATATACAATCTTGCACAAAAATTATTACCATGTACGTACTAATTATTACCATATCCGTACACATAATTATACAAATCATTTTAATATTTACGTACACAAAAGTATAAATTTATTACCATTTACGTACACATAACACATATGCACATGTTAATGTTAATCTCGAATCATTTTTAACGGTACGATTCAAATTAAAAAAAAAAGTTATGAAAATGGGTCTTAAATGATAGAGAAAAATGAATTGTAATTAAAAGTACAAATATAAAAAATAGTTATAACGCTAGAAAGAGAAAAAATGTGAAAATAAAAGAGGTTGAAGAAATAATAATAAATTTATATTATCTAATATTTCATATTTTTTATTTATATTTTTTTTGTAGCTGATGAAAAAAACTAACTACCCATAAATAATTACTGTATCATCTAGTTTAGTTATATGGATATTTTGGTATAAAAAATACCTTGTGGCTATTCTATGAAATTTGTGTTTGACTTTGCCAGAAGATGAATAAAAAACATGAACAATTGCTATTCTATGTAATTTACCCTATTTTTTACTATTTTTTTTTTGTTAAAAGGTTTTCTTGTAGATAATAAAGTATTACATAAGGAGTCGTTAATACAAAAGAAAGAGGGAGAAATCTAGATTACAGAAGATAAAAAGAGATTTATAATAAAGAAAGGAAAGATCAAGTCTCAAAGAGGAAGGGAACAAGACAAGAAAATGCTACAAGAGATTATAAAATCTCAGATTTCTCACGGAGGAGCAAAGGAGGAGGTCTGGGGCCCTGTCCAGCAATGGAGTAATGGAGCTCGCCTCGAATTTTGAAAGACTAAACTTTGGGCTCTATTCCTGACCGCACTTAAGACTTTATGAAAAACTGATTGGGAAGACAAAGTGGTGCCACAATGGTACCTGGGATTTCTCTCTCTCCAGATTTCATAAATACACGCTTGCCATCCCTGAAGCAAGGCTAGAGAAATGTCTTTGTTTGAAGAAACAGATGGTAGTCATTCCATAATCTGATTCCATGAGATAGGAGGGACTATAATCAACAACTTTGATACCATCTTTTTCCACATATCTACTGAGAAGTGACAATTGAAGAACAAGTGGTCTCTAGTTTCATCTTCAACTCCACAAAGAAGACAAATCGTGCCCACATCGCAATCCCATTGAGAAATTCTATCCATAGTTGGATTACGGTTCAGAACAAATAACCAAACAGAAAAGCATGTTTTGGAATTCTGGCCTTGTGCCACACCAAAGAGGACCAAGTAACCAAAGATTTTTTATCCCTAATATGATTCCAAACATGACGAGAACAAAACGATGTCTGAACCCGCTCATCAAGCAACCAAACTGCAGTATCATTATAAGCCGAAGGACAAATAGTTGTGATATGGGTATAGAGTAGGATTTGTTTTTCTGACCTTGCAAGAGAGAGATTCCAACCTGTGGGAGTAAGCTGATCCTTGACTGTAGCAAACAGAGGAATGCCAAGAAGCATTGGCCCGTTATTACCAAATAATTGAATAAGTGGTCCGAGCGGAGTCCATGGATCCCACCAGAAAAGAGTATTTTCACCATTTACAATTTGAATCCTGAGAAGAGACCATGCCTTTGGTCTTAACTTCAGAAGATTGCGGAACATCCAAGAGTACCTGTAGTTCCGTACATTTAGAGCCCAGAAAGAAGCGTGAGAAATATATTTACTCCTCACCCAAGCCACCCATAAAGAACCAGCTTTAAAGTACAACATCCAAATGAGTTTTAGACCGCATGTTTCATTCCAAGCTGTTAAGTTTCTCAAACCTAAACCACCTTCTTGCTTAGTGGTAGAGATGTTTAACCAAGCCACTTTTGCCCCTTTTGCTGTTTGAACTGATCCATGCCAGAAAAACGCACTACAAAGAGTATTTATGCGTCGAATGACCTGCTTTAGGAGAAAAAAAGCTGAACTTCAAAAACCAATGATCCCAGAAATGACAGAAGATAGAAGTGTATACTTTCCCGCTAAGCTTAAGTAACGATGAGTCCAACTATTAAGCTTCTTTCTAATTTGTGCTAGTAGAGGATCAAAATCAGCTACGGTTTACTATTCATTGAAATATAACTGAACGTTTTCAATAAATAGGTTTTCAATACACAGAACTGATCTCTACAAAATTTAATAAATAGGTTTTTGTATATGCAATAAATGTTAGATCAATGAATAATGTGAAATTGTGAATTGTCAAAGTTTATTATGGATTATGTTAGCTTTATGAGTATTATAATTTTCCACGTATAATATTATATGATATAGTTTACATCAATCATGGTCAAAAGATACAGAACATTGGATCTTACTTTAAATAGATGGTGACATGTAGCGAATCATAATTTCCCTTGTATGTAAATATTTGATTTGTCTTTCAATTATTTAAATTTAATTCTCACAGATTCTTTCAAACCAGCTGTAAATTTTTTTTCTATTTTTTATCTGAAATATATATATATATATATATATGTGGTAAGTCTCATGTAGTAAAGGTTCTAAACAGTAACTCGGTTTTTGGGACCTTATTATAATCTACTAATATTTTACAAGATTAGCCAAATTTACTCAATTCAATAAAGTGACAAGTTACACATTTGCAATGATTATTTCTATAAGTGGAATTGTTTTATTAGTAAAAAATTTAAAAAGTAACTAACCCAAAATTATACACTTGCATAAATCAATAACTCTTTGGAATTTTGCAACAAAAAAAAAGTAAACACTCCCTGGAATTGTTTATGACGAATTGATTGTTTTGAATTTGATGAGAGATTGATGAATTGATTTGATGTGATGTAGTGCATGTCTCATTTGCATTGATAAATAGTTTATTTTTTTTGAAAAACGATTAGTTCAAAAGAATCAATGTAAAAGAATATTGTTTTGATAAATAGTTTATTTGTTGTTGGTTGTCTACATAAAAAAGTTGTAAATAACATAATTAAATAGTTTTGAGTCAAAAAATATTAATTCGGAACATTTGACCCAATTTCCAAAAAAAAAATATAAATCATGATGATTAGTCTGGATTTTCTGAATTACTATATGTTAACTTATTTTAAATTATACTACTACTATTAAAATATGTTAATTTATTTTGTTTCTGAAAAAGTAATGAGAAAACTGACTGGGAGATAACAACAGGAAACACACCCACACATATAACTCCAAAATGTAGACAGTTGTCTAGTCACATATACAACCAAATCTACTTTTGGTAGATTTTATGTCTCATCCAAAATTTTGAAGCAAATGTCTTTCAAACCATACATATTTTCTCTTCAGATCTAATATATTCAAGTACAGTATCTAAAAACTAGGAGAAAAAAATGTTTCCGCAAAATAATGCATGTTACTAGTATCTAATAAATTTCTTAATTAGGATTGAATAAGGTAAAATGTTAAACTAAGTGAAAATGATAAAGAGAACACATGGAAACGGGTTGGCATGAAAAAAGAGAGTCAACTGAATGCTAAAATTGGATTATCCTGACCGTGCACTGCCGATAGTAATGGCTGCTTTACCGCGACGTATGCGTAGGCCATCTGAACTAGGAGGTTGTGACAAAACAATAGGTCAATCAGATACACAAATTTATTGGATCATACAAGATGAATCAATCTTATTCGGTGCTTAATTAGATCGCTGTCGTGTCACTCTTCAAAATTATAACATTTTTTTTAATTGTTTTTACTGCGAAAAAAGATTAAAGATCCATGTTTAAATGTCGTTAGAATAGATCAACCGGTAGGAAAAACCGGTTCGAACTGTCTACGGTTCTACCATAACATCTGATCATAGGCAAAAGATATGATGGCTAATGAAAACGACCGTCTATAAACTGAAATATGAGAAAGCCAAAATCATTTAAATCCAAAGTTTTTTTGCAATTGACAGAGAGAGAGAAGAACAATATTACGGGAGTAAAAATGGCAATTGTGGGCTAATCCTACATGGCAATATACTCCCACGTGGAAGATAAGTAATTCCTGTGGATTGGACACATATGGCGATACATACGCAGGAGTAGTTCATTCAAAGAATCTCAACATCTTTGGGATTTAAAAATCTTTGGAGATAACTATTCTACTTCTTCTGATCTACAACATCTTGGAAGAATGCTAAGCCAGTAATATCTGATACCATCGTTTTGATCAGCTTGCGGGTTTAGAGATTGCTCCTGCAGCAAACAACAAATTCCTCCGAGAAAACTGCACCAACGTAAAACCCGAGTTATATAGTGTAGGCTTGATCAACGAGCTTTGCAATCCTAGGGGTTAGAGGAAAAGTTTCTATACGATGGACACACCCTAAAACTTTGGTTCTAATCAATATCTGGTCACTAAATACCGGAATGAGTTTATTTACTAACAAGCACAACGTGACAGACTTAGCAGGGAATCCAACAATGAGAAAAATCTCAATAATGTTTTGAGAATGGTGGAACTAATTCTAGTAAAGAAAGCATAACTTACTCGGAGAGCATGAACTGGTGTGGACTTGGTGGGGAAAGTCCTGAGTGAGCGCAATCTGTTCGAGCTCACATTCCTGATACAATAAATAATTTTTTAACAAAACAATCTACTTCAAAAATAGCAATGATACAACTTTGGAAGAAGCATACTCACTTTTCCTCGGCCTTTGTTGATTTAGTACTTGAGGTGACGTCCCACAGTTTCACTGTGCAGTCTGCAGATCCAGAGGCCAGAAGAGAGCCCTCACCGCTGAAACAGAAAAACAGGTTAGTCAGAAATTCTAGTAGTTCTTGAGTGATCGGAATTTCGGTTTCACTATTCCAAGCAAGCAGACTTGACCAACCAAAGCCAGTCATTCCATTAACGACTCAACAGATATTAGCGCTCTACAACTTTCCCCAACCCATGACAAGAACTCCTCCGTAAAAGTTAACATAAGAGTGTGTGTGGCTATGTAAAAATATACCAGTCCAGTAGTAAGTTGAACCAATAGACATAGAAATAGCCACACCTCACAACTCTAGTACAAAACCCTGAACTACCTTTAAACAATGTTGTCCTAGAACAAACTCAGATATTATAAGCTATCAGCCAAAACAAATACTTCGCTGACAAGGGATCATAGTACGTTTTCTTTGGATTTCACAAACTCAAACAAAAACTGAACGATCAAAGAATACTGATTGCTTCTTGTCTCGATCTCTCACCTGTAAGCGAGACTCCAGACACATGAGTTATGGCCCATGAGAGGTGTGATGCAGCGAGCTGTTGATAGGTCCCACATCATTATGGTGCCATCTTCATCACCGGATGACATATATCTCCCATCTGGAGACATTGCCAATGATAAAACCATACTCCTGTGCCCAATGAATATCCGGACACATTCCCCTGTTTGCACGTCCCAGAGTCTAACTGTCTTATCACTAGAGCCGGTTGCAATGTAGTTACAATTGGGATGCCACTGTACACACTGAAATCAAATTCATTTGGTAAGTACAACGAAAGTCATGTCAATGTACATCCAAAGGGAAATTAATATATGCTAATCATCTTTATTAATGTCAATCCTAATAATCCATCATAAGCTCATGAATTCAGGTGGACTGGCTAACAACCTTTGGATCAACTATAAACTCGATGACTTATAAGTTATTACTGCCAATGTTACGTAAAATCAAAGTGGCAACTATTTTAAGTCAATAAAGAATCCAATGTGTTAGCTAAAGCATTTTAAACTGTGGTAAATTTAACTCCAATTGCATACCAAAACGCTTTGAATTTTATCCATGCATGAGTTAACCACTCAAGTCTCAAATGGTCACTTTAATTTTTTAACCTTTGCAAATTAAAACCCAAACTATGAAGGTGATGGAGAGACTTACATCGACATCGGATAGATGCCCTGCCATTATTCGGAGAGGTTGTATTCGATCCATTGACCAAATCCGTGCAGTACGATCATGAGAACAGCTTGCAAAGTAATGCCCAAAAGGGCTAAACTGCACCATGAAACGAGTATATAACATGTCTGTCCACCATACATTGCAATTTAAGTAAGAAAAACATGTAAAATTGAACAGTTATACCTGGACATCCCATACAGGGTAATTATGACCCTTGTAGCACACAAGATTGGCATTTAATTGTGTGCTCCAGAGTCGTACTGCACATATGAAAACATGAATTGTAACTAAGAGATTCCAAACTAATGAGAAAGTATATGGATATGTAGAAGGACGGACATATACATACTTGTTGTATCTGCTGAAGAAGACAAAACAAAATCTCCTGGAGGACTAAAAGTGGCCGAGTAAACAGGCCCTGAGTGACCCAGTAATAATGTATAGTTTCTTCTGCCATTTGGTGCTATGGTTGGATCATTTGTATCATTTTCACCCTGCAAAGCACCTGGAACCAAACAAGTTAGAGTCTATTACTTCTGGTGGAAACACAAACGAGAATCATGCAAAATTAACAAGGGACGTGTATGAGAGAAAATCATTTTTGATTGTAGATGTCAATAATATGTTCCCACAATGAATGCTATCATAAAAATTATTGTTTCAGAGTAAAAACATACCACTGCCAGTTTGTCCTATCTTAGCCATGTCCCAGACCTGAACACCATGATTGTAACTTAGGCATCATTTAAGAGAGGAAGAAAACGAGAAAGGGAAACGTATCCCAACCATCCAAGACATACATACCTTTATTGATGAATCTGAGAACCCACCAGCAACCAGAGATCCATCATGAGATATAGATGCACAGTTTAAACTGGGGAACAATAACAGAGTGAGTACAAGTTGCAAATAAATAATACAAACTAGGAGGAGAGGTGGACATTACCCGTTATGAGTATTAACAAATGTATAAAAGCTGACAGATGGCATTGCAACACTACTCAACTGCACACGGTTTCTCAGGTCTTCAAGGATAGATTGCTCTACATCTGTAGACCTGACAGAGAAAAAAAGGAGATGGACAAAATTAATTAATGTTAAAGTTGGTTGCGTCTTTGAGAGCAACTATATTCATTTCTCCTAATCAACCATGCATCACCAACATAAATCACATGTTCATTCCTTTTTTCATCACATCCTAACACAAAAAATGGGTAAGGGATTCGAAAGTACATTACTGGCAAGGCAAGTTCTGGTTTTACACGTGGCGTTGGTGGCACTGTGCTGGTCTCCAGACGTGCAACCTTTGCTGTTGCATTTCCCGCTTTGTCTTTCTTTAACTTTTTTATTGAAGAGCCTTGCTTTCCAGTTTCAGTGGATCTTTTCTGAACACAGTAAATATACAAGTAAATATGGGTTTCTAGTTTAAAAAATTACTGATCTAAGTTGAAGTTACGTATCACCTTACTATCATCCGCATCGTCTTTACTTTCTCCTTGTCCCTTCTCAGAATCAGACAGTAGACCTCCAGTCTTCTCAAGGCGATCTTCTAGCGAGTCTTCAAGCAACTGTTAAAAAAAAAAACTATTTAGCTAACGAATATGCAAATCTATCATCTTCCCAGGAATGACGCATCAACATGTATCAACTCCGGAAAAAAAAAAAGCTTTAGGTAAACACGTACTCCCCACTGTATTTCTTTTTGATTGATGTGATTAGCTGTGTCTTGAAAACTCCCAACAATGGTGACAGCCTCTATGTCATCGGATGAGGAAGTAGGCTGTCCCGAGTAGACTGCAACAAATTACCCATGATCAATCAGTGGATTGAATCTTCTACTCAGATATATGCTACATGCTATGCTAATGCATATATATGAGAAAGAAACACATATACCTTGGAAATTGATGTGCTCGTTTATAATACCAAGCATTAAAGTTGATTCTGTCCTATGTAGATACTGAAGTAACAGATCATATGAATACTGCAACATTCAGCAAGCATATTAGACGTCTGCAGTCACGGAATTCAGTTAATCATAACTAGTCATTTTTCACTTAAGTCTACCTGACAAATTTTGATGTTGACCTTGCTTTTTCTAAGAGAACGAGCAAACTCCATCTCCTGATAAGAACAAAGGTCATAAAGAAAGTCGATAAGTAAAAAAAAAAACTAATTTCGTTCTCAACATAGTACGACTATAATATAATGCTAGCTTTAAAACCTCTAGATGAGATGGAGCAAGAACGCCTTCCAGTTTCTGAAGATCCCGTAAGTGTACCATTTCATGATCTTTGCGGAAGCTATTAAAGAAGGCTCTTGCTGGAAACAAGTAAAGTATATCCCATAGTGGCATAAGTCACTTGCTACAAAAATCTGATACCTAAGCTAGAAACTAAAACTCAGAACATCTAATTAGAATATCGAGAAGTACCCTCTTGAGTGTGCCCTTTTCCCACCAGATCCATGTAACAATGAATAAACACAGGATACATCACTCGGAGCAATTCATGCTACAAATAAAAACGCACCTTGTCAGTTTCATTAAGCTCCATAACAAAATGTCTCTACACAAAACAGCCAAAGGAGAAAAAAAAAAAAAAACCCACCTTATATAAATCCAGTGAATTATAAGCCCATGACCTTAGTTTGCTGTAACACTCACGGTACCGAGTTGGATCATCTTCTTGTCTGGAAACCCAAATGAATCACAATTTAATAACCATTTTCTCTACAGAACCAATTACATGAAATCGAAACACAGCAATTAAAAAAAAAAAAACCCTAATTTCTTTACAACTAGAATCAGAAACCTCACTGGGACGTATTCAGAAAACTTAAATTTGACAGACAAATTGATACAAAGGTTCACACAACAGCCTCACCCAGAAATTGTGTTATATCAATTCGTCGATGCTCAGAAACGTTTCAGCTGTCATAACTTACCTTACGGTTTCAAATTTCACAAAAACAAAATTCCCCCAAATTGTAAAACATAAACCAGAGAGAGAGAGAGAGAGAGATTACTGGGAAAAGGAGCGAATGAGCTTGGTGAGCTCAGGATCGTTATGGTAGTCGATAGGACTCAAACTGCTACCATTGTTCTGGTGATGAAAGTCTTCCAGGTCTTTCGCAGCGCTACTGAAGCCTTTCTTCTTCAAGTAACCTACAACGAACTCGTTGATTTGCTCTGGATCCATTCTTCTTCCTCCCTCTCTCTCGATTCAACTCGCTCTGACTCTCTCTCTCTCTCTTTCACTCTCTCTCTCTCTCGTTAAGTTATGTGGTCTGATATATACGGCGGAGCGTTTTGAGTTTTTTATGGCCTTATCGAAAATGGGCCTGTTTCAATGGGCTCATTGTGGCCCAAATAATGTTTATATATCTGATTAAAAAATTTGGTTATAATTTCAAATTATCCTTATATGTGACTTTTGAGTGCAATTTTTACCTTTTTGAAGGGACAATAGATATAACTAAATTAATTAGGTTATTTTTCAGGTTTTCTTTGTTTCACTATGTATAGTTAATTCATTACAAATTAGAGACTAGTTTGGCGATCCTTATAAAAAATTGTGGTTAATTACCGCTCTAATAGTATTGGCCAATAAGAAATTACCGCTCTAATTAAATATCAATATTTTTAATGAAACTTTATGAAAAAAAATTCTTATTGGCCAATACTATAACACACTTCAAAAACTTTACATTTTGACTATAAAAAGATAAAAAAAAAAAAAAATTAAGTCCATTAGATAAGAACGGGGATAAGCTCAAGTGGAACTTTCTTAGGTCCATATGATTCTTCAAGATCAACATCTTCTGCCTCCATTCCTACGGGAAGTTTCCAATCAAAGCGGTAAAGAAGATTGATAAGAGTCAAGTGTACCAAAGCCATACCCATTTCAATGCCAGGGCACATTCTCCTTCCGCTACCAAACGGCAACAACTCAAAGTTTAAACCTCTATAGTCCATCGGGCTGTCCAAAAACCTCTCCGGGATGAAAGCTTCTGGATCTTTCCAAACGTTTGGATTCCTATGAACAGCCCATATGTTGACATGGATCCATGTTTTTTCTGGAATGTCATAACCTCCGATCTTTAAATCTTTTGAGGCCTCTCTTGGAATTAGAAGTGGCACAAGCGGTGTTAGCCTAAACGTTTCTTTAATCACCATTTTTAGATACTCGAGTCGTTCTATATCTTCTTCTACAAATATCGTCTTTGTTTTTTATCACGTCTCTTACCTCGGCTTGCACTTTCTTCAAAACTCTTGGGTTTGCAATTAAATGTGTCATCACCCATGTCATAGTTTGTGCAGAAGAGTCTATTCCAGCGTTGAGAATGTTCTGTAATAATCAAAGTCACAAGATTTTAAAACACATGTGAAGAGTGAAGCTATAGAATGAGAGGTTCACATTACTTACCAGAAGTATTCCTTTGGTGTGGTTTCGCGTAAGTTGAATCTCCCCAAGTCCAATCTCTCCTCTTTCCATCTTAAGGAGCAAGTCAATGATATCATTCTTAATACTCTCATCTTCTAGGTGACGCTTTATAGTTTGTTCAAAAAATGTGTCCATTGCCTTAAAAATCTTCTCACATCTGCTATGTAACCCCGTTATCCTATCGATGATTTTACCAATAATCGGAAAGTAATCTGCTGCTGCGAAACTCCCCACCACCTCCATGGTTCCTTGAATGACTTCCTCATACGTAATTTCAAATTTGCTTCCTTTAAGAATGAAACCAAATCCAATTCTACAAATAATACTTCCTGATAGTTTCATTAACTTCTTGTACAAGTTAACCGGTTTCTCCAATAAAGCAGATTGTTTGATGAAATCAACGAAGGAAGCAACTTCTTCTTCTCTTATATGTTGAAACGATTTTACCCTTTTTACTGTGTAGAGTTCAACAACCGTCATCTTTCTTACTTCCCTCCAGTATTTACTATATGGAGAAAAGCCGAGATCTTTTAAATCGTATGTAAGTCTTGCAGGATAAGTCATATAAGGTCGCGAACAACATTCTACGTCAAATGTTTTTAAGACTTCCTTCACTGTCTCAGCTGTAGATGCCACAACAGTAGACACGCTTGCAAACTTAAGAGACATTAGAGGCCCATATTTTTCGGATAATTTGAACATGGAATGATGATGTTTTGATCCCAATTGGTGCAAGTTGCCAATTATAGGAAGTCTCCGTGGTCCAGGAGGTAGATTCTTCTTATTCGTTCTCTTGTTCTTTACAATGAATATGGATGAAAGGAAGACGAATGCAATAAAGCTATACCAATACCACAAACTCATTTTGCTGCCTACACAAAAATGAATAGCTTAATTTATTTGACTATTTTAAAAGAAATATAAATAGCATGATGAGTGGATCATATAACACAAAGAAAAAAGAGAAGTATGTTTAAAGTTTGCTTAGAGAAAATTGGATTTTAAAGACAATTACCAACAACAACAACAAGAAAAAAACTCTAGTCTTGTTTGCAAAAAATAAATAAAAAAGAAGAAGCTTTAGTCTTGAAGTTTTTGTAATAAATGACCCCCATAGACGAAAAATATTGAGAGATATATGTGCATATATGTAATATTCATATTCTCTAAGTCTAAATGTAAGTATTAAGTTTAATTGTATACGTATGTATATAAGGGCTTTAGCCTCCGATTAATACAAGCAAGAAAACCTTTTCCACCAAACTAGTTTTCTTGACAAAAAATATAGAACCCCATAAACTTAACCGCGAAAGCATCATCACTCTGTTCTAATGAAGATTCCTAAATTTCTTTACACGATGAAAGTACATGCATCATTCGAATAGGTAAATAAACACATATTGAACATCATAGATAGAGAGACACCGAGATCGGTAGGATTACCTTTAAGTCTTATGGTTTGTGCCGAAGAGATGGATAGAGGGAGAGATATAAATTACTATAACTATATGATATAGGAACCCAGATGAGGGAACCCACATGGATAGATGGAAATAGGCAAATGGTTGATAATACTATTCTGCCTATTTGTTGGATGATAGATGGAACGCAGCGAAGAGATGGTGAATAGATAAATAGTTGAAAATACTGTTCTGTCTATTCGGTAGCAGTGGAAGATGAAGAGATAGATGGGTGGATTGAAGGACGCCACACAGATCTGTGAAAGGATCTATGATAAGTCAAATCTCAGTCTTTAAGGAATCACACACAAGAAGAAGGAGAAAAGGGAGGTTGCTTCTATCTCAGAAGAAAACCTAAGAAAACTCTTATTTTATTTCATAAAAACTTGAAAGGTTACAATGCTGAGAAGGGACCTTATATAACGATCCAGCAGCGGGGGACCTTCTAGGGTCGAAATTATTACAAATAAAAGGACTAAACTTGCAAATATAACAGACTCAATTTTAGGACCTAAATAAAATAAAAGACTCAATAAAGACCCAACGGTCGATTCCTGCAAAACAAGAAAAGAACCATCATTTATTATTTGAATTCAAACACTTACCTTGGTCATAGCTCTCATGCACGCTCCAGCCCTTCATTGATTGCTTCGGAAATGATGAAAAGAACGGGTTCTTTAATTCCTTGTAGAACTGGCAGAAATGATGCTTTTGGAGTCTTCTCTTTGGAATCTTCTAGCTCAATGAGAGTAATCAGACTTTCAATGGACTTGTTGAATTGTTCCCTCAAGGTCCTTGCTCCCAACCTTGTCATAGGTTTGTGTACCATTGTTGGCAGAACGGGTTCTTCAGGAAATGGTAGAACGGGTTCTTTAGGAACTAGAAAAACGGGTTCTTCTGGAAGTTGAATATTGATGTCCTCATCATTCCCTCCCTCTTGAGAAAGTTCGTCTGTAGAACTATTTCATCTGCATGGAAAGGAGATAAATCAGCAACATTAAAGGTTGGAGAAATGTTCAAATCATCTGGTAGCTCAATCTTGTAGGCGTTGTCATTGATTTTCTCTAAGACCCGAAATGGTCCATCTCCTCTTTGTGACAGCTTGGAATTTCTTTCCTTGGGGAATCTTTCTTTTCTCATGTGTAACCAGACCCAATCTCCAGGTTCAAACGTCAGCTCCTTTCGGTGCTTATCCGCATGCTCTTTGTTCTTTGCGCTTTTCTTCTCAAGATACTCTTTAACTCTTTGGTGAAGTTTCTTCACAAAGTCAGCTTTGGTGACTCCTTCTGCACTAGAATAAACAACTTGGGGGCAGTGGTGTGATGTCTAATGAGGTTAGAGGATTAAAACTATAGACAACTTCAAATGGAGAGAATTTGGTACCAGAATGCTTAACATGATTATAAGCAAATTCAATATAGGGTAAACAAGATAACCAGTTCCGGAGATTCTTACCCACCGTAGCTCTCAAAAGAGTGGAGAGAGTACGATTAACTACCTCAGTTTGGCCATCAGTTTGAGGATGACAAGTGGTGGAAAAGAGTAGCTTAGTTCCTAGCTTTTTCCACAAAGTCTTCCAAAAGTGGCTGAGAAATTTGGTGTCTCGATCTGAAACAATGGTCCTCGGGATTCCATGCATACGCACCACTTCTTTGAAAAAGGGTTCAGCAGTTTGAGAAGCATCATTTGTCTTGTTACATGGAATGAAATGCGCCATTTTGGAGAACCGGTCCACCACAACAAAGATAGAATCTCGGTTGTTGATTTTAGGCCGCCCTAAAACAAAATCTATAGAAATATCTACCCATGGTAGGTTAGGGATAGGAAAAGGCATATATAAACCATAAGGATGTGACCTAGATTTCGCTTTCAAGCAAGTGATGCACTTTGCGCAAAACCTTTCCACATCTCTTTTCAAATGCAGCCAAAAGAAATTTTCCATCAGAACACTTAGAGTTTTGTCTCGCCCAAAATGTCATATAAGTCCTCCTCCATGTGCTTCTCCAGTCAACAGCTCCTGAAGGTGCTTGGGGCGTTGGTGAGTCCAAATGGCATAACTAACCACTCATATAGTCCTTGCTTTGTCTTGAAAGCCATTTTCCATTCATCACCTTCTTTCATTCTCACCTGATGGTAACCACTCCTTAGATCAATTTTAGAAAAGACAGTAGCTCCATTAAGCTCATCTAGCATGTCATCAAGCCTTGGAATGGGATGTCTATATTTGACAGTGATGTTGTTGATTGCTCTGCAGTCTACGCACATTCTCCAAGTTCTATCTTTCTTAGGTACTAGAAGAACCGGTACAGCACAAGGGCTTAGGCTTTCTCGAATGTAACCCTTTGACATTAGATCATGAACTTGTTTTTCCAGCTCTTTTGTTTCTTCTGGGTTTACTCGGTATGCTGGTCTATTAGGCAGTGGTGTTCCCGGAACTAGATCAATTTGATGTTCGATTCCTCTTATAGGCGGTAGTCCAGGTGGTATCTCCTCAGGAAAGACCTCTTTAAACCTTCCTAATAGTTCAAGCACTTCTGGTGGTAAGTCTTTCTCTTCTTGACCTGAAAACAAAACTTCCTTAAAGATCATTAGTAGCACCTTGTCCTATGAATTAATTGATTTTAAAACAGTAGAAGGTGTGATGTAAAGATTAGTTTTGTTTGACTTAGCTCCCTTTGACATTGTTTGTTGCATTTCATGCACTTCTTGAGGGGTGAGTGGAGCTAGAGTATGATTCTTGTTGTTATGTGAGAAGGTGTAGTAGTTTGTTCGGCCATTGTGTAAAGTCTCCTTATCAAATTGCCATGGCCGTCCTAGAAGAAGATGTCCAGCTTGCATAGGAACCACATCACACACAACTTGATCTGAATATTTGCCTATGGTGAATGGTATGGTGACTTGCTCGGAGATCCTTAGTTCAGCCTCATCATTGAGCCACTTAAGTCGATATGGATGGGGATGCTTTGTCTTTTGGAGACCTAGCTTATCAACCAAATACTTGCTGGCTACATTAGTACATGAACCACCATCAATGATTAAGCTACATACCTTGGAGTTTATGGAGCAGCAAGAGTGGAAGATATTTTCTCGTTGAATTGTTTCGGGATCAAAAAGAGTGCTAAGAGCCCTCCTTATGACTAGAAGTTCTCCCATCTCTGGACAGTCTACAATATCCTCCTCAGATTCATCACGTTCTTCTTCCTCATCTTGTGATTCATACTCTCCATTGGCTTTAAGGATCATTACTCGCTGGTTTGGGCACTCCCTTGCATAGTGTCATTTTCCCTGACATATAAAGCAAGTAATATCACAAGCTCTTTGGTTAGTAGGCTTACCTTGCTCTGGTTTGGTTACTTTTGATGCCTCAGGTGCAACTCTTTTAAACCTCTGGTCCACATCAATAGATTTTCCCTTGTCTAAAGCTTTTTGAGGTGGTGGTGTCCATGGAGTCTTACTGTGGTTAGTAGAAGCTGTCTTCCTGAAACATGTTCTTTTGGTGGTATGGTGATGAATGCAAGGTGTTTCAATTACCCCTATGTAGTTGTAGCATAAAGGATGATAAACCAAAATGAGTGTGATGCAAGCAGTCAGGATGTGAATACTTATCTAAGTCAAGCCAAATATAAAGGATGTTTGTCACTAACAAGCTAATGATGATTATGAAATGTAGAATGTAAAAACTACTAAGATAAACTAATGCAAGATAGGAAAGGAAACATGTAAATGCAGAACATAAACAAGAACTCTGGATGAGCTTGAGCAGACACTCGATCAGATGCACGATCGAGTGGATGGTCGAGTTGACGAACGAATGTCAGAAACAGAGCAAATATTGAAACAGAGCAATAGTAAACCAACTACAGTACTTGAACTAGGAAATCAATAAACAAAGAAAGGTCCTAAGGATGGATTCATGGGGTGGGCTTAAACTATGGTTATCTATATTGACCAACAAACCTCAATCCATGAGCTAATCCCTAGACAATGATCTTCCAAGTCATGTTAATCCGTTCTAATGGCAATAACAATCAAGCTCAGATACTTGTTAGACTCAGCTTTCACTGGCTGTTACATATAAGAGCATGCATTAAAACCCAGATCATTATATTCAAAAATCAAACAAAGCATCTAATCTCTTAGCATGCTTAATGATAATCTCTAGCCCTAGCTTTATCCAGCAGCTTAAACATTGGTATGATGTTAAGAAGCCGGAGATCTATCCTCACCCTCTCAGTATAAGGATAACATAGAGCTTATCTAAGCCAGAAGAGATATGGAACATACAAGCTTGATCAATCTAAACACCCATAACATTTACCCAGCCTAATCCATCCTTAAGATCCTAAACCACTACTCACAATCACAAAACATGATGATCAAAGTGATAAACCCAGAAATCAATGAAACTTGCATGACTAGATAGAGGAGTAAGAGATCTACAATATTGAAGAAGAAATCAAACCCAAAATCTCAGTACTTAGAAAGTTGTGGAACCAACAAGTATCAAAGATTTCTTAGTTTTTCTCAAAAGTGGTAAGCAAAGAAATGCAAAAAGTAAACAATTCCCAAAAGGGTAAATACTAGGTCTACATTGTTGTACTCTAAAAAATCTCTCTTTTTTTGGTGGCTGCAGGGTACAAGGCTTATATAGATAAAGGAAGGGAAGCCCTAAAAATGCTAAAAGACAAAATAGGAGGGCGGCTCGGTCAACTCGACCAGGTGCTCAGTCGAGTGCTGGTCGAGTGGCCATCTTCTTCTGCTTCTTCCATCCGGTCGAGTCCTTCTCCGCACACGGTCGAGTGTCTGGTCGAGTGGACTGCCGGACCTTGATTCTTCAGCTCTAAATCCTTTGTTTCCCTCACTTGATAGCTTTAATATTCTTCAGCATTCCTTCCAGCTCCTTAGGATCCAAAATCACCTGTTTATGCAAGAAACTATGCAAATGCAATGAAAACCTACTCTAATGCATAAACAGTTCTAAAGTTATACATTAATGGACAAATGTGATGGGAAATCACGGAAAAGATGTGAATATGCTAAGGGAAAACAAGGTAAAATATATGAAGATCACTTCCTTTTGATGTGTTGTTCAGCTTGGACTGCTAGGTGCAACAGTTCTTCAAGATCATGATAGGTTTGTCTTTCCACCTTTCTAGCAATTCGATCATGAAGACCATCTAGGAACTGTGCCATGTGTTTTTAAGAGATTCAAACTCTTCAAAGTATTCCTCAACAGATTTGCTTCCTTGTGAGAGCTTGCGGAACTTCTTTTGTAGCTCTCGGTGGTAATAAGCTGGGATATATCTCTTTCTTAGCTGAAACCTCATATCATCCCATGTGGTGATTGGTATATGTCTATACCTTCTCCTTTCAGACACATCTCTGTCCCACCAAGCTAAGGCATTATCGGTAAGTTGAGCAGCAGCTAGGGATACCTTTCTCTGTTCCGAATAGTTGTAGTAGACAAAGATATGCTCCATACGTCTTTCCCAATCAATGTAAGCTTCAGGATTAACCTTTCCAGCAAATGTTGGCGGATTGAGCTTAAGATCATAGCCTCCTTCTCTTATGTTGCCTTCATCTCGTCCTCTACCTTGTTGGCAGTGTCTCCTTCGCATGTGGTGTTGATTAAGATCTTGATATTCTTCCTCTGAATCAGGCTGATCTCCATTATCAACCTCATGGTTTCCTCTTGGCAAGTTACGAACTAGTGCTCTTGGTGCAGGTGGGGGTTGTTCAATTTGTGTCATGCGATCACCAAGCGTTCAGAGTTGGGCTTGAATAGCTGTAAGCATCTCAGCCATGTTCACCTCTCCTCCTTGTTCTCCCATGGTTCAAAACGTTTCTGTAAAATAAGAAAAAAAAGATATCAAGTGCACATGAAGTCGAAAGGTCCAAATATGGAAAAATGCCAAAAAATGACAGATCTAGGATTTGGGGGCTTTTAGGCAATCAAATAAACAGATCTGAACGAAATTTTTTTTTAGGGTTTTCTTTTTAGAAAATGAACAATCAAAATAGAGCAAAGACACACGAAAATAGCAGATCTAAAGGGGAGAAACGAAATGAAACAAAACTAACTGAAACAAACACAAACTGAAGCAAACAAAAGGAAGTAAACTGAAACAAAAGGGATAGATAAAACCTGATTTGGAGCGTTTAGCTCTGATACCAGATGATATAGGAGCCCAGATGAGGGAACCCACATGGATAGATGGAAATAGGCAAATGGTTGATAACACTATTCTGCCTATTTGTTGGATGATAGATGGAACACAGCGAAGAGATGGTGAATAGACAAATGGTTGAAAACACTGTTCTGTTTATTCGGTAGCAGTGGAAGATGAAGAAATAAATGGGGTGGATTGAAGGACGCCACACAGATCTGTGAAAGGATCTATGATAAGTCAAATCTCAGTCTTCAAGGAATCACACACAAGAAGAAGGAGAAAAGGGAGGTTGCTTCTATCTCAGAAGAAAACCTAAGAAAACTCTCATTTTATTTCATAAAAACTTGAAAGGTTACAATGCTGAGAAGGGACCTTATATAACGATCCAGCGGCGGGGGACCTTCTAGGGTCGAAATTATTACAAATAAAAGGACTAAACTTGCAAAAATAACAGACTCAATTTTAGGACCTAAATAAAATAAAGACCCAACGGTTGATTCCTGCAAAACAAGAAAAGAACCATCATTTATTATTTGAATTCAAAAACTTACCTTGGTCATAGCTCTCATGCACGCTCCAGCGCTTCATTGATTGCTTCGGAAATGATGAAATGAACGGGTTCTTTAATTCCTTGTAGAACTGGCAGAAATGATGCTTTCGGAGTCTTCTCTTTGGAATCTTCTAGCTCAAGGAGAGTAATCAGACTTTCAATGGACTTGTTGAATTGTTCCCTTAAGGTCCTTGCTCCCAACCTTGTCATAGGTTTGTGTACCATTGTTGGCAGAATGAGTTTTTCAGGAAATGGTAGAACGAGTTCTTCAGGAACTGGAAGAACGGGTTCTTCTGGAAGTTGAATACTGATGTCATCACTATAGTTTAATCGGCATCCAAAGGTACATGATTTTTATACGAATCTACTTTTAGATAGTGACCACACATATGTTGAATTTAAAAATGTGTAATAGAGTTTAAACTACAGTACCTTTGGATGGAAGAGAAATCTGATATCTCAAATCCCCATCATAATGGGTAACTAGGTAATAACCCGCACTATATGCGGGATAAATCGACTCAAATAAAATTATTACAAGTAAAATTATTATTTGGAATTTAAGTGTCATAATAATAATTTTACACATATTTTTTTTTATTTTATTCAAATTTACATTTAATTATTTTGTGTAAAAATATATTTCACCCGTGAAATGTGGAATATAATGTTAATTATTGTAATAATTGTGATAATGTTATTTATTTTTAAGATTATTGTAAAAATTAATTTTTAATATATATTCCATTTGTTTCATAAAGAGTGTCATTTTAGAATTTTATTTTTGTTTCACAAAGAGTATCATTTTAAATTTCCAATGCACTCTTTTATATTTTCAATGCATATTTTCATTAGATTTTCTAGTTTTACCCTTAATCTATGACTAAATTAACCCATTAAAAATTTATTAAATAAGGGCATATATGTATATTTTTATATTTTCTTAATTTGTGTGAAATGTGTCAAAATGATACTTATTGTGAAACATATGGAGTACTTGAATAGTCATTAATTATTTTAAAATCGGAGAATAAGTTTTGTATTTCAAAAAGTTAAATAGATGAATAAGTTTTTTAATAGTTTATGAAATGTAATTTACTTTAAATCATTAAATTTGTTATGAAAATGATAATTAAATTATTAACTATATATATATATATATATTAATAGTTAATGAAGTCTTTCATTTTTAAAAAACAAATAGAAAGAAACATTACCTTATATATTCTAATGACACACATTTATGTTAATAATAATGAAATAAAGATTTACTTATATATTTTAATGGCACATTTAATAAATCAAAAGACTCATTTTTGTAAATCTGTTTATCTTGAGATGCTTAATTGTAATTAAATCTCCAAATCGCTCTGGCGACGACACATCAACATTTTCAACAAAATGCTTCTCTATTAATATATAGGGGATGACACTTATTGTGAAACATATGGAGTACTTGAATAGTCATTAATTTTTTTAAAATCGGAGAATAAGTTTTGTATTTCAAAAAGTTAAATAGATGAATAAGTTTTTTAATAGTTTATAAAATGTAATTTACTTTAAATCATTAAATATGTTATGAAAATGATAATTAAATTATATATATATATATTAATAGTTGATGAAAGCTTTCATTTAAAAAAAACAAATAGAAAGAAACATTACCTTATATATTCTAATGACACACATTTATGTAAATAATAATAAAATAAAGATTTCCTTATATATTTTAATGACACATTTAATAAATCAAAAGACTCATTTTTGTAAATCTATTTATCTTTAGATGCTTAATTATAATTAAATCTTCAAATCGTTATGACGACGACATATCAGCATTTTCAACAAAATGTTTCTCTATTAATATATAAGGGATTTAATAAATCAAAAGACTCATTTTTGTAAATTTATTTATCTTTAGATGCTTAATTATAATTAAATCTTCAAATCGCTCTGGCGACGACACATCAGCATTTTCAATAAAATGTTTCTCTAGTAAGATATAGGGGATAGAACCAAATACGCAATTTTTTCCCACACGTCAACTTCTTCTGTCCACAAACGATAAATATGCAACTCAAATCCAAATCTTATACACACGCCGTCTAATGCTTCAAACAAAAACCAGAGCAAAGACAATACATCAATCAAAGCTTCAAATATATTTCTATAATATAATGAATGGGATCATCATATGCACAATGCAAACAAATTAAGCAATGCAGGAACAGATGAACATCCGTTTAGAAGTTTGAGTGCGACCAATACATCATACCAAAAAATTGTTACAAAAGTTCGTTCGAATATTCTGATAGTCTTCCCATGTTCACTAACTCTCACAGTCCTTATAGTCATATATCGTAATAACATGAGCTTCAAAAGGGCAGCTCATCTGCTCATGTAGAAGCTATCTTATGATCCACCATGATCGGACTTGATTTATTAAATTAGTAACAATAAAAAGGTATATATCAAAAGAGCAAAAACGAATAGATAATTACGGTTGAACAAAAAAAAAACACAACACGCCCATTGCTTTTTTACCCAACTCCAATGATATATATCTCATATCTTCATCTCCTTGTTGTCCCTTCTCAGTCTGAATCATCTACATATTATGTATCCTCAAATGGAGCATGGAATGACTCGAGTAGTTTTAAATCGTTATGGCTAAAATCCTCTACGTGGTTTACAAAGGTGCGAACGCTACAAGGTTTCTTAAACCCTTCACCAAAACCTTGGATTTCAATGTTGGGTTTTCTAAGCCCAATTAAAGTTCCCATGATATTATCAGCTTTGGGTCGAGATGATAAAGCTCGCACGGATTTGTTATTGGACTCCTTTCCAAAAGGCCTCATACTAAGTAGGTTTGGACTTGACTTATATGTTAGAAAGTTCTTTCCTAATCTTTCGATGTGGGACGTTGGTTTGTACCCAACAATACTCTCCCTCAAACCAAGGACCACGAACCTTAGGTCTCCCTTTCAGCGAAATCTTGTCACCATTAACTCGATGCTTCCTTATTCGCAAGGAACCCTTCTTAGCGTGTCACATTGAGGGGCTTCTCCCACACTAATCATTAAGCCCATACCAGGACTTAGGTCCATTTATTTCAACCTAGGCCCTGATACCAATTGTTGGGCTTTCTAAGCCCAAGTCAAGTCCCCATTAGTATGATATTGTCCGCTTTGGGCCGAGATGGCAAAGCCCGCACAGATTTGTTATTGGACTTGACTTATATATTAGAAACTTCTTTTCTAATCTTCCGATGTGGGACGTTGGTTTGTACCCAACAATATTCAACACGTTGAAGAGTGTTCCTTTTGGAATTGAAATAGAAAGCATAAAACGGTTGTTTAGATGTACACTTGCGCATCTAAAACACTATTTCACCGGAAGCGCTCACTCCAGCGATGGAAACAGTGATGACGGAAGAATCTATCATCAGTCCAGGTGTAAGCATATTTCGACTATTCCTGTTTCTCAACATCCACTAGAGCCCACACTCGCAACTTATTAGTGGCATCAACGTCGAGATTATCATCCAAATAATCGTCAGATTCGTCTCAAATTAACAAATCTCATAAATGTCAACATCATCCTCCCAATAAATCACAGCTAATTTGCCTTTGTAGTTTAGTAATCGACAAAACTTGTCTACGTCAATAAATGTGAATTTTTCAGACCTAACATGAAAGTTAACTATCACATAATCAAACAGTATATCATCTCTCTCAGCTAAGTAATGCAAAACCCCATCGATGCACACCCCATCACACTTACTACCAAGTCGTTCTAAGGACATTTTTTTTATTTTTCTCCACCTCATATCTCCAGCTCCAAAAGTAACAATTCTATAAAGACCAGGCTCAGATGGAGAAGCAATGTATAATACCTTGTATTGCTTGTTAATCAGGTCAAATCCAGAAAAGCTATACCCCTCTTTGTAAGCATACCGTCCATGTAAGATCACATAGCGTCCTGTGTTTGGGTTACATATCATAAGATCGCACAGGTAAGAAATATTTACATTCTTAGCCAAAAAAAATATGACGTTGTTGGACTTGCTTTTTTTATTGTGTTTGACCAAGAAGAAAATCAATACAATAAAACTTGAATGTTTCTCCCCAGAGCATGACACATCAGCATTGTGAAGCATTATGGAGATGACACATTAATTAAAACCTGTAACCAATGAAAACATTTTAATTAATACAGTTCATCATTCTATTCCAATTATAATCATTCACTAACCTATCTAATTAAAACATTAATACATATCAGCTTTTTTCTAGGTGGACACATATTTGTTTTCTTAGATGATTCGATTTCTTCTTCTTTCTAATTAGCTTTTATCGTAGGTCTGGGAAAAATACCCGGATCCGAATATCCGATCTGAACCCGATCCAAAAAACCAATTTCGAACCCGTATCCGAAATTGTAAAATACCCAAACGGGTTCTAAATCTTTAAATCCAAAAACCCGAATCCAAACCCTATCCGAACCGAAATCCGAACAGGTATCCGAATATACCCACATTATTAATATATAGTAGTAATATATTAGTAATATTTATAATTTTAATAATACAAGTGTTCAAAATATTCAGATTTTTAGATATTTTCGATAATTTAAAGTATTTAGACTGTTTATTAGTAAATTTGGGTAAAAAATACTCTATATTTTTAGATATATTGTGTATTATTAAATAATTTAGACTAAATTAGATACTAAAATTAAGTTTTGTGAACTTCGGGTAATCCGAATCCGAACCCGAAGTACCCGAACCAAACCCGATCTGAACCCAAAGTCTAGAAATACCCGAACGGGTCCTATACCTCTAAACCCGAAAACCCGAAAATCTGAATTACCCGAACCGAATCCGAACGGGTACCCGAACGCCCAGGCCTAATCAATAGAAAGAGAGCCATGGGATCACGAGCACTGCTGATTCAACGTTATTTTCACCGGTGTAACGAAAAGGGTTTGTGTGATCGTGTGTTAAAAACACTTGTATCACCGACTTCGTTCTACAAGGAGGAAGAGAGAGAGAGTTGGTGTTGAACGCTACCATCGCCGCAAGAAGGAGAGAGGAGAAGAGAGGTAACCATGAGAGAGAGTATGGGAGAGCATGAGAGATCATAAAAAATAGAGAAAACGGAAGAAGAAAAGATGATGCCGAGAGATCGAGGTGGAAAGTGGGGAACCGGATGACAATCAACGGAGAAGGAGACGTTGCGAGGTGGTGGATCTGGTAGTCATTACTATGACTATGGGAGGACACAGTGGTGGTGGAAGAGCAAAGTCAGAGTAGATCAGAGTTGGAGAAGAGAAGAACAAGAAAGAGGAATAAGAAAATAAAGCAGTTTGGAGAGGTGCCTTTGGAGGCTCGCCGGTGATGGATGTGACATCAGATTAAAAAGAAAAAAAAATACCTGCGTGATCACCATCAAGCCATGAGCTCGTAGCAAGTGATGGAAGTCTGACCGAAGTTATATTCAAGAAGTTATGTGGGTTGCTTCCTACGCAAGAAATTACTAAAACTGCCCAAACCAGAAACCCTAGAAATCAGATTCGAGGTTGTCTCTTTGGAACAGTGTTTAATAGTCCAAAAATTACCCGATCGAGCTGAGATTTGGTGGGGAGCTTCACGGTACTACTGGCTTCCGATTCAACGGCGGGATTATGATTTTAACGGTTAGTTGTGGTTTTCCACTGGTGTGTTTTGAGACATTTGTATGGAGTAAATAGTAACATTTTAATGTTTGGTTTGACTAACAAGGTTGGATGGAGCTGAAGCTTTGTATGAGTGTTCTTGAATATTGGGACTGACATGAGAAAGGAGAAATGAGTTTCAACATTTAAGTGGCAAAGGAGGAGGAGAATTCTCGAGATAACGAAACACAAGAAGTTACGAAATACGAGGATATATCTGAACCAAAGAAAAGGGAGATAGATGCTGAGATAAAAAAAAAAGATGATGAAAAAGCTGTGACAGAAGATAAATAATCAGAAGTTTATACAAATGGAGACAATGCTGATAATACTGAAAAAGTTGTGATGGAAGATAAAGAGTGAAGAGGTTAACTTGTGATTATAGGCAAGACTAATCTTTTGGAAGAAGAGGTGTTAGAATTTTACAAATATTAAAATGCAGACTAAAAGACCACTAGAGTAAAATACATATCTTTCTTTTGGAAGAAGAGATGCTAGAGTTTTACAAATACTAAACTGCACACTAAAAGACCACAAGAGTAAAGATAATATCTTTGTTCGAAATGCTTCATGTTGGAGCCAGAATAATAAAGATGTTTCTTTGACGAAGAGATTGAAACTAGGAATCGATAGGTGAAACATTTTTTTTATTTTTTATTTTAATTTACTCGTAATTTTAATGCTAGGTAAGCATAACTATGATGTGATTTCGAATATGCGAGAGAGGTGGATATTAAAATATTTTTTTGTTTGAGTTTGAGGCGGATTATGTTTCAAAGAATTTCATTATGAGACTTATATAATATGATTTTAGCATTTTGTGATCCTATAGTTTTTTATTATTTAAATATTAGATTTTCTTTAATGTTGACAAATCATATTTTTAAGGTAAATAAAAAATCAAAAATGATATTCAATCAAGACATGCTTTAATTTTTTTATTGCAATTAACAACATATTAAATTATCTTTAAGATAATTAAAATAAAAACAAAATAAAAAATAACCTGCGGCAGAAACATTTGGATTTTTTATTGCAAAAAAATAAAAAATAACAAAATAAAGACATACTATCCTAGTTACGTTTAAATTTGGATTACGATGATAGAGAATAATAAAATTTGTCATGATGAGGTCAAACGCAGAAACCTCTAATTTCTTATTATTTTATGAAATTAAGATCATATATTCTATTATTTGTCCACATCTATTTCGTACATGTTAATAAGATTACTAAAGCAGATATCTCGTGCTATAAAACACAGATCAATAATTTCTCAAAAATTATAAGATAATATTAAAAATTATTGTTATATTTTGTTTTAAAAAATTATTTTGTTTGAGACAGTATTTATTTTTAATATTGTAATTGTTTGGTTAATCTAAATATATTTTATAAAAATACTAATTATTTTAGAATATTTTAGTATTTTTTTTATGTGTATTACCATAATTTATTGCTTGTTGTATTTGCATCTTATTTTGTGAAATATTTTAAAGGTATTAAATTTTATATTCTAATTATGAGCAAATAAAATTTATTAATTTATCAACACATAAATTTAGTTTTACCAATCCGCCTGTAACATCCTGTTTTCCTAATTTTAGAAATTGGCCGGTTTGATTTAAGTTTTCCCGGTTTAGAGTCGGTTTTGAGAAACCCTAAAGGGGTATTTATAAGCTTTGGACGCCTCCTTCTCTTTTTGAGGATTGTCGACACTTAGAAAGAAAGAGAGAGAGAGCCTTGGTCGATTTGGTGTGAAAGAGAAGGAGAAAAAGATCAACAGAGCTTTATCTTAGAAAGAAGGGGAATGAGCAGAATCGTTAGGGTTTGGGAGAAGGAGGATTCGACTGCTCAAATCTTTTCGAAAGGAGATATCGGCAGTTTCGTGGGGCGTTTCTTCTCAGTTGCGGATTGAGACCACAGGGTGTTTCGGGATCGATTGCAGTGTCATCTGAGATCGGATCGCGCTGAAATTTAGTGGGAAGCTTATGGACGTCTAGACCTAGCTTTTCACCGGGGGGATTTGATTGTTAATGGTTGGTTTTTAGTTTAGGGTTTCTTCTTTGAGACTGTTATTTTCTGATGTTTCTGTCCAGTTTGCTTCAAGGTTGTTTTTGGTTGTGTTACTTGTTGTAGGACGTTTCTGCACTGTTTTAGACACGAGGAGAGTTCTCCTGGTTATGTTTGTTGTTAGAATCAGCTTGTTAAGGTGAGTGCGGGACCATGAGCTTATCTAAGCGATTGGGTTGTATGACTTGTTTTGTGTGATGATGTGTAGGTGTGGTGAATGTGTTATTGAGAGTTCTGATTAATGGTTGGCTTGTTATATTTTGTTTGTGGTTGTACTCTTGATTTGTTTGTGTGTATAGCTCGTAGATGGGAGGATCGTCTCACTGGGTATTTATGGTAATACTCACGCATCTTATTGTGTTTGTGGTGCAGGTAATGCATGTGTAGTGTTGAATCATGGCAATGAGGAAGAGGATGATCTAGGGTCTCATGTGTGTGTTGTTGGTTATATTTTTCATGTTGGAACCTTGGATAAGCATGTGTTAGGTTGTTGGTTATGATTTATGTTTCCGTTGTGCATGTTGTTGTTTTGGTATTTGTTGGTTTAGGTGATTATCTGGGATTGGTTTATTTTGGTTTACAGTTTGTGTTATAATTAAATATTATGGGATATTTAATTATGTTATTATTATTTAAAAAAATAACGGGTCGGGTGGTTTCACTGCCGATGTGGAACATTAAAGTAAACATTATTTTCTTTATAGATTGAATAATATATCTTCATTTTAAAAAATTCAAATCACAACAAATATAGAAAAAATCTACATATTTATTTATCATATGTATATATGATAAGTCAAACAATTTGTTAATGAAATTAAAGGAAGATGATAGGAGAATCATAATTTAAAATCGTAACAAAATCTTCCAAATATAGTTATTAAAAAAATAATTTGGATACATAGATATAAAATCTTACTTTTTAATTTTTGATTGGTTTAATAAGAAAGTGTGGTCCTAAACTTTTATTACATCCACGTGACATATCCAACATGCTATATAAACATCCATACGGACAGAACATAACTCATACCTCTGGTAGCAATAATTTTTTGAAATCTCGTATATGCATGGCTTCATCAGAAGGTTCATTTATACCTCCCGAAATATGGGAATTAATATTTGGTAGTGTTCCAGCTGAAGATCTAAAACGATTCAACTTGACGTGCACAAGATGGAATGCTCTCTTCAAAGATAAGAGATTCATCTACGATCATCTAGAACAGGTCAAAGAACGTATTATACGAATCACTGATAAGGTTCAGATCTTTAACCTGTCCAACGATGATCATTCATATTTACCACTCCCAAATGAGTTTCAAGGAAGCGGTAAGCTGTCTAATATTGTTCAATGTGATGGGTTGTTGCTATGCATCTTTCGTGGTCCCAAAAGACTCGCTGTTTGGAACCCTTGCTTTAACCGAGTTAGATGGGTCACCAAACCTAGGAATTCTTATGCCTTTAATGATTATTACGGCATTGGATATGATGGTGCATCTCGTGATAACTACAAAATCTTGAGATTTTACAATGAAGATATTTTCGGAGACAACCGGTGCCCCACGGCTAAGTATGACCCACCGGTTGAGATCTACGACCTCAAGTCAAATTCTTGGAAAACTCTTGACATTCCTTTGGATTGGACTGTAACCTCACCGTGTGCTAGTGTATCCTTAAAAGGAAATATGTATTGGATTGCTGGAGAATATCATGGCCCATCATTTATCCAAAGTTTCGATTTTTCCACGGAGAGATTCAAACGTCTGAGCCTAATTCCTTTCGTGGAAGGTCCATATGATAATGTAGCCTTATCAGCTTATAGAGGAGATAAGCTTTCTTTGCTTCGCCAACGCATATACGAAGAACATGATCAACTAGGGGAGATTGAGGTATGGGTCACAAACAGTGTCAAAGATATGGTTGTTTCTTGGACCAAACTTTTTGTTGTGTGGAGACCTGATCTGCCAGCATTTGATCTCGGGGAAGATCCTCCTCATTCGGTGTTTTTTATTGACCAAATTAGTAGGATTAACGTTACATGTTCTGAAAGATTAGTAACCAGTGGAAGCAACTGCGTTTGCCTCAACTTATACATTATTGGAAAAGATGGATTCCAAAAAAAAGAGATAGAAAGACATAGGGGGGAAGAGATGTGGACATATAAATCTGGTTATATGTATCTTCCAAGTCTAGTTCCGGTCCCATAGTAAGGATCTGCCCCAAAAAAAAAAAAGCATACTGTTAAGATTAATGAATTATGATATATTTTATGTTCTAACTAAACTATATTTGTGTCTAATTTAAAATTAATTTGTTTAAATTTTAGAATAACTAGTTTATGATTATTTAGTATTTAATTTATATTTTTTCATTTTGAATCATATTTAGTTTTCTTATATTTTTCACAAAATGTAGTTGTTCATATTTTAATATTTTTTAAAATTATTTTAGTAGTTTTTTTTATTTAATCTCTGTTGTATCCGCTAATTAATCAGTCTTAAATCTTCTACAAACACAAGTCGCATTAAAAGATAAACGAGAGAGAGAGGGTGAGAGAGAGAGATTGATGAGGACATCCCAACTGAACCCGATGGTCCAACAAAACCGAACAAAGAATCTAAACCGGAAGCACCACAAGTCTTTGATGGAGCCATAACAAGACAACGAGCTAAAGTGCTTCAACACAAGTTTAACAAGTACGTGGAAAAACTTATGGGACAAGTCAGCTCATCACCACCTCCACATGAGCCATTGGGTCGAGCTATTTTCTCTACAATTCAAGACCAACATGAAGAAGACGTTGCACCACCTTCGACCGTGAGTCGTGACCTGGATTCAGTTCGGAGTGACTTTTGGCCACTGGTGGGCTCGCAGGCCCAAGCCCACAACTTCCTTGTGATCAACATAGAGGATGCATGAAGACTAGGAGAACGTCTAGAACCAAGGCTTGGTGAACAAGCTCAAGACTTTCCTTTATTACCGATATGTGAAGGTAAGTTTTTGAATTATTTCCATTTTTTACTTTAATGAGTTTATTGCTTTGATTTTGCAGGATTAAATTAGCCATATTTAGTTATTTCAATTAAGACTGTTGCACAATAAACTCTAGAGTCTAGAGTATTTTTTTATTTTAATTTTTGTATTTTTTTTTTTGTATTTTTTTTTTCTTTTCTTCTTTCTTGTAATTGCCTATAAAGGCCACCGTGTGTATCATTATTTTTTACGATGAAATAAAAGTAAGAACTTTTTTTTAAGCTTGCCCTAGTTTGCGCAGCCACTTCGTTCTCAGCTTTGTCGAGACCCGATACTCCATAGCTAGAGAACCTTTGTGTTTTATCACGAGAATCTCGTAGCTCGTGTGGTGCACCTCGTCTTCCCCAAGTTACGTGTTTGTTCGTGGTTTGGATGCTTGAGCAGCTTGCCCCTTAACCACTCCTTCCTTGGTTCGAGAAGTTTGGCGACGAAACCGGATCGTACCAGCCGAGTTAGCTCGAGCTTGTGTCAGAGATTACTCGGAAAAAGAGCGAATGGGATCATCGTATGCACAATGCAAACAAAGCAAAGCAGGATAACAGATGAATAACCTGGTTGTAACTTGAGTGGCGACCAATACTTACCGTAAATATGTTACGAATTATTTCTCTCACATATCTTGATAGCCTTCCCATGCTGATGTATCTGAAACTTCACTTTAAAATCTTTTAATTGAAAAGACCATACGTCGACTGAAAGTACACAGTTAATCAATGTAGTATTGTAAGATCGATCCTACTAAAAATAATAGTTGATACAAATTGAATTAAAAGAGAAAAAACTATGGCCAAGATGAAAAGAAGAGTTGGGGTTTTGGTTTTCCTAAAATGTAATACAAAGAAAGAAAAGACAAATAAAAGCGGTTAAAACTATAAGACTAAAGTGTTGGACATTTGGGAATCAATCCAGATTTTCATGGTTCTAAGCAAATCAAGTGTTAAGATCTAATGTAAGTAACTAATCAATTCGGTCTAGGTTCTCAACTATGAAACATGAATGAACTAAAAACCTATAGATCACATGAAAAAAGTCTAAAGTCTCCATACTATGTTACTCAATCTTTGCAGGCAATGATGCATGTCAACCAGGAAGTAAAACGAGTTCAATACGTTCATCAAACTCCGCAACTCACCTTACGCAAGTTACGACCTGAAGTTTTGGTATAAAATTAGTTCAGAGAACTAGGATAACGCGGTTAGCGCTCCCGTTCTCTAGATCAGTGCTTGGTGATCATTCCAAACACATGCATTAAGGTAAATATGTCCCAAAAGAACTCTAATATGTAACCAGAAATAATGATCTAACAACCTAATTGAAGTGAACATGAATTCCCCTTGAATCAACCTATAAAATCCAACAAGTAAACTTCTTGCTCATGATTCAAAGAAACTACATTAATATTATTAAGTATAGCATCAAAAACGATTCAATAAACTAAAGGCGTTCAAAGAAAAATTCTCTCGATGTCAAAAGTAACTTATCTCTCAAAAAGCGATGAAAGTAATAAAGATATTAGAAAGAGTAGAGATTGATGATGGATCTTCAAAGGCTTCAAGAGAGACGAGAGGTTGCGTCTGCTTCTCTGGTCGTGGCTAGGTCTGCTCCAAAAGCTATTGATGAAGCACTAAGAGACAGGTTTCAAAGGCACAATGAAATCACACTTAAAACCCTAGGTCTTGAAGAGTATTTATAGGATTTTGTTTTGGATTAAGGTTTGTAAGAGCAAAGTTGTCTTTTCTTCTTAGGTGCAGGACAAGGGGGCGGCAATGGAGTTTTCTAGACCATTGTCAAGGCTTGGACCAGGCCGCGGTGAAGGTTGCTGGTCGGGCCTTCAGCTAAAGCCCATCGGCTAAATGTTTGTCCTCTCGCGAGTCTATGAGAGTCTTAGTAAATCCGGATCCAATGGGATAAACAAATAATTTGATTCCTCTTTGAGGATAAATATGACTCTTCTAGCTTTGCATAGACACAAAGCTTGTCAAAATATGAGTTTGGGAAGTTCTTCAAAACTCGAAAGTGTCCCGTATTTTGAAGCTCTGAGTCTGTCCTGAAATTTGTTTTCCTAGTTTTTTGGTCCAGTTTACCATGAAACCTGTAAAACTTTCTTGAAACCTGAAATACTTGATATAGACTTTTTATCGTTGAAATCATATCAAACTCTTCCTAAATGCACTCAGTCCTTCATAATGTTATATCGTGTAATAACTTGAGCTTCAACGGTGCAACTCATGTAGGAGCTATCTTATGATCCGACATGATCAGACTTAATTTATTAACATAAAACAGTATTTATCAAAAGAGCATAAACACATAGATAAGGTTGACAAAAAGAAAAAGAAAACAAAAACGCACAGATAAAAGCACAAAATGACATGCTCATTCCTTTCAACTAACTTTAACTCCAATGATCATCTCTACCTTCTTCTCCCTTGTCCCTTCTCAGTCTGATTTTGAATCTGAATCTGAATCTTCCACATATTATGTATCTTCAAATGGATCATGGAATGAATTTAGTAGTTTTAAATCGTTAAGACTTAGATCCTCTACGTGGTTTACGAAAGTGAGAATGCTACAAGGTTTCATAAACACTTCACAAAAACCTTGGATTTCAACACGTTGAGGAGTGTTCCTTTTAGGGCTGAAATAGAAAACATGGTTGCCTAGGTCTATACTTTCTCATCGAAAACACCATTTCACCCGAAGTGGTCACTCCAGCAATGGAAACACGATGACCTAAGAATTTATCATTGCTCCAACTCCAAGTGTAGGCATAATACGACCATTCATGTTTCTCAACATCCTCTATAACCCACACACGCATCTCATTAGTGGCACCAATGAAGAGATTATTCTCCAAATAATCGCCGACATCATCCTCTCAATAAATCAAAATTTGCCATTGTAGTTTATCAATTGACAAAACCTTTATACGACAATAAAAGTAAAATTTTCATACCTAACATGAAAGAAAACTATCATATAGCTGAACAATAGATTATCTCTCCCAACTAAGTAATATAAAACCCCATCACTCCTAATATCATGGCGTCCTAAGGAATTTTTTTTTTTTTTCTCTTCCTCATATCTTCAGCTCCAAAAGTAAGAATTCTATGAAGACCACGACCAGAAGGAGAAGCCATGAACAATACCTTGTATTGCTTGTCAATCGGGTCAAACCTAAAAAAGCTGTACGCCTTTATGTAACTTTACCATTTAGGTATTCACATACCGTCCTGTGTTGGTGTTACATATCAGTGGAGGTCTAGTCTTGCATTGATTACCATGGAAATTGATCAAACCAGATGCGTAGCCACATGAAATTGTTTTTATGTCACTATGATGATTGTTCTTTAAATTTTCTGGAGAGAACTTCACAAGAAACTTCACAAGAAACGACGACGATGATGACTTCTCATATGGATTCTCAAGTTGACAACGAGAAAAAACTCCACACGCCACATGAGTCTGCGTTTTTGTGACCGTTCTCTGTAACGCCCCGACCGCCACCTCTCAGTGGGCCCCATGTCCACTCTCTGTCCATAGGCCCACCTTATTTAATGGACCTCACGTCCTGTCACTAGGCCCGTGAGCCCATCCATATCCGACGGTCGGTTTGCTACGTCCGGGAGGTTTTAAAGACTTTTTATCGTCCCTACAAATCACCACATGATCTTTCCCTATGTTTTGTCCTCACTCGCACAGTTCCGACGGTCACTTCCCGGAAGGTCACCCATCTTGTGACTACTCCAGCTTAAGCAAGTTTAACTCTGGAGTTCTCTCAGATCCCTTGACTGAAAACATAAGTGCACTTTGGTGATATAGGTGGCCAAATAAATTATTGGAAACCTCTCCTCAAGTCTCTGAAACCGAGGTGTCACAATTCACCCCCACTAACAGGTCGCAACTTCCTCGTTGCGCACCACGACCGCCACCCCCGACGGTGTGAGTCCACTCGACTCCACACTCATCGGGGTTCGGCTCTAATACCACTTATAACGCCCAGACCGCCACCTCTCAGTGGGTCCCATGTACACTCTCAGTCCATGGGCCCACCTTCCTTAATGGGCCTCACGTCCTCTGACGAGGCCCGTGAGCCCATCCATATCCGACTGTCGGTTTGCTACGTCTGGGAAGATTTAAAGACTTGTTACCGTCCCTACAAATCACCACATGATCTTTCCCTATGTTTTGTCCTTACTCGCAGAGTTCCGACGGTCACTTCCCGGAAGGTCACCCATCCACAGACTATTCTAGCTTAAGCACGCTTAACTCTAGTTCTCTCAGATCCTTTGACCGAAAAGATAAGTGCACTTTGGTTATATAGGTGGCCAAATCAATTCTTTTAAACCTCTATGCAAGTCTCTGAAACCGGGATGTCACATTCTCTATGATGGCGAAAAAGAGGTGCGTCGATGATTTGATGATGCCCATAGTGTCGACATGCAACGTAACCTTGTGACTGACTTTGATGGCAGTCTCGACGAAATCTCAAGGACGAGATCAATCATTAGGTGAGATGATGAACTCATAATTTGCAGATCCAACGAAGGAAAACATTAGTTAAAAAAACTTATAGAACTATTAGAACAAACATGATTTGACGAGAATTTAATAGAACTTTTAGGTTTAGATTTGAATGGAATATTTATATTTAACGTTAAGGGCTCAAATGGTGAGAGAAGTGTGTCATTAGTCAAAGCCGAGATTCATACATCTTCTCGAATTCGGCTTCATCATAGAGAGAGGTGATCGTATCTACTTTCCTTTCTCGTACTAATTAGCTTTTTGTTTTTCCAAGTACCAATTGATTCACAATCCAGTAGTTTAAAGTTTAAACTAATAAACTAATTTGCTCTGACCTCTTGATATGATGCTTACCACAAAAATGACATGTCTTACCAGACCCACCAGTGGTTTCCACTACCTTCATGACGTCTTGCTCTCTCTCTCTCTCTCACCACCTCCCTTACGTCTCGATCGAGCATCAGCGCACGTGACACAAACTGGAACAAGCGCAAACAGCGGCAACAAAACCACAACTTTGGTTCAATATGCTTTTTCTCATAAATGGAAAGATGTTGGTGCGACATACTGGTCTAAATCAGATGTAACCTGGTTATCCAACCCAAAAAACTGATTGGGGCAGAGAATTGGGCCTTTGATTCGTTGACTAACAGAGCTGGACGGCCCATAAAAAATTATAGCGGACTTCTAGATCACCGGTGAAGCTGACTTGACATCAGAAGAAGGAATTTACCTAATTTCGGTGAAAATCATTAGGAAAGTAGACATATTCTGTAATCTTGGCTATCATATAAATAGAGGGGTATCCCTTCTTTGAAAAACATCAAGCAATTAATACAAAAACTCTAGTTTTTCCTTATTCTTGAGAGAAAAACCTAACTTCTTTCTCAAGAGATTTTGATCTCTTTTGTTTCATAGCTTTGATCCGATTTTAAGAGAGAGTTCTTTATTGAATTTATTTCCCCCTTCAAACAAATTCATTGTAAAAAACCTTGTTTCTACAATTGGCGCCGTCTGTGGGGACGCAAAGATGTCAGTTACTTCTCTCTTAAAAGCATTCTTCAAAACTTCTCTTGTAACCCGGACAATGACTCCAGCCTCCAACGACAAAATTACCGGTGTAACCCTTCCCCAACAGGGCATCTCCACCGTTATGAGCCTTGATAACCATAATTCGCAGGATGGCACCTTGGATCCAAGCACCACTTCAACCAAATTGTCGTCGCTCGTCTATGTTCGTCGTAGTCAGAGCACGTCGGTTAACCCGACCGATGACCAATCTGCTCCTCGAACTGTGATAGGCATGGTCAAAGCGCGCAGCCAGGGGACAAAGCATACCAATGGAGAGCGACTTGGTGACAGATCCGGTGTCGAGCAACCTCATGTTGCGCAAATCGCACAACCCCCTCAGGTCGTCTCCCTGAACGATTTCCAAGTCGTGTTCGAAACGATGACCAAGGAGATTTACCAGATCATATCTGAAACAAACCAAAAAATGAATGTAGTTGAGTATCGCACACCACCTCCCCCGCACCGCAACAACAGTTCAGGACGAACAGAAAAACCCGACGACATCTGTTTCCGATCCCCCATCCTAGGCTGACCGATCTGGTACACAGAATATCCCGTAGGTAGTGGAATCGGGAATACATCCTCACATCAGACAATCTTTGCGAGGTCACATGGCTTCGGGCCCCTACCAAGAGTTGGAAAGAGATCCACTCAAAACTTTGGGACATTGGATCACTACTTCATCGTGGCGTTAGTTTGGCCCCAGAGATTGATCCGGTGCAACGCAGCAGATCCCGTTCACTCAACGAATCATGGTTCGCGTTTTTGGAAGAGGACGTCGCTAGGCAAGCCGCAAAGACCGTTCTCGCACGATCGATCTCTGTAGAGGATATAAACCAATTCATGCGGTCTCTGAGGCCAACAGCCGGGATAAATCGCCTTCAACCCCGAAGGAGTTATTATGCAACTTCAATAAAGTTCTCGCGCAGTCAACTGCAGCGTGCAAACACTTGTCAAATTTCCTGTTCGATAAATACCTATAGGGTGAAGCTGTTTATCAACCCAAAGGTTTTCGTGGCGGTCGGCGAAATAAAGCCGGATGGACCAGGCGACCTAACAATGGTCGGGACAGGGAATCCAACAGTAATGATGCTCAGCCCAACGGCTTCCGGAACGATAGGCGCAGTACACCCTGGCAGAACTTCATGAAAATCAAGCCCGAGAAGACGATCTCACTGGCCCCCAGAAGCTTCAAAGAGGGAAATAACCTGAACGCATCAATTTTCCCCCATGTAGAAGAATTACTATGATCATCAGCCAACGTGACGACTGCAACGATCTCACTGGCCCCCGGAAGCTTCAACATGATAGATTTGTAGCGTACAAGTAGTTTTGGATGAACAAATGCTCAGCAAAGATCTCATTATGTTCACATCCGGAGATGCTAAAGGAATTCAGCATCCTCGTAACGACCCCCTGGTTGTCGAAGTGGCCATGGGCGAAGATGCACGGTCAACGTCATATTCTGGCAGATGTTAGAAAAGAAGGGCATTGCACCAGAGCAAGTCAAGCAAGAGACTAGTACTTTGACAGAATTGCCAAGATGTCAATGGGCGATGTGGAGTCGCAGGTATGCATCGGCTGAGTTCCACTGAAAACCAAGTTCGTGATCATAGACGCACCTCCTATCTTGGGATCGCCTTGGATATATGCAATGCGGGCAATCCCTTCTACTTACCACCTTTGCGTCAAATTTCTGAACGCTACTGGGATGTACACGCTGTATGGAGATCAGAAGATGGCTAAGACCTGCTCCATTATCTAGAAAAAGCAGAGGCAGCTGGAGGATGCATAGCAATTACAAAATGGGGATCAATTGACTGGTCCCCATAAGCCAGAGTGCATCCTGTTTAAGTCGTCAGGATGTCAGATCATTCAAATTCACATCGACGATTCAGATCCATCGCGAATAGTCAGGATCGAAGCCGAATTGGAGGACGATTTAAAAACTGAACTGATCTCTTTCCTGAAATCTAGAACGTCCATGTTCATCTGGTCCACTAAGGACATGGTCGGGATCGACCCTGATGTCACCTGCCACAAGCTCAATATCGACCCTACGTTCAAGCCAGTCAGGCAGAAGGGTAGACGCTTAGGACCAGATCGGGTAAAAGCGGTCCTAGATGAGTTCGAACGACTCTTCAAAGCGGACCAGATAATGGAAGTACAATATCCCGACTGGTTAGCCAATTCGGTCATGGTAAAGAAAAAGAATCTCAAGTGGAGATTCTGCGTGGACTACACCGATTTCAACAAATCTTTTCCCAAAGATTGTTTTCCCTTACCCCATATAGATCTCCTTGTGGAGGCTACTTCCGAAAACCAGCTGTTGTCGTTCATGGACGCTTTCTCCAGATACAATCGAATCGCGATGAGCCCGTTAGAACGGGAGAAAACTGTATTCTTAACAGACAGAGGGATTTATTGTTATAAAGTCATCTCGTTTGGATTAAAGAATGCTTGGGTGACTTACGAACGACCGCTAAACATGATGTTTGCCGACCTGGTCGGCCGGAAAATGGAAGTCTACATCGATGATATGTTGGTCAAATCATTAATGGCTAAACATGTGCAACACCTCGCAGAATGTTTCGACATTTTAAACCGCTTTCAGATGAATTTAAATCTGACAAAGTGAACATTTGGCATAATCTCAGGCGAGTTCTTGGGATAAATTTTGACCGAACGGGGGATAGAGGCGAATACAAATGCCTTCCCTTCTAGCAAACAGGGAAGTACAACGCATGACCGGTCAAATTGCCGCATTAAATAGGTTCATCGTGTGGTCCATAGACAAATGCCTTCCCTTCTAGCAAATTCTACGAGGGAACAAGGATTTCCAATGGGACGAAGACTGTGAAGGATTAAAGAATACTTGACCAGCCATCCGGTACTTGTCAAGCTTGAGGAGGGGGAGATACTATACCTCTACGTCTCTGTTTAGTCTGTGATGATTACTGAAATATTTTCTTTTGGTCTAGTGTACTCAAACAGATAACAAAGGCAACCCATTTGGACTTGGATCACTTGTGGAGACACTAAAGAAAATAAAAAGGACAGAGAGTTATGCGAACGCTTCTCCACCAACTCTTGTGGAGCTTCAAGATCAACTTTGACGCAAAGATTTCTGAACACGAGGCTGAGAATGCATGACGTGATCAGGAACACCGAGAGTATCAAGCTTAGATGAAGAAGCTTTTCCTCTTCATGAAAGAAAAAAATCCTGAGTTCGAAGCTTTTATGGTTTCTCTTCCTGAACACAGATGCGGCCACCCATCCAGCTACCGTGCCTCCAACCACTGCACAACCCACCAAAGGAGGCACCACAGTAGTCACCACAACAGCCTCTAGTCCAGCTGCCAATTCTCCTTCCTCTAATACAGCTTTCGACTAATGAACTTCCAATTCTCCTTTCTTTTTTAATGAACGTGCAACTAATGAACTTCCAATTCTCCTTTTTTCTTTTTAATGAATACTGTTTGTTGGCTGTTTAGGATGATCTTTTGTTTTGGATGATAAATTTTGCTTGATTATTAGTTTAAATCATCATTCCTTTTGATTAATATCATTTCAAAATCCGAAATTAATCAGATTTAGGATTGCCAAACCGTGACTAATATGTGACCAAACCAATTAAAAAAATGTGACTATTTTGTGACCAAATCAATTTTAAAAATGTGACTACTTCGTGACTAATCCAAATTACAAAATTTGTCGCTAAACCCACACTAATAAATTAGTCCCAAAACTGTGTAAACATAGGACTGTTTTATATAGACACAAAAATGTCCCCAAATAGACTTTGTTGCAGTTTAGTCGGAAATGTGCAACTACCACGGCCCGTCAAATATACAACTATATTATAGAATCCGAAATCTGTTGCAAATAAGCGTCCTTGTTACGACCAACATATTTTGCGACCGTTTTTAGCAACCATCTTAAGTGGTCGCGAAAGAGTCGCAAATGACATGTTTTCTTGTAGCGGAAAATTTAAAAATATGACTAATAGAAATTTTAAATTTAGGGAACAAAAAAAATTAAAAAGAAAAACTCAAAAATTAGATTCAATGATTCAACTTTTTAATTGCTAAAATATAGATTTTCAAACGTAGAAATGACTTCAACTGATACGACCAGATTTAGATCCTTAGTTTAAAAGTTTGAATATATGAGCTACAGTTACAGAAATTTTAGTTTTAGGAAACAGATAAGAAGTCTCAAAGATTTGATTTCATTAACTTTCCAAAATTCCCAAAATATAGAATTGATTTCAAACAATAGGTTAAATAAAAACATAATGTAAAGTTACATAAAATCTCCGAGCACGAACGTGTGTGATGGTTTAGTCAAACATAATTAAAAAAGATTTAATGTAATTATTTGAGGTAATTTTGCTCTTAGGCAAAAGATTTATAAGAGGGTGATAAAAAAACATCTAGCCAACAACACTAAACTCATCATTCTCGCCAAAATAAATCAAATTAAAAAAAACCAAAGCATTATAAGTTCCACACAAAATCATAGATTATTTTAAACAAGTTATAAAAATTGCAAATGCATAGAAAGCATACAAAACCATTGTTGATCATATTCAGTTAAGGATTAGTCTTAAACAAACAATATCCGACAACTTAATTCAAAACTTGAAAGAAAAAAAAAAGAGAAAGAGAGAGATTAGTTCAGCATACAACAACACCAAAGAAATCGTCATCAACAGATGATTACCTTACAGTTCCAGAAACATAGGACTCTCAACATGATCCAGATAGACATCTATATGCGTTAGGTGAGCCCCAATACCTTCGATCTGGATTTTTCTAGCTTTCCTCCCCTTGAGATCGTAACATAGTTTATAGAACGGGTCTGTGACAAAGGCCGGTGTAAATACAAGCTCGCGGTGCCAAGTCTACCCCTTAACATGAAAAAATCAAACTCACCATATGAATCTGTCCAAGAAGGAATCACGATTGAAACTTGTGACCAATGTGGTTTGCTGGCATCTTCAAGAACCCACAAGTCAAGTGTACCGGTGACTAACACATTCGCTGCAGCTATCTTTTCGCTGTAGTGCGACAGATATTGGACATACCCGTCACTGGGTAACTTAATGACACTAAACTTTTCAGAACCAACATCAAAGCACATCAGAGAACGAACTTTGCCTATCCAAGCCATATAATACACAACCCCATTGCTGCATAACCATAGAGTTGTAGGAAGAGCCAAATGGGGATGCTTACATTCGATCTTTCTCCATTACTTTATCCTAGCTCCTAGAGTGAAAACTTGATGCTCCTGCGACACAAGATTGCTTGATGTACTACTATGTGACACCGTCATGCACAACACTTTGTATTCACCATTAACAGGATCATATCCAAAGAAGTAGCTTATGTCTTTCCTCACATTTCGGACTCTCGGCAAAGTAATAAATTGACAAGTAGTAGGATTCCCAATCATCACTCTATTATTATCATTCAGACAGCACAGCAAGCCGTGGACAGGTGGATACAAATCAAACCAGTTATCTTGATTCAGAGGGTGACAACTAACCGTTTGATGATCAGAAGATGGATCCTCCTGAGAGCAAGAGTAGAAGAGCTGCATCTCATTGTCTCCACGGAAGGTCAATGAGAAAAGGATACGTGGTTGAGCCATAGATCGATTTAGGTACAAGTTGGTAAAACGTTTGCTACGGACTATCGATGACCAGGATTTAGAAACGCTGATGAACTTCGAGATGCATTTGCCCTTCAATTTCATGAGAATCTCCTCTTTCATTTCTAGAGGAATCCTCTCCAACGGGTATGTTTGGGACCTTGTCAAGGGTGGTGAAGTGTAACACCTCTTCTCTTTTGACCCAAGCCGGATCATGGCTGTTTTGTTTGTTGTTTACTCTGAAACCCTAATCTCTTCACAAATTTTGGAGATCTGAAGATAGACCTCTCACTTCTTTTTTTATGGTGGACAAGACCTTAGCACCAAATGGTATACGCGGACGCGTGGATGTATGTAGACCGATAATACTTATTAGATTCTCAGTATGTGTGGACGGATCTAGACCGAGAATTTGATTAATTCTTAGCTTGCAAATCAGACTCACATCAATTTTAGTTTTAGGAAACAAAAAGTAAAATAAAATGTCCAATTTTGGAGATTTGTATCACATTTTTTTAATGGTGGACAAGCGCTTATAGCACGTAATTGTATACGCGTATGCGTGGACGGATCTAGACCGATTAAATTTACTAGATTCTTAGTTTCAAAGTTTGAATATGAGTTAGTGACATAAATTTTAGTTTTAGAAAAAAATTAAGATTATATTCAATCAACTTTCTAAATGGCTAAAATATAGGTTTTCAAATGTAAAAATGATTTGAAACTTTAAGAAATAAAATAAAAATAATCTCACCAATTCAGATGTAATTTTGAATTAAAAAATAATGTTTAGGTATTATTTTGAAAAGCCTAAGATTTCAACTGATAAAATTAAAATAAATATTTTGTTTAAAATATGCCTATAATGGGGTGTTTAGATATCCCATTTACATAATTGTCCACCGTGATATATAATGATCAGCCTTTACATAATACAATATTAGAGTGTCTCACCAGGACATACCGTCAGTTTATGTATTTTGGTGGCCAATTATGTAAAATCTAGGCACCCAAACGCCGCATTGTGGGAACCTTATGTTCTTCGTTTATACATCCTTAGTTAGAAACTTTATCCTACTGTCACACACGCTCCTACTTATTATTCTTTTAAATATATGGGTTTAGTAGGCAATCAATTATAGATTTGCTAAATGCTTGATAAGATTGAAAGGCAGACATGTTATCTGGCCCAATATTTCAAATGAAAGTAATAATAGTTCTATTGTAAACGGTTTAGTTCAAATGTAAAACAAAAAATTATACACAGAACAAAGAAAAAAATTATTACTATTTATTTTATTTTATAAAGTAAACTAATTTTTCTAAATTATTGAGATTTTCCCACAAAATAGAAAAACAGAAATGAAAAATAAACTCTAATTAACTGGAACTTGTTATTTACATTAGCTACACTACTACATCATAATGAGTTGTGTCTCTTTGTACATGTGACTCTTGGATGAAAGGACACAAACCAAAACGTCAAGACTTAAAAACGTTGCGACTCTGGAAACTCAATTATCGACCAACAGTAAAACTCAAAGAGGAGATTCAAAGGGGAATTCACAACTACGATAGCCGGAAAAATAAAGCAATCACTGGACGGGTAAATGCAAAATGAAGTTTTTTAAAAGAAGAAAATAGGGTTTGTTAATTAGGAAGCTTTATATATGAGAGAACGAAGGAGTGTCATTCTTGAACGAAGCAGTTCACGATCTATATAAAATAGCAAATCCATTTTTTAAGGATAAGCTGACGTCATAGCAAAAATTGATCTTACGGTTGAAAATTTTCTTTCTTCTCACCCCTTCGCAGCCAAGAATTGCGTCCACACGTTCACACTGCTTCGCTTTCTCATTTATTGTGAACTGCTTCGTTCTCTCATATATAGCTAGCAATCCCTGTTTATTCTTAAAAAAAACTTCATTTTGCATTTATCCGTCAACTGAATGCTATCTTAATAGACGGTGATATATCTATATTAATTATCTGCATTTTTTTAATATTTTGTTTTGAGTATAAAATTTCAATTTTTATGGTATACTTTTCTAGTCAATTGTTTTTTATTTTATATTGTGTTATCTAAAATCTTGAAATTATATGGTATGATTTTCTACTAAAAAAACGAATGACCCAGTTTAAGTAATAATGTTTTAAGTTTTGACCAATTGTTCTAGATTTTGCACGCTTACCACTTTATAAACGTACGGCTAAATCCTAGGGATACATAGCAAACTTTAAAGAGGCTCGAAGTTTTGAAGTTAGAAAAACCAAAGCAATTTTGAAAATGAAGAACTCTTCTCTCAAGCTCTCACTCTCTGTTTTCTATTTGGTCATCACAGCTGGTAAGTTTCTCTTTATTTTGCCTTTTCTTTTGTCAGCAGGTGCATTGTAAAGATGTTTATTTTTTTGTACAAGTGATAGAAACAAAAAGTACATTTTTAAGTATTGGTTATTAGTATTTTTGTTTTTAGATGAAGAGTTTAACCTTTAAAGCCATTTTGTTTTATGCAAATGATGGATGAGAAGATCTTGGAACACAAGCAAAACATCTAACCGAAGTTGATGCTTGAACGAAGCAGTTCACAATATATGAGACAGCAAAGGAGTGTGATACTTGAACGAAGCAGTGTGAATGTGTGGACGCAATCCTTGGCTGCGAAGGGGTGAGAAGAAAAATATATTTTCAACCGTAAGATCAATTTTCTTTTTATCTAAATTAATTGTTAGATTTAGCATACCCTTAAAAATGGATTTGCTATCTCAGGGATGAAAGCTTCTGGATCTTTCCAAACATTTGGATTCTTATGAAGAGCCCATACGTTGACATGGATCCATGCTTTCTTTGGAATGTTATAACCTCCAATCTTTATATCTTTTAAAGCCTCTCTTGGAGCTACAAGTGCCACAGGTGGGTTTATCCTTAATGTTTCTTTAATCGTATTAGGACTAAGAGATATATGTAAATCTTCTATAAACTATATTTACGTGGGTACAAAGTTATCTTCTAGTTAGGGAACTACTCTTGTATAAATACTCTCAACCTCTATTGAATAAACAGACAGATTCGCACATTACCTTATCTTATTTCACGGTATCAGAGCAATTCAATTCTGTGACCTAATTTTTTTTACGAACAGAGCCACCGCCGCCGTTGTTACTAACCAACCGCCGCCGCCGCACGAGTCTTTCTATCTAGTTTATTGCCGCCGCTGTTTGTCTCCGCCGCCGCACCATGTCTATTACTTCTCAAGATACTTCCGCAAAGGTGGTCGTTGCATCCGCACCATCTCCGTACCAACTCAGCTCTTCTGACAATCCTGGTGCGTTGATATCCTCTCTTATCTTACAAGAGGATAATTATGCTGAGTGGGCTACGGAACTGCAGAACTCTCTCCAGGCAAAACACAAACTTGGTTTTATCGATGGATCCACTCCAAAACCGACATCTGAACCCGATCTCAGCATGTGGCGTGCTGCAAATTCCATGATCGTTGGATGGATCCGAACCTCTATTGATCCTAAGCTTCGTTCGACTGTCTCTTTCATTGCCGAGGCTTCAATCTTGTGGGAGAGTCTTCGGTCTCGGTTCTCTGTTGGTAATGGGGTTCGCAAGCAAGTTCTCAAAGACGAGATTGCAGAGTGCAAGCAAAACGGACAATCGATGTTGGAATATTATGGCCGATTGTCGAAGCTTTGGGAGGAGCTGCAACACTATAAAACGGGTCGTGAGTGTACATGTGCTGCTGCCCTGGATATTGCTAAGGAACATGAAGATGATCGTGTTCACCAATTCTTGTTCGGTCTTGATCTTCCACACTTCAGCAATATCCGTTCTACCATCACTGGTGAAGATCCCAAGCCCCCACTAACTCAAGTCTACTCTCGTGTGATACGTGAAGAACAAAATCTCAACGTTGCACGCTCCAAAGAAACAACTAAAACAGAGGCGATTGGTTTTACGGTAAAAACAGAGGTTTCACCTCAAGCGGCTGTTGTCTCTGCTCCTCGCTCCGTGATCGTTCTACTCTTTCATGTACTCACTGTCGTCGTCAAGGACACGATGTCTCAGAATGTTTTCAACTCCATGGGTATCCGGAGTGGTTCTTTGAACAAAAAGGTGGGCCTCGTTCCGACAACAGTCAACCCAAT
>NC_025697.1:12260552-12298254 GCF_000633955.1 Camelina sativa | reverse complement strand
ACACAACTAATCAACCTGCTCGCAGCTCAACGCTCCAATACCTCCTCCGAAAAACTGTCTGGTAAAACACACTTAACCGATGTCGTTTTAGATACTGGCGCATCTCACCATATGACTGGTGGCCTTTCTATTTTGGTGGATGTTGTTGACATTGTTCCTTCACCAGTTACTAAACCTGATGGGCAACCATCTCGTGCCGTTAAGTGTGGTTCTCTTCAATTGAGTTCAGCCTACCTGCTGACTGATGTGTTGTTTGTTCCTGATTTTAATTGCACTTTAATTTCAGTCTCCAAGTTATTGAAGCAGACTGGCTCCATTGGTATATTTACTGATACATTTTGTTTCTTGCAGGACCGTTTTTCGAGGACTTTGATTGGAGCGGGTGAAGAGCGTGAGGGGGTGTACTATTTTACGGGAGTGTTGGCGTTGCGGTCTCCCAAGTTGTCGGCTCATCATCTGTCATCGAGTGCTTTGTGGCATAGAAGGCTTGGCCATCCTTCTCCTGGTGTTTTAGTTTCTTTATCTGAGTGTGTTCCTTATCCTAGCACTGCTGGAGATATCAAAAGTTGTGACATTTGTTTCCGTTCTAAACAAACAAGAGATGTTTTTCATGATAGTAGTAATAAAGCTTCTGATTGCTTTTCACTTGTTCATTGTGACGTATGGGGTCCTTATCGCACTCCCTCTACAAATGGTGCTACTTATTTTCTTACACTAGTTGATGATTATTCGAGGGCTGTCTGGACCTATCTCATGACTGCCAAATCCGAGGTTCCTCAGCTCATACGAAATTTTTGTGTCATGTCCACACGACAATTTGGCAAACCGGTACAATCGTTTCGCACAGATAATGGAACAGAATTCATGGGCCTAACATCTTATTTTCAAGAACACAGTATCTTGCATCAAACGTCTTGCGTCGACACTCCTCAACAAAATGGGCGTGTTGAACGCAAACACAGGCATATTCTTAATGTTGCCCGTGCATGCCTCTTTCAAAGTCATATGCCTGTGAAGTTTTGGGGTGAGAGTGTCCTTACTGCGACACATTTGATAAACAGAACGCCGTCTTCTATGTTGAAGAACAAGACTCCGTACGAATTGTTGTTTGGCCGGCGCCCGTCGTATTCTATGATCCGTACTTTCGGTTGTTTGTGTTATGCACATCTTCGGTCTAGAGATAAGGACAAGTTTGGTCCTCGGAGCCGGAAATGCGTCTTTGTTGGCTATCCCTATGGGAAAAAGGGGTGGCGTTTGTTTGATCTTACCACTGAAAAATTCTTTGTTAGCCGCGATGTGAGGTTTGAAGAGGAGATTTTCCCTTTCTCGCATCCGATGTCTCCTTCTTCGTTACCTATACAACAACCTGTTGTTGTCGATGATGACTGGTCTACACCTCCGGTTCCTCCGACTGTTGCAGTTGTTTCCCCTGACTTTAGTTCCTCACCGGCTGTTGGACCTGTTCTACCCGAAGAAGAACCTCTTCCACCATCCACTGTGGTTCCTTCTCCGGGTAGCCCGTCTACTTCGTTTTCGTCTCCAGTTGACGAAACCTCGGAGACTACTTCGCCTGTCACTCCGGGTCTACCAGAACTATTGGGCAAGGGACAGCGCAAAAAGTTTCCTTCGGTTCTTCATAAAGATTTTGTTGTTCCTCCTGTACACTCTTCCTCTCACGCTCTCGCCCCTGATCTCCTCGATTCACTGTCCTCTTCTACGGTCTCGGGTACGGTTCTTTATCCTATAACTACGTTTTTATCTAATGTTGGTTTCTCTGCGAACCACATTGCTTTTATGGCTAAGATTTTAGACAGTCACGAGCCAAAGCATTTCAAGGATGCTGTAAAGATCAAAAAGTGGTGTGAAGCAATGCGGAAAGAAATTGACGCATTGGAAGCAAATAATACTTGGGATGTTACTGATTTGAAAGAAAGCTATCAATAGTAAATGGATTTACAAGTTGAAATTTCGAGCTGATGGTTCTCTCGAATGACACAAAGCGCGTCTTGTTGCAATGGGTAATCTTCAAAAAGAGGGGGTTGATTTTAAAGAAACGTTTGCTCCGGTTGCAAAGATGACTACGGTACGGTCTCTTCTCGGAGTTGCTGTTGCAAAAGAGTGGGAGGTTCACCAAATGGATGTGCATAATGCCTTCCTTCATGGTGATCTCGAGGAAGAGGTTTACATGCGGCTCCCTCCGGGTTTTCAAACCTCTGATCCTAATAAAGTGTGTTGTCTCCGCAAGTCTCTGTATGGTCTTAAGCAAGCACCACGGTGTTGGTTCTCAAAACTGTCCACCGCTCTTCGTGCATTTGGTTTTAAGCAAAGCTACCAGGACTATTCTTTGTTCTCTTTGCTCCGTGGCTCGACGGTGATTCACATTCTGGTCTACGTTGATGACTTCGTTATTGTCGGAAATAATCTTGAAGCTATTAATCATTTTAAGGTTCAGCTCAGCAAGTGCTTCCATATGAAAGATCTTGGTAAGTTAAAATATTTTTTGGGTATTGAGGTCTCTCGTGGCAAAGATGGTTTCTGTTTATCTCAACGAAAGTACACACTCGACATCATTCACGAGGCTGGTTTGTTAGGTGCTGCACCTGCTCCAACACCAATGGAAGTTAATCATCAGCTTGGCTCGGTCAAGAGTCCGTTGTATAAGGATCCTGAACAGTATCGTCGCTTGGTTGGTCGGTTCATTTATTTAACTATCACGCGTCCGGATTTGAGCTACCCGGTTCACATTCTTTCTCAGTTCATGAAGACTCCACTTGTTGCTCATTGGGAAGCTGCGCTTCGTCTTGTTTGTTATCTCAAGGGCACACCTGATCAAGGCATTCTTCTACGCTCCGATAGTTCTTTGACTCTAACGGCTTATTGCGACTCTGATCTCTCTGCTTGTCCATGCACTCGTCGCTCTTTGTCTGCTTATGTTATTTATTTGGGTGACTCCCCCATTTTTTGGAAGACTAAGAAACAGAATACTGTATCTAGTTCCTCTGCTAAAGCTGAATACCGTGCCATGGCTTACACACTTAAGGAGATCAAGTGGTTAAAAGGTCTCATGGAGGATTTAGGTGTCGCACACACTACTCCGATCTCTCTGCATTGTGATAGTCAAGCAGCCATTCACATTGCTGCTAATCCTGTTTTTCACGAACGAACAAAGCATATCAAACGTGACTGTCATCAAATTCGTGACGCCGTGCAAGATAAGTTGATTTCTACGGTTCATGTCTCCACTCACGACCAAGTTGCAGACCTCTTAATCAAGGCGTTGCCTGCGCCTCAGTTTCAACGACTAATGTCCACGTTAGGTGTTCGAGATTTCGTCTCACCAACTTGAAGGGGGGTATTAGGACTAAGAGATATATGTAAATCTTCTATAAACTATATTTACGTGGGTACAAAGTTATCTTCTAGTTAGGGAACTACTCTTGTATAAATACTCTCAACCTCTATTGAATAAACAGACAGATTCGCACATTACCTTATCTTATTTCAAATCACCATTTTCAGATACACAAGTCGTTCTATATCTTCTTCTGTGATATCGTCTTTGTTTGTGATCACTTCTCTCACCTTTTCTTGTGCTTTCTTCATAACTCTTGGGTTAGTAATCAAATGCGTCATCACCCATGTTATTGTGTGGCCAGTAGTGTCTACTCCAGCAAGAAGAATATCCTGTAATTATCCCCAAAAAAAAAAAAAAATACTTAATAGAAAAACAAAGTTAGAGATTAAAGAGGTGTCCCATCACGTACGATAAGAATTCCTTTGGTGTAGTTTTGAGTAAACTGAAACTCTTCAAGTTCAATTTGTCCCGTTCCACCTTTAGCAGCTAGTCAATGATATCATCTTTACTACCACCATCTTCTAGGTGATGTTGTATACAATGATCGAAAAATGCATTTGTAGCCTTACAGACCTTCTCACATTTGGTATGTAATCGCGTGATCCTATCGATGATTCTACCAATAACCGGGAAGTTATCTGATGCTGCAAAACTCCCCTAACACCTCCATTGTTCCACGAACAACTTCTTCATAAGTATTCTCAAGTTTGCTCCCTTCAAGATTGATCCCAAATCCAATTCTACATATAACACTCCTAGAGAGTTTCAAAAACTTTTTGTTTAAGTTAACCGGTTTTTAGTTCAATCTCTCCCTTTTCCACCTTTAGCATCAAGTCAATGATATCATCATAACTACCACCATCTTCTATGTGATGTTGTATAGATTGATCGAAAAGTGCATATGTAGCCCTAAAAACCTTCTCACATTTGCTATGTAACCTTGTGATCCTATCGATGGTTCTACCAATAACTCCCCAAGACTTCCATTGTTCCATGAATAACTTCTTCATATGTATTCTCAAGTTTGCTCCCCTTCAACATTAATGCCAAATCCAACTCTACAAATGACACTCCCAGAGAGTTTCAAAACCTTTTTGTTCATGTTAACCGGTTTCTCCAACGAAGCGAACTGTTGGATGGTCGCGAACAACAATCTTCGTCAAACGTTTTTAAGAGATCCTTCGCTGTCTCTGGAGTTGACGCAACAAAGTATAATAAACAATATTAACCATGTTATTTACAATCTCATGATTTTAAAATCTATTCCTATATTTTTCATTTCAAATATAAATAAAAGATAATTAATAGCTATTTTAAAAAATTTAGTTTGATCACAAAAAAATTAAGACAATAAAACATTTTTTCTTATTATCATAATAACTTTTAGAAAACCATGGATAAACTTCTACACCCCAAAATTTAGTATTGTAGAAGACACTCTACATTCTACAATACTGAAACATCCACGAGAGGGAGGAAAGATAGTGTGTGATAATCTTATATAAGCGTACGTCCACGAGAATATATAATTATTCTCTAATTTGCAACAATGCTAAAATGTCAAAAAAAAAAGAAAAAAAAAATCTTCTCAAACGAATAATGCTAAAAAAAATCAATATGAGGTAATTTTCTCATAAGCCAGGGATCGTCCAACGTTCACGAAAGTTCGTAAGAAGGAATTTGAATACTGACAACTGAGGGAGATGCAGAAAAAATAGAGTAACAATTTAAATATGATTTATTGGTGCTGAATGGACGAAGTATGGAACGAATGGTAGCAAAATTGGCATATACAAAAAAAGATCAGCAACGTATCTCATCGTTTCCCTTCCTCATCCCCTGCCATGGAGATAAGCTTATAATTATTAAAAATAAAAACAATTCATATGTATAAATGTTTTTTCTTTTGGTTAATATATATATATATATATAATGTTTTTTTGTTTTCTAGGGTCAAGTAAAGGTACATGACAAGATTTACATAGACACATATTTGATACTTTCTACGATATTGATTTTATCTTTTTAATTTGCGCTCCATATTTCCTTCGGTTAGTTTCTCAAACGTAAAGAACTACAAACAACAACACTTTAAAACTTTGGATTACGATGATAAAATAATGAAATTCGTCATGACAAGCTCAAACGCGGAAACCCTCTCACTTAATTTATTGCACAAAGCTCTATTTTCGCATGATTTTATGAAATTAAGATCATATCCTTCTATGGTCCACGTATATTTCTAATAAGATTATATCTAAATTTATTATTGGATTCTAATTTATAAAGAATTTGGAAGACTTTAACAAAATCATCAAAAGTGAATAAGTGAAAGATTTTAAAAAATTACTATTTAGTATTATATAGTTTTGTTGATTAGTTTTTTAAAATTTTGTAAAGTAATCTAAACAATCTCTAAGTTTTTGTAATATTTTTAATGACTTTATTTTGTAAAGAAAGTGTGCAAAAACATGAACAATTAACATTGTAATTGAATTCATTAACAATCCTAGATTATTTTGTTTTAATTGAATAACACAAAACTTTTATTGACTTTATAAAAGTATGAATCCAATAACTCAAATTTGTTAAGATTTTAATTGACTTTTTACAAATCACAAACAAATAACACTAAACTTTAACATAGTTTAACAAAATATTGATTTAATAACAACAGAATCTACATAATATTTAAAGTTTATTAAAATCTCATACTAATAACTCCCACTAAAAAAAAGCGTGGTCCTAAACTTTTATTACCTCCACATGTATATATGATAACTCAAAACAATTTGTAAATGAAATTAAAGGAAAATGCTAGGAGAATCATAATTTAAAATTTTAACAAAATCTTCCAAATATAGTTATTAAAAGAATAATTTGGGTACTTAGATATAAAAACTTACTTTTAAAAATTTTGATTGATTTACAATTTTTTAAAATTAATTAGTTATTTTTGGCCATAATTAATTAAAGAGAGAAAATATTTTTTGAAATTAATAATTATTTAAAAGATTTTATTCATCTAAATATTAAATTTATATTTATCTTTATTAAAAAATTAAACATTTGTCTTAACACCAATGGCATGACAATCAAATTTTTTACATTTTATAAGATTAGTATCATAGGTGGCAAAAAAAATAAAAAATAAAAAAAAATAAAAAATTAGTTTCATATTTATAGTATATCCGTATTTATGTAATAAGAAAGTGTGGTCCTAAACTTTTATTACATCCACGTGACATATCCAACATGCTATATAAACATCCATACCGACAGATTCATAACTCATACCTCTTGCAGCAATAACTTTTTGAACTCTCATATGGTAAATATGGGAATTAATACCTCCCGAAATAAAGCTTCATCTTCGTCAGAAGGTTCTTTTATACCTCCCGAAATATGGAAATTAATATTTGGTAGTGTTCCAGCCGAAGATCTAAACCGATTCAAGTTGACGTGCACAAGATGGAATGCCCTGTTGAAAGATAAGAGATTCATCTACGATCATCTAGAGCAGGTCCAAGAACATATCATACGAATCACTGATAAGGTTCGGATCATTAATCCCGCGTCCAACGCCGATCATTCCTCTTTACCACTCCCAAAGGAGTTTCGAGGAAGCGGTAAGCTGTCTGATATTGTTCATTGCGATGGGTTATTGCTATGCATCTTTCGTCATCCCAAAAGACTCGCTGTTTGGAACCCTTGCTTTCACAGAGTAAGATGGGTCACCAAACAGAATTCATCTTATGCATTTAATGATTATTACGGCATTGGATATGATGGTGCATCTCATGATAACTACAAAATCTTGAGATTTTACAATGAAGATATTTTCGAAGACGACCAGTCCCCCACGGGTAAGTATGACCCACCGGTTGAGATTTACGACCTCAAGTCAAATTCTTGGAAAACTCTTGACATTCCTTTGGATTGGATTGTACTCTCACCGTGTGATGGTGTGTCCTTAAAAGGAAATATGTATTGGATTGCTGCAGAATATCATGGCCCACCATTTATCCAAAGTTTCGATTTTTCCATGGAGAGATTCAAACATATGAGCCTAATTCCTTTCGTCGAAGGTCCATATGATAATGTAGCCTTATCAGCTTATAGAGGAGATAAACTTTCTTTGCTTCGCCAACACATATACGAAGAACATGATCTAGGGGAGATTCAGGTATGGGTCACAAACAGTATCAAAGATAGGGTTGTTTCTTGGACCAAACTTTTTGTTGTGTGGAGACCTGATCTGCCATCATTTGAGCTCGGGGTAGATCCTCCTCATTCAGTGTTTTTTATTGACCAAAATAATAGGATTAACGTTACATGTTCTGAAATATTAGTTACCAATGGAAGCAAATGCGTTTGCGTTAACTTATACATTATTGGAAAAGATGGATTCCAAAAAAAAGAGATAGAAAGACATAGGGAGGAAAAGGTATGGACATATAACTCTGGTTATATGTATCTTCCAAGCCTAGTTCCGGTCCCATAGTCTGAGGATCTGCCCAAAAAAAAATAATAATAAAGAAAAGCATACCGTTAAGTTTAATGTTTTGTGATATATTTTATGCTAGCTCTAACTAAACTATAATTTATAAACATTTTGTCAAATCCCGAGGCATCATTATGTAAGGATATAAATATATTTCTGTTCAAGGTTGCTTTGTGGATTAATTAGTGCATGTTTCTTTATATACCTTTTACCATCGAGGCAGAATGATTCATTTAAATATGATCAGCTCATTATCGGAAAAAAAAATTATTTCAGAACATAAAATGTCTAGGTTTGGGCTTTAGATTTTCGTATGGCCTTGAAATAACATGGTTTTGAATTTTGTGTCCTAATTTCTGACGGTGTATTTGTTGACTGAGTTTTATAAGCTGTTCGAAACATGTCATGGGATTGCTACTAAATCAGGATGTCATACAACATTGTGATATATGAGACAACAAGATAGAATCATCACATATATCTCATAGATGGTGTGAAGACAATGAGCAGAACTAACAAAGTTGTTGAGGCACTACTTAACACAATTGCAGTAAGAACATATGTGAAGTTCCAAAGTAGTACAAGAGGTATTACATGAGCGCCGAACTGTGTGAGTACTTTAAAGAATTGAAATACAGAAGTTTGGGGACAACTTGGACAAGCCAAGAGGGTCAGATTCAATGGAGATGGTATCAAACGTCTGAAGCAGTTCTTGTACTAGTCCAACGTTAATACATGAAGTAGTACAAAAAGCTGAATTGAAGAGTTTGAGTACAGAAGCTTAAGGCCGACTTGGACAAGCCAAGTGGCGGTTGTTGAGCTGGATGAACATCTTGAATGGAAGATTCAAGATGGGATCATGGAGAGAAACTTTCCTATTTGTTATATAATAGGAAATTCCTATTTGTTGTATAATAGGAAAATTGTCAATCCTAGGGGTTGTACAATTGTTAATCTCTCAATTCTTATTTGTTGTATAATAGGAAAGTTGCCAACCCTAGGGGTTGGGCAATGAATATAAATACCAAAAAGGCGCTTCATGAAGACTTGCGCGCTTCAAGGTAGTTTCGAGAGATGCACACAAGATGTGTGGTGTCGCCCCATCAACAAGATAGAGAGATCTTTCGATGGTATTCATCTAGAAAAGAATGATAGGCATAGTAGTGCTTTTATCATATATAGTTGTAATTGCTATCTTGTTCTAGTGGATTCGTTCTGGACTAGGTCCCGGGGATGTAGGAAAAACCGAACCTCGTTAATAAAGCTTGTGTGTCTTATTTACTTTATGCACATATAATCTCGAAGTCGATCATACACGTACTTAAGCATATAGAGTTAGCCACAAATATGTGTTTTCAATTGGTATCAGAGCAGGGCTCGATAGAGATTTGGTTTTGTTTTGGGTGTGATCCTGGATTTGTGGCTAGTAGAGAATTAAAGCATATGAGAAGGACGAGTATTCATGAAGTTATAAAGAAAGAGATCGAGAGTATGTTCAGAAGTGTTTGTGTTTGAAGAAGCAAGCGAAGAAAGAGTTATACGGTGTACTAATCAAAAACTCCTAATGAATCGCTTTGAATTTGACAGAGGCAGAACTAATCATAAACTCCTAGGAAGTTCTTGTGCTATTCATCGAAGTTGTGCGAAGAACGTGGGAAAGAATAGAGAAGAAAGACTGAAGGAGTAGAGATCATACATGTTTTTGGGTTTTTTTGTTGTTATGTGAGAAGACTTGGAATTGAGAAGGAGATAGCATGGTTTAACCCTTTTGGGTTTCAATGGCTATTAATATTATCATAATAAGACATTAAATCAACAATGGTGAAGACAAAGTCGAAGCTTTAGTTCACAAATCAGATTTTTGGCATCAATGGCAGTGATTCACACTGAGTATTAAAAAAATATTGAGTTTAAAGAAAAGAAGATCCTTAAGGAATTAAAGATAAGGTGATTTCAACCAAATCATTGGAGTCGACATTAGAACGGAGATTGATGAAGACAGTGGAGTTGATGTCAAACTTATCGGATTAGGAGTGCAGTATAACGGAAGTCGGAGTACTGTTCATTGGAAGCTTCACTTTTTCCTTGCCGTCGAGATCAATGGCGCAAAGCCTGGCGAGCTGTTCGTGGTTCAGAATCATCAGCATTGCGAGCCTGTGCGAGAAAATTATATTTGGGATTAGGCTTAGAGATCCCACGCTTGGAACGAGTCGTCATGGAATGATTATTTATCGGTTCCGGTGAAGGGGTCGGATCCACCGGAGCAGAGATTGTAGAAGCTTGCGAGGACAAGGAAGAGTCAGTGGCGGTGTCAGATGAGTGTGCCGGAGTCGGAGAAGCAGACGACAGAGACGATGAGTCGTGAGAGACGGATAAGGTTTTTGATGGGCTTGGAGTTTTGTTTGGAGTGGAAGAGGATAAGTGGGCCGGGAAATCATGATGGGCTTGGTCATGTGTTTGGGTTTTATGGATTAAATTTTGAGTGGAGGTAGAGGGCTGGATCGTGGGCTGCGATCCATTTTGAGTTGGAGCAGTGGGCTCAGCGGAAGACGGAGAAGAAGTCAAGGAAGAAGAGTCAGAGATCGGAGTACGTACCTTAGATGGCGTTACCGGCGGAGAAGACGTAGTAGATAGAGACGTCGTCGACGGAGTGTGTGAGGACGCTGGAGATTGAGAAGGTGATGGTGAAACAGCCAAAGGTGATGACGGAGACGGTGAGGCAGACGATGGCGGAGACGGGTGGTGAAGAACCGTGCCGGGGAAAAACGAATGTATAAGTGGAGACGGAGAGGACAAGTGAGAAGCAGTAGCCGCAGGTGGTGGTGAAGACGGTGAGATTGACGCAACAAACAGGAAATCAGTCTCAAGGAATTGAACATGGCGTGAAGTATAGATTCGTCCAGTTGCAAGATCCAGGCAATAATAACCACTCTGTGTTTGCGAGTAGCCCAGGAACACACACCGCTTGGACCGATTATCCAATTTATGAGCAGCATATGGTCGAAGCCAAGGGAAGCAAGCACAGCCGAACACACGAAGCTTGAGATAATTGGGCTTGACTCCAAAGAGGCGTTGATAGGGGGAGACGTTGTCGATGGTCTGTGTTGGAAGACGATTGATGAGATAAACAGCTGCGGAGAAAGCATACGACCAGTACTTGAGAGGCATAGAGGCGTGAGATAGAAGTGTTAAACCAGTTTCGACGATATGCCGATGTTTGCGTTCGGAGAGGCCGTTATGCTCAGGAGTGTGTGGAGGTGTCGTAAGATGAGCAATACCATGAGAGGACAAGAAACCACGTAGTGCAATGTATTCGCCGCCATTGTCAGAATATAAGGTTTGGATTTTGGTTGAGAAATGGTTTTCTACAAGTGTTTTGAAAGTGATGAAGATTGAGTGAACTTGTGATTTATTTTTCAGGGGATAATACCATGTATATCTGGTGAAGTGATCCACAAATATCACATAGTATTTGAAATCATCAATGGAGAGGAGAGGGGAGGTCCACACATCTGAGAAAATATATTGAAGTGGTTTTGTTGAGACAATAGAGGTTGTAGAAAAAGGGAGCTTGTGTGTTTTATTAAGCAGACAATCCGAACAAGAAATAGAGTGAGATGAAGAAGACAAAGGAAGAGAAAAGTTGGAAACAACAGATTTCAAGGTCGATGAAGAGGGGTGACCGAGACGAGCATGCCATGATAGGAGTGTGGTACGAGGACTAGGAGCGGCATAGAGTGCAGCAACGTGAGATGCAGACATCGGCCACTCATACAATTCGTTATTAGTCCTGCCTTGGAGCAACAGGACCCCCGTGCGCAGATCCTTCACCTGAAAGGAAGCAGGAAAGAATGTAACGGAGACTTGATTAGAGTTACATAGACGATATACCGAAATGAGTTTCTTGTGAATGTTGGGAACACACAACACATTTGTTAACGTAAGAGGTTTAGAATGAGAAGGTAAAAGTATTGAACCAGTGTGAGTTATTGGTAGGCTTGTTCCATCACCAATCATCACATCATCATTACCAGTGTAAGGTTGATGCATAGAGAGATTCTGAAGATCAGAGGTAAGGTGATGAGTTGCACCACTGTCTAGTAACCAGGGATCGGTGTTGTGAGGAGATCGAACAGCGAGATTAGCCCGTGGTTGCCATGGCGTGAAAGGGCTGCTCGGAGAGGAGCTAGTGGAGGAGAGCCGGTTCAGCAGTTGGGAACAGAACTTCGCAGAGTGACCTTGCACACCACAGTACTGACAGCGCCCCTGATATGATACCATATAAATATATGTGCAAAGGATGATCTTATTACAATAAGAGGAAGAACTATATATACAAGGAGATGTACTACTAGGGCTTTGCACTAAAAGTAATTACCTAATCTACTTTACATATATAGTTGATACAATCAATGATATGATTGATCCTTAATAAAGATGATAAAAGAGGTTTTAAATTTGAACCAAGAGATAATCGGTTGGTTTGAGCAGAAAAACCAAAGTCTGATTGGGTCTGAATCTTATACGCTACTTAAAAAGATTTCAAGGGTATCAAAGTTTTGATTTTGCGCTGTTGGGAGAAACGAAGAAAGGGATCACAAGTCTTTGTTGATAAATTTATAGTCTGGAGATTTAAAAGAGACATAAAGAGTAAAAAACCCAATATAATTTGAGGATGAATGGAGAAATTCGTAAAATCAAAGGGTTGTCGACTCATCTCAAGTTATCGAGAACCTTCTCCTCATGATTTGTTTGTAGAAATTTGAAAGGAAAAGAAGTGTTTTATGTTGAAGAATCATTCAAGCAAAGGTGGATTTAACCTCGGGATGATGTCTTCTTTGTGGTTGATTTGAATAGAAGAAAAGTATTTCGGAGATGATTTTGCAAAATTGCTTGAAGTTTGTATTCTGGCTCGAATAGAGAATGAGATGATTGCTTAAGCAGAATCAAACTGATTCATGGAGAAACACGAGGCTATAAGGGAATTGTGAAATCAAAACAGAAATTTTGATTTTGATCAGATATAGTTTCTGAATACGAGAAGTCAAGTGGTGAGAATGGCGATTGTGATTGAAGCGAGGATTCCAGAGATTATTTGAAGAATTGACTGTGTTATTTATACCATTCGGTGATAAGCAAGCAAAGACGTATGTTGAATCAAAAGGTTAAATCGAGCTCCAATTTTTAAAGCAGAAGGAGTTTGTTTGTGGCTGTATAGGAAGAGAGTGCTATTGGAACCATAGCAGGTGTCGAGGAAGGGATCAAGGAGTTCAAAGTTAAGATTTTGGAATCCGATGCTTAGGAAATGCATTATCAACAAAAAAATAAAAAATAAATAAATAAATAAAATTAAAATAAAAAATAAATAAATCAACGGTCAAAAAGAATTGGTAGGGTGTGGTTCTATTTCTGGCCAAAAGAAGGATACATAGATTTTTCCTTATGGAATCTACGAAGTCCACAAATCAGTTCAAGTGCTTGTTAAGATTGGTCTGGTACTATTACAGGTTTGCTAAAGTTTTCCAAGTTGAAGAGGAAAGTTGGTACTATTACATCTTCATCTTGTTTGGTGAAGATGAAGAATATGAAGATTCCAAGAAAGCTCATGCATGAGTTGATTGAATAGAGTTCAAAAATCTTGATGAGTTCATGCTTATAAACTTAGTGGTGTGGAGCTAACTATGCTTAAACATGGAAATTTCAGAAACTGATCTAGATAGAAAGTAAACTGGGAGTCTGCATCTTGATTGGTTGAAGTATGATTTGGAAGTGTGTTGGTGTATGTGTCCTGAATTGGAATTTGTCTTAGCGGGACACGCAATCAACATGAGGGAGAAGAATGTTGAGCTTCATAGAAAGAGCTTTGGGAGAAGAAAACAAAGAGCGTGTTCTTGATCAGCTATTAATGGTTATTTTCATGAGAAAGAAACATGAATCAAAATATGGTTTGGAAAGATGTCGCTGGTATTTGCAGAGAAATCAAATAATGATGAAAAGAAGGTTGCAGGTTTTAAGAACATTTTTTCTTTCACGGGTTGCTACTTTCTTCTTCAATTACTTTGGCTACAGACTTTGGATTTGAGTTCTAAAAGTTGTTCTAGAAACTTGGAAACGAGATCTTTCCAATTATATAAAGATATTCTACTCATTCCTTGTGGCTTGACGGGAAATTGCTCTCAAATTTGGCTGTTTGCAGGCAGCATTATTTCGGATCTGTGTTGGGATTTTGGCCATAACTCTCAAACCGTAAATCGAAATCGCGATCTGTTTTCTCCTATGGCTTCGTATGACTATGTTTGATATCCCCACCAATTTTATTAATTTTCTGGGTTATTTTGCTACTCCGTTTATGCTCAACATCAAGAGAGATGAAGAAATTTAAGAGGTAGCAAGCACATGACTAGAATTGTTGGGTGTCAGTGACTGTAATATGCCATGAAAAAGAGAGAAGATTATTTTTTTTTAAATCTTAGAAGGATTACCAAAATTTGTTTCAAGATAGCAACTTCAGGAGAGGGTTTGGTGATACAAAAATAATCTGATCATACTGAAATTTTGTGGGGAGCTTGGTGCTATTACGTACTTGAGATTCAACGGTTAGATTGAAGTTTTCAATGGCTGGTTTGGTATTTATTCAAGCATGTTCAGTGTGTTTCAGGCACAGTGTTTCCCAAGTTTCAGATTTTTCCAGTTTCTGTGGTAATATCAAAAGGAGGACCAAATGAACTCAGAATGGAATGAAGTTTGGCAGAGATACTAAAGACATGTTGAACTAGATTCTGGTAGAAGGGAACTGGTTTTGGAATCTGGGAACCTAGTAGAATGATGGTGGTTCAGACTAGTTAATTCCAAGATTTTTAAAGCTATGCTTTTGCAAAGTTTTGTGTGGTGAATGTAAAAAGAGTTTCAGGGATCTGCAGTTTTTGAAGTTAGGCTTTCTTTCATCATGTGGTTCCATCGTTGGAGTTTGATGTGTCTGCAAAGTTTGTGCTCATTTGTGAAAAGAAAAATTGTTAAAACAGAAGCCTCAAGAACGTCTTTGGATTAGCTGATGTGAGATAGCTACAAGAAAAGCTACCGTTTTGGAGTCCGACATATCAGGTTCAAGTTTGCTGTAGAAGTTTCATTGAATCAGTTTGTGTGAGACAGCTACTATCATAAAGCAGTGCATAGAAAAATCTAATAGTTGATATTGGCTGCTATAATTTCTGGTAATGGAGTATGTTCCATCAGGGAGAGATAGAGAGAGTTGTGGGAGAGATAGTTGTTGGTTTGGATATGTGATGTTACAATCAGCTCGTGGCTGTTGTAAGAACTAACTCATCAGCTCACAAAGATCACTGAAACAGAGGTCTGTTGCAGGGCTACGAAGATTGTTTCAAGTAAAAATCAATAAAATAAACTTCAATTTTTATGATCAGAAGATGGGTACATTAAAGGCATAACAGCGGGTATAATTCAAGACTAGTCAAGTGCTATGCAATGTTGTAGTAGTCCAGATGGGTGAATTCAATATGTTGTTTGTTTTTATCTTAGTTTGCACTCAAGCTGGGGGAGAAGAGCAAAGAGCTAAGAGTTTGTAGCGAGCTAAGAGCAAATATTATGGGGGAGCTCTACTAGTGATTAGAGATTAAAGAATGTGCTTGAGTATCAAACTAAGTTAAAAAAGAGGGAGAATGAAAATGTTATGATCTTTCAAGAATGATACATGATGTAGCATGAAGTGAGAGATTGAAGGAGATTTAAAACGCAGTCATCAAGGGAGAGATTGAAGATATTGTGATGAATAGTTTTATAAGATGCATGGAATTGAACAACTCAATCACTAAGGGAGAGATTGAAGACGTTGTGCTAACTAGTTTTAATAGGTGCATGGATTATAAAACTCAATCACCAAGGGAGAGATTGAAGGTGTATGTGTTGACTGAGTTTTATAAGTTGTTCGAAACATGTCATGGGATTGCTACTAAATCAGGATGTCATACAACATTGTGATATATGATACAACAAGATAGAATCATCACAGATGTCTCATAGATGGTGTGAAGACAATGAGCAGAACTAACAAAGTTGTTGAGGCACTACTTGACAAAGTTGTTGAGGCACTACTTGACACAGTTGCAGTACGAACATATGTGAAGTTCCAAAGTAGTACAAGAGGTATTACATGAAGTTATACAGGACGCCGAATTGTGTGAGTACTTTAAAGAGTTGAAATACAGAAGTTTGGGGACAACTTGGACAAGCCAAGAGGGTCAGATTCAATGGAGATGGTATCAAATGTCTGAAGCAGTTCTTGTACTACTCCGACGTTAATAAAGGAAGTAGTACAAGAAGCTGAATTGAAGAGTTTGAGTACAGAAGCTTAAGGCCGACTTGGACAAGCCAAGTGGCGGTTGTTGAGCTGGATGAACATCTTGAATGGAAGATTCTTATTTGTTGTATAATAGCAAATTCCTATTTGTTGTATAATAGGAAAATTGTCAACCCTAGGGGTTGTACAATTGTTAATCTCCCAATTCCTATTTGTTGTATAATAGGAAAGTTGTCAACCCTAGGGGTTGGGCAATGAATATAAATACCAAGAGGGCGCTTCATGAAGACTTGCGCGCTTCAAGTTAGTTTCGAGAGATGCACACAAGATGTGTGGTGTCGCCCCATCATCAAGTTAGAGAGATCTTTTGATGGTATTCATCTAGAAAAGAAGTATAGGCATAGTAGTGTTTTTATCATATGCAGTTGTAATTGCTATCTTGTTTTAGTAGATTCGTTCTGGACTAGGTCCCGGAGATGTAGGAAAAACCAAACCCTGTTAACAAAGCTTGTGTATTTTATTTATTTTATGCACATACAATCTCGAAGTCGATCATACACGTACTTAAGTATAGAGAATCAGCTACAAATATGCGTTTTCAATTTCAACTTTCGTTGACCGTCGTTCATTTTTTTTTTATCCCAAGAAGAGGGAACTCTAATTCTTCTCTTCGTACCCTAGTTTCTCTAAACTCCAATGGCCTCTTTATTATCCGATTTGAAAAGCCAGTTGAGATAGATACAAAAAATCAAAATTGTGAGGAAAGTCATTGGCACATCACCGTCCAAGTCTTGTTCTGGTTCCTAAACAAGGTTACAATTGCTTCTTAGCATTTTATATTTACGCATATGGCCCCTAGAATAGATAAAAGAAAGAGAGAATTATCCATGGTAACCCACTTTAGTTAATGATTAGCCACCCGAACCTCTTTTTATTTTTATTGTCACACTAACTCATTTTTTGTGTAATGATTTTCATAATACCAAAAATATCTTTTGTCTTTTTTTTTTTCAAATGGCAAAGATATATGGTTCATAAAAAATTTAAAATTAAATTCCAATATCTAAATATTTATGAAAATATATTAATTGTTTAAAACCTAATATAATGAATTAACTTTGAATCGACTTTCTTCGTTCTCCACAACATAAGATCTGTTACGTCTTTCTCTTTTTGATTAGTTTATTGAATTTTTGGGTTCAATTATTGTTAATTATGAACCCCTATTCTTTTAATTACGTTTCATTAATAATTTTCAAAAATACCATTGAAAGGTAAAAGAGAGGTGGATACAATGCCTATTAAGAATTTTTTTTAAATTATTACCAAACAAGTCTCCTAGAATTAGTACAATACACCAGACTTAACCAAAGTCTATAGAACTATGCAGATTAGCTATATGTCTACTTAATATATTTTTAACGTTTATCAACAATGAGAAGATTTTACCGAAGTTTATGAATCTCCGTAGACTAACTATAAATCTGCTTAATATATTTTTGAAGTCTACTAAAAATACGAAGACTTAACAAAAGTCTACACAACTCCCCAGACTAACTATAAGTCTGCTTAATATATTTTGAAGACTTAACTTAAGTCTATACAACTCTGCAGACTATCTATAAGTCTGCTTAATATATTTTTGAAGTCTACCGTAAATACAAAATTTAACCAAAAGTCTATAAAACTTCGCAGATTAACTATAAGTCTGCTGAATATATTATTGAAGTCTACCGAAAATACGAAGACTTAACAAAAGTCTAGATTACTAAGCAGATTAGCTATAAGTCTGCTTAATATATTTTTGAAGTCTACCAAAAATACGAAAACTTAACAAAAGTCTAGATTACTTTGCAAACTAACTATAAGTCTGCTTAATATATTTTTGAAATCTACTGAAAATGCGAAAACTTTAAGAAAGTCTATAATACTCCGCAAACTAGCTATAAGTCTTCTTAATATGGCTTTGAATGGAAAGACAGAAAAATAACAGATCACCCTTTAATGTAGTCCTCCTATCACTAAGTTACTATTCAAGAATTTTTTTACTTTTAAAAGTTAATGCAGATGAACTGTGTGCAGTTCATATTTTTTTGTTTTTTTGTGATAAATGCAGGAGAAATACATGCAGATATGGTTTACAACTTTTTTGATGTTGTTCACCCTTGATCTGCACTTAAACAACCAAATATTGATCTAATCTATTTTGCTTGATCTACTTGAACCACTTGATATGCTCTGCCTGATATGCTTTCTCCATTCAACGCTATATATATTTTTGAAGTCTACCAAAAATGCGAAGACTTTATCGAAGTATATGAATCTCCGCAGACTAACTAGAAGTTTGCTTAATATATTTTTCAAGTCTACCGAAAATCCGAAGACTTTACTAAAGTCTATGATTCAGCAGAGTAATTAAGTCTACCAAAAATGCGAAGTTTTAGGGGGAGGTATTGGTTTAGGATTTAGAAAGAATTTTAATGACTTTAAAAGTTAGGTAAAATATGTTGTTATTCAATCAAGACTTTTTAAAACTCTTTAAAAATTTGGTGTTATTGGTTGTGGATTTGTAAAAAGTTATCTAAAATCTTAATAAATCTAGTGCTATTGGATTAAGAGTTTTATAAAGTCATTAAAAGTTTTATGTTATTCAAGTAAAACAAAAAAATCTTGGATTATTAATGAATTCAAATTTTATGTTATTGGTTTAGGATTTTATATCATTTCCTTCATAACAAAAGTCATGAAAACTCTTTCATCAAATAGAAAGATTTTACAAGATTAGAAAAAACAAATCAGCAAGATTTTAAAAAACTTCCTAAACAATCTCTTAGAATCCTTCACCAAAGTTTATAGAACTATGCAGACCTATAAGTCTGTTAAATTATATTTTTGAAGTCTAAAAAATTACCAAAGATTTTTGAAGATTTTTTATTAAAAAATATTTCCTTTTTCATTTGCTTCCCTTATTAAATGATTTCCTTAATTTTCGTTTTCAGTTATTTCCTTTTTTAAATTTTGTTTTAAAGTAATTTTCTGAATATTTAGTATTGTATGTGTGATTTTTACAATATTTATGTAGTTAAGAAGAAAAATGAATAATATATGCAAGGGTAATATAGTAAAAATGTGCTGTACAAATATTTTTTAAATCTTGATAGGTTATTTTAGTTGTTTCTAATAAATTGTAGGTTATAGTAGCAAATCTCCCAAAAAGAAAATTAAACTTTTTAACTTTATTTAATTATAATATTTCGTGTTTTATAACTTATGGTTCTTTTAAAAAAATTTCAGTCAAGTGGGTTTACCATGTGGGTTCTATTTCTTTAGATTAGTATGTCTACACTGTATCTTATATTACAAAAGAGATAAAATATACAGTATTACGTTTATATTACACCATCTATCAAATAACTTTGGTAACAAATTCCAACTAAAAATGTATTTTTCAAAAATAACTAAAAGATCACCAGAATATAAATTAACACATGTGTACACACTCAAATTAAACGAAATTAGATATTAAAAAATTGCTACTTTGCAGACATATTTTGTAATTTTTTTAATTCAATACTCTTTCATTTAATTTTTATTTTATTTTATTACATGCAAATTATTAATTTGTTTATATATTTAACAAATTTTTATAAACCATCATTGATAACTTTATTCTAAAGATGTATCATTGAAATAATATAAGCGTTTTGAAGGGTAAATTAATGTTCTCATAGAATCATGTTGTTGTAACTCCATTCTTGAAAACTAAATATCAAACATTGTAGCACATATAGGCGGACCTACGTTCAGATGAACGGGGTCAGATGACCCCCAAAAAATATAAAAATTAAAAATGTTACCGTGTATTCATTCCTGATTTTGGTTGACAATCAAATAATTGACCCTGTTAATGTGTGTTCAAATCTATGTTGAAGCAATGGTATATTTATTTTTTCTGTTTTGTTTATGTTATATATAGGCCACCCATCACTTTTCTTATTAATTTTTATATTTTTTTGTTATTGTTTTAGTTGAAAGTTTTTTGTAGACTTTTTTATATGGGTATTTTTACAGTTACTTCATAATGTTATTATATAGTTTTCATCAAAAAAAAAATTACTATATAGTATGACTTCCTAAAAAAAAAAAATAGATCCGCTATAAGCACAATCTTGAATCTCTCTATACAGTAGTTGTCTCTAGACAATATCACACCATTATGCAACATGAGACAAAAATATATATATATATATATATTTTATTTCATTCAGTACCTGGACAATATATGTTATAGTCAGACGAAAATATGTACGTTTAAAAATTTAAAGATAATCCATAAGATAAAAATAAAATACTATTGAATAAGAAAACACCGACTAAAATTTATTTGATTTGGGTTTGATGCTATTTGTGTATCATCTTGTAAAAAGATCTTATATGGCAATGTTCTCATATTTTCAAAATGATGTGTTGGGTTTAGATTGATTCTACCCACACGAACTTTTCAAAATCATTAAATTTCAAAAACTTTTTCTCTCGAGTGTTAACGGTTACAGAAGCTAGCGAGCCACAAAAAAAAAACACATAAACAATGAATAAAAAATATATTATCGAACTCTATATATATACCAACGTTATTTCTCACATACTAATTTTTTTTTTAACTTTAATCCTCCAACATAAATATAATTTGGTTTTAATCCACTTAAAATTTTATTTGTTTAATCTTTGAATAACTAGTTATTATTTATTTTATCTATAATATTTCATTAGTATATTGCTGTTACTATTCTCTTAATTGTTTTTCAAATTTTGTCTCTAAGTGCAACTAAAATGTAATAAACCATGCAAAATCTTGTCATTGAGTGGGACTAATATATAATAAACCATGCAATCAACATCATTACAGATAATAATAAACTCTTGAGCCTTAATAACTAAGATCCAAAACAGCATGACGAAAATTGACTTGCATATCGTGTCCTTTGCAGTCGACATAAAAAACTTTATTATACAGATGCATATATAGTCATTAATAATGTAACAAGATTTGTTTTAAAATTGCTGGAGCCTCATAAAAAACTTAGTTATTCTACCAATAAAAATCTTCTTCAACTATAGCTACAAATGAATGCTACCATTGCGCCATCATTATTTGTTTTATTCGATATTTCAGTCAACAATATTAATCTCTTTTACCAAAAATCTTTGGACTATTGTTTCAAATTCATTTATATATTACGTCCTGAAATCCGATAGAGATATGAATGAATAATTAATAATTAAAGTATATGATTTTTTTTTGTTGGTGGTGGAATCAAAAAGTACAAGAACTAAAAAATGTAAACAATACTTTAACTCTGCCTAATATATCAAGTTCCTTTATTTGTTTTATTGGTTGTTTTTGAATTGTTCATGTATCATGTATTATGTAACATGTTTATAATAATATAATTGTTTGCACTTAACTCGTAATATATCTCGTCGTCTACTAAGAGTATATATAACAACAAATCAACAATAGTTTTAAGTTGCGTCGTTTTATTATATAGATGAATATACAATATTCAGTAATTGTTGGGTAAGATATATATTTGTTTTAAACAAGATTGGAGCCAATGAAAATTTTTAGTCATTCGCCTGAAAAAATATCTTCTCCAACTATGGGATACAGACAAATGCTACCATTGCGTCATCGTCATCGTGTTTATTCGAAATTTTCAGTCAATAATACTAATCTCTTCCACCAAAACTTTTGGACTATTGTTAGCTTTGGTACTTAACTTGTAACAAACAAAACTATAGTTTATTGGAAATCGTTCTTCCATAATCTACCATTATTCCATAATCCACAACGTTCTCCAAATAAACAAATTTAATCATCAAGATAAACTCTACAAATCAAAATCCGAAGTACACATTTATTGATAAATAAATTCAAATATATGTGGATGATAAATTTCAAAATAATCAGAATTATTTTTAGTTTCTACAATATGCATATACACGCTTTATGTGGTAAAATCATTTAGTGGATTATATGCAAACCGAACTGTGGGATAAGATAACAAAATAATATAATGTATTTAAAAGAAAACTTGGACCCTTTTTAAGTATAAATTTTTTTATCTTATCATATACTTACTTGTACGACTGTTTCTGATTATGATATTTGGCTTTAATTAATTAATGTATTAAAGTAGGCTCTAGACGATTGCATCATTTGCCCAACCATGTAATCCTGCCCTGATGATAGGGTGAAAAGGATAAGGTGGATAACATCCTCCTTATGTAAGTACAACAATTAAGGAGACGTCACAATAGTTATTTACATTAATAAAATCATTTTAAAAAACCAAAAAACATTAATACGTGTGGTTGAAAAAAAAACAACACATATTAATAAAATTATACTTATATGACAATAATCATTAATTTAATATTCATTGAGGTGTAACGGAAAGAGGAACATTAATTACTGTAAAATCACAAATATATAGATAGAGAAAGAATAACCCATTCACTCGTATGAAAAAACTTGCTTCTCAAAACCGCAGCAGATTGATTAAGAAAGATTCTTTCGTGTCAGCATCTCTTTTATTTACCCCACAGAATATTTTTACAAGGGGCCTTCTTCCTCAAACCGCCTCAAGTCCTTTTTCTTCATTTCTTATAACTATAACCCACCTTCAAGCTTATCATTCATCATACTCTCTCTCTCTCATTTATCTCCATATTGTCACTTGTGAGCAATATGCTGAATATGGAATCTTTCTATTTCTGTATATGCTCATGGAATCCAAACTTAAACTCATGTATCAACAACTTTACCCTCTCCTAAATCATTTCTCGTACATCAATAACCGTCTTTACCAATCGGCCCTAATGGAGGAAGAACAACAACAGCGTCGAGTTCTGTTCGGGAAATACGAGATGGGAAGGTTACTAGGCAAAGGAACGTTCGCAAAAGTCTATTACGGCAAAGAGACAACCACCGGAGAAAGCGTTGCAATCAAAGTCATAAACAAAGACCAAGTACTCAAACGTCAAGGTATGATGGAGCAAATCAAAAGAGAGATCTCAATCATGAAACTAGTTCGTCATCCAAACATCGTCGAGTTAAAAGAAGTCATGGCTACAAAGACAAAGATCTTCTTCATCATGGAGTTCGTTAAAGGCGGTGAGCTTTTCTCCAAAGTCGTTAAAGGAAAGCTTAAAGAAGACTCAGCTCGTAGATACTTCCAACAGTTAATCTCAGCCGTTGATTTTTGTCACAGCCGAGGCGTCTCTCACCGAGATCTGAAACCTGAGAATCTCTTGGTAGACGAGAACGGTGATCTCAAGGTCTCCGACTTCGGTCTCTCTGCTTTACCGGAACAGATTTTGCAAGACGGTTTGCTTCATACTCAGTGCGGTACTCCGGCTTACGTTGCCCCGGAGATTCTGAGGAAGAAAGGTTACGACGGAGCTAAAGTTGATATATGGTCTTGCGGCGTCATCTTGTACGTGCTTCTCGCCGGGTTCTTGCCGTTTCAAGATGAGAATCTGATGAACATGTACCGGAAAATATTCAAATCGGAGTTTGAGTTTCCGCCGTGGTTTCCGCCGGAAGCTAGGAGGTTAGTTTCGAAGCTTTTAGTCGTTGATCCTAGTAAACGTATCTCTATCCCGGCGATTATGCGAACGCCTTGGTTTCGTAAAAACTTCAACTCTCCGGTCGCTTTCAAGATCGACGAGCTCGATAACCAAAACGTAGAAGAGGATACAACAATAACAACAGCAACAACGCCAAAGTTCTTTAACGCGTTTGAGTTCATCTCATCCATGTCATCAGGGTTTGATTTGTCGAGTTTGTTCGAGAGCAAGAGGAAGCTTAGATCTATGTTTACGTCAAGGTGGTCAGCGTCGGAGATAGTAGCGAAGCTTGAAGGGATTGGTAAAGAGATGAACATGAAGATGAAGAGGACTAAAGATTTTAAAGTGAAGATGTTCGGGAAAACGGAAGGGAGGAAAGGACAGATCGCGGTGACGGCGGAGGTTTTCGAGGTTGCGCCGGAAGTAGCCGTCGTTGAGTTATGCAAATCGGCGGGAGATACTTTGGAGTATAATAGGTTGTATGAAGAGCAAGTCCGCCCGGCGTTGGAGGATATTGTGTGGTCGTGGCATGGTGATAATCATAACAATAATAATTATAATCATGTTAATTATGTTACTGATGAAAATTCTGGTAGTGACTGTTAAGAGAATGTGATGTAAAAACTGTTTAGTTTTTTTTTTTTTTTTTTTGTTAACCAGTTGTTTAGATTAAGGAAGTTTTGTAAATTGTGTAATATAGAAGTTGAGTTTTTTTAAATTTTATATGATTATACTTAGCTTTAAAAGACTTCATTTAATCATTTACATTATCTAGTATTTACTAGTAAGAGAGATATTGTTTTGCCTTATATGACTATCTAAAGTTGAAGAGAGCTTTGGAGCCACCATTGCAACATTTGTACCGCACCACAGAAGTTTGTTAACCACGCCAAAATTACGAATATCGTGTAATATATTAACCAAAACGTACTACAATCGATTGTTTATAGTTTATCCGACGATCTAAATTGACCATCCAACAACTATTCAAATCATATATTTTATGTAAATACAATTTTATTACATCGAGTAGTAAAAAAAAAAAAAAAAAACCAAGTAAATAATAGAGGTTGGATGATGAAAAGTCTACTTCAAATACTCATATCTCAGGCACATACCACACATGTAAGCCAATATAAACTCTGAAATATTCATTCTCTGTTTTGTTGTTTATCCTTCATCTATTCCATCTGTTTTCCCAATATACTAATCTCCCACTAGGAGGAAAACATTATGCAGTAGGCGTTAATAACAAGAACTACTTAAAACTTTTTTTCTCTCTTTACAAGTTAAAAAAATTCTATGTAAATCACTAATGTCGAGCATATTAATGCCAATATGCCATCATAACAAAAATAGATTATTATTATTATTCTTAGAAGATAATTCTAGAGATTAGTGTGACAAGTGGACACGGTAACGTTTGTTGCGTGATAGAGGAAAAAGGTAACGGACAAAACTTGTAACATAATTGGATAGTTTGACAAAGAACAGGGCACGTGTTCGTGTCGTAGTGTGTCCGAAACGACCCACCTTTTCTCGTTTTCCAAAGTCAAAACAAATTAGTAAAAGAGTAATCACAATTTCCAAGGACACAGAGACGACAATAAGTTCTTGAACCGCCTTATCCCTTTAATTAATTTAATAACAGCAGGTATGATACGTTATGTAAGCTTGGACGAGGAGTCTGAGGACCAAACATTCTGAAAAAACGTTATATTGCGTTTATGCAGACATGTCCAGAAAGCGTGTAAATGCACAAATTATAAGTTCTACAATAACTTAGGATCCTTCAAGTGAGGTTCCTAGCTTTATAGAATCTTAAAGCAATTTTTTCAAATTTATGGTCTTAGTTTTTTTTTATATGGAGACATACCAATAGCCCTATTGCAATAATAAAGTATACTCTATAAATTAATATTCTTTATATTAATATTCGTTATAAATTAATAAATTATTCCAGTTTCGAATTGGATCAGTATAAAAAATGACATATTTTGATAAAATAATAAGATAATAATTTTTTTAGAAATTCTATATAAAAATATGGTCTCATCAATATCATAAATTAATAATCAAATAAACTAATATATATATATATATATACATATATATCTAAGAAAATTTGATGAGATATGACTCTATTGTTGTTTGCATATTTAAGAAAATCTAGTGAAATATGATTCTATTGTTGTTTGCATATTCTTGAATTTGCATTGTTGTTAGAGCTCATCTCTTATCTTTTTTTATTGTAATCTTCCCAAATCGCATCCAAAAAATTTGGAGAGTCATAGATGCGATAATTAATTACCGCAATATCTTCTTCCACTTCATCATTATTATGAAGGATAGTAGTAACAATCTTCTAAACTCTAAACTTCTAACATTTATCATTTTTATCTAGATAATCTAGTAAACAGTTGATATTCATCTTATTACGATAGCCAAGATTATAAATTAAAAAAATCTTTAAAAATGTGAATGATAACAAAAGTATCTTATTTTGTAATAGAAATTTTTTAAAATTATGAAAATGAGAAAATTTCTTCTTAAATTAATATTTTATTAATTTATCGATAAATTAATAATTAATAAAATTTCATGGTCCCGACCTTATTAATTTATAGAGGTTTTACTGTAAATATAATATATATTTATCTTAAAAAAAATGTTAAGGAAATGAAGTTGGTTGGTTAATTACATAAGAAAAGACCCTCTTTGAAGTCAAAATTTCTCCAAAATTCTCGGTCTCACAACACAAAAAGAGATGAAAAAAAATACTAACGACGATGGCGTGTTCATTTTGTTGACACAGGCGGCTGCGGAAAACGCAACCTTTTTAATCACTGCATCTAATCGATGTCTAAAATCAGAAACAACGTTTGCCGCAGTGTCATACCACAGATATCTGCAACAACTAAATGAACAACGATATCTGCAGCTACGAAATGAACAGACTCAATATGTAAAGATTCAGCAAACTTGAATAAATATCTAGATAATTTTCTTTGATTGCTAAGTAGATCTTCTGATCATTAGATTTTTATATTCATTGGAAGATGTTTGGACACAATATAAATTTTAGAACATTGTAAGAATGATCATCAAAATTAATATTACCCATAAAATTTTCTACCAATCTTGCATTGATCGGGGCAAACCCAAACACCTAAAATCAGAACTAACATGCTGACATAGACAAGTTTGAGGGAGAAATATCTGTTTGGCATGCTATTGATGAGAGTCAAACAAAAATTATACACTAATTTTTGTTTTCTTTATTTTTTTATAATTGATTTATTCTTTTTTGTAAAAAAAAATAATCAATTTTTCTGTAATAAATTTTGATTATATGCATATAAATATTACATTGACATATTTTGACTATACGAAAATAACCTTAGATGGGAATGTTTACAAAATTACCTTCGATAGATTTTGATTCATCTATATTAATCAAGAGTTTAACAGTTGTTTTTCATTTATTACTATTTCTTTGTTAAAGTATTATTGAGTATTAACCGTAATTGTATTATTGACATTTCTATTATATTATATCGCATTATTTCTTAAAACTTAATCGTGATATGCAACATATTTATTAAGTTATATTTTATTTAATATTAAAAACTAACTACATATTGTCAATATATATCTAACCACATATTCAACATCCACGAACCAAATTATCGTTTTGGGGTGAGTATCAATCGATACCAAGGAGGTTCTAAATTTGTAACGTCCGTGTCCCAAAAAAATATGAAATATTGAAGTTTATATCGAGAATTGGAATGGGGTTGGTTTAATTTCCGGTTGGTTTACTAAGCTGGTCGATTTATTAATTAAATTAAAGAATGGTTTAATTAAATCTGGTTTAGGTAAATCTTGGTTTAATTTAATTAAACCAGAAACTCTATTATCTATCAAGTGACGCCTCTACCTCCTTTCTTTTGGGTGTGGTTGTCGACATTGTTCTAGTCAGAGATAGAAAGAGAATGAAAGAGAATTCTTGGTAATTTGGTGAGAAGGAGAAAGAGATCAACAAAACTTTATTTTAGAGTGAAGGAGAAGGAGCAGAATCGATAGGGTTTGAGAGGAAACAGTTTCGACATATCAAATCCTTGTCAAAGTTTCGTGAGACACGTTTGCTCCGACGCGAGTTGGGACCATCGGGTATTGTAACAGAGATCGTGGTTTCGTCTAGTTTCTGATCGGCACGAGATTTTGTGGGACGCTTCTTGACGTCTCGGGATAGCTTTTCACCGGAGAGATTTGATAGTTAATGGTTTGTTTTTATATTAGGGTTTCGTCTTTGAGACTGTTGTTTTCTGATGTTTCTGTCCAGTTTTGCTATAAAGTCGTTTTTGGTTGTGTGGCTTGTTGTAGGGCGTTGCTGGGCTGTTGCAGATGTTAGGAGAGTCTCAACTTGTTTTTTTGTTGTTATTATCAGTTTGATAACGAAACAACCTGACCCGTTTTTTTTTAATTAATATATAATAAATACACTACAGCTAGTGGTCTCATACTCATTAGCCACCTAACCTCAAACACAACCAACAGCGGAAATAATAGATACCAATATCCAATAAATAATAACGAATAACCAACATTAATTCCAAATCATAAACTAATGATCCAAACAGCATAAACCAGAGAACCAGCAATCCTAAACAACATTCTAGGACTCAACTCTAGCAAACTAACAAAAGCCAGACAACCAAGCAAACCACTAGAACATCTTCCTCTTCATTGCCTTGATTCCACGATCACACTTTGCCTTTACCTGCACCACAAACACAAATTGCAATGCATGAGTATTTTGTAAACACTCAGTAAGGCAATCCTCCCATCTACTGGGCTATACACACAAGCATCAATCGACGCATGCTCGACATCACGCGGAAACCCTAATTGCATCGACCGACGCCTCCACATGGCATCGACCGATGCTCCTAGGTCAATCTGCGCCGTCCTCGCACTTTCATCGACCGACACCATCAGGGACCAGCATCGACCGACACAAGGTATGCATCGATCGACATAAGGTTAACGTGCATCGACCGATGCTTCCACTTGCATCGATCGATGCATGCTTGACATCACGCGGAAACCCTAATCGCATCGACCGACGCCTCCACATGGCATCGACCGATGCTCCTAGGTCAATCTGCGCCGTCCTCGCACTAGCATCAACCGACGCACATAGTGCATCGACCGATGCACATGCCGAGCATCGTTTTCTCCGAAGCTTCTCGCCAGATCTTTGTTCCTGCAACACAAGAATCGATCCCAAGCCACAAGAAAGCTTCCTAACGCCTCAAACAACATTCTAACAAGCCTAACAACACGGAAACAAACAGATCAGGGTAATCTCCAGCTTAGATAAGCCATGGTCATGCACTTACCTTTGCCAAGAAGATTCTGAACCTTAATCCCACAGGAAAACACTTCTAGAAGCCTCCTACAACGTCCTAAGCCTTAGATCTCACCAGAAAAAGGCACCAATCCACATAAATCTCCAAGAACACCAAGAACACTCTTCTCTCTTATCTTTTCTCTCAAAAACGGCCAAAGTCGTCTAATGAGACAAAAGAAACGACTTAAGGGTTTTTCCCCTTTTCTCTTTGCCCTAAACGCAGCGTATAACTTACGTCAAAACGCAGGAAATTGACCTGCATCGACCGATGCTCCTCCAGCATCGATCGATGCACATCCCAAACCGGGATTCCGGTTCGCGGATGTTACAGATAAGGTGAGTGCGTGATCATGAGCTTATATGAGCAATTGAGCTGTATGATTTGTTTTGTGTGATGATGTGTAGGTGTGGTGAATATGTTATTGGATGTTCTGTTTGATGGCTGGTTTGTTATGTTTTATTTGTGGCTGTACTCTTGATTTGGTTGTGTGTATAGCTCGTAGATGGGAGGATCGCCTCAATGGGTATTTCTGGTAATTCTCACGCATCTCATTGTGTTTGTGGTACAGGTAATATGTAGCGTGGAATCATGGTGATGAGGAGGAGGATGATCTAGGGTCTCGGTTGTATTATTGGTTATGTTATTTTGTTGTTGGAACTTTGGTTAAGATGCTAGTTTGGTTTATGTTTCCGTTGTGCATGTTCATGATTGCTTTATAATTATTTGTTGTTGGTTAATTGTTTGGGTTGTAATTAAATATTATGAGGTATTTGATTAGATTATTATTATATAAAAAACAGGTCGGATTGTTTCAAAATTACTCAATAAAACTCAACTATCTACAAATCTCGAGTAGTTTTTACTCAAATTTACTAAAAAAAATAGCTTAACTACTAAAAAATATCTAAAATAACAAAAAATTTCAAATGTTTTGGACACTTATTACAAAAAATATAAATATTGCTAATGTATTATTACTATATCATTATATTGTGGGTATATCCAAGTTCGAATTTTTGGATATTGAGGTATAGATCCCGTTCGGATATTTTGAAATTTCATATTCGAGTTCGGATCAGATTTTTTGGGTCGGTTTTCAGATCAGATCCTCAGACTCAGATAATTTACCCTTGCCTACTTCTTAATAAATATTTTTATTTTATAATACGTAAACAAACATTTTTCAACTTATTATTCATTATTGGATTACAAAAATTATGTATTTATTATAGGTTTCAATTTAAAAAAAAAAAACTGAGAGTAAAACTTAGGCAAATGTTTTTATTTACTGGACTAGTATATTTAAAACAATCTGACCCGTTTTTTTAATAATAATAATATAATTAAATACCCCATAATATTTATTTACAATCCAACCGATAAACCAACAATAACCCAACATACACAGCGGAAGACATATAAAACCAACTCCAATATATTAAAATACAATACTAATCATAACCAATATAAACCAACAACCTAGCATAATTATAACAAGGTTCCAACAACAAAATAACATACACAGCATAACAACCGACAACCTAGATCATACTCTTCTTCATCGCCGTGATTCCACGCAACACCTTACCTGCACCACAAACACAATGAGATGCGTGAGTATTACAAAAAATACCTAGTGAGGCGATCCTCCCATCTACAAGCTATACACACAAGCAAATCAAGAGTACAACAAATAATATAAAACATAACAAACCAACCATTTAACAAAACACCCAATAACACATTCACCACGCCTACATCTGGTGCATTTAGAAAGGTTACCAAAAAATTGTGTAAGTGGTAAATTACATCATTGGTAATTACTACATAATGGAAAATTCATTTTAGTTTGTCAAATGGTTATTGGATTATTACAGAAACATATATGACTATTCACTTAATTACCCGCAAATGATAAATGTACAATCAAAACAATCAATTCTGATAACAGTTCGAGATATTATTATACATTACTCAAAAAGTTTGCCCTATCGTGTAAGAATTGCTGTCGTAGAAATCACAACCATGCATATCAATCACCAAAAAGAAGAAGGTAAAATGAAGAGTAAGATAAAAACAAAATGTGAAGATAATGTTTGTAGGTCCTGTGAATCATCATCATGCATTATTTAGCCTCGGATGCACGGAATATAAGCCGAGATGAAATGGATTGAATCTGCACCAAACTCTATCCAAGATTCCAAATAATAGGGTTACGCTAAAACAAAACCGACAAATTTACTGTACGTCTATTAATAATCCTACAGAATAAAAGATATTTAAAGGGCATAACCACATCCAGAGAAAATTGAATTCAAGGTGGTCAAACGGATTTGGGATCATGTTTTTTAAGTGTGCAGGTCTGGTCTGATCCGGTTCCATCATGTTGTTATGAGCCGGCTTGATCCGTGTGATTGAACTTATATGGACCCAATAAATAGGGCCGTCTCTACCCCATGGCAGAGTAGGCAAATGCCATGGGTCCATCCCAAATATTAAAAAAATTCTTTAAGCAAAATGGTCCAATTTTTTCAAAAAAAAAAATTATTAAAGATTTTTAGGTTTTTTAAAAATTTGACAGAGGTCCCATATTTGTTTAAGACGAGGCTCAATAAACCAAACTCTGAAATTTTGTGGCCAAAAGACGTAAAAAGACAAAATTACTTCTTTCTAGTCTAACAAATCTATATTGAAACGGGTCGATTCTGGTGCTATCTTAGATTATAACCGGTTGGTATGGGGGAAGGGGGTGTGGTGTCAGTGACATATAACAGATGCAATATAATAGAGTAGTTATATCCAATAAAAAGTTAGAAATATACACATAAAAGATCAGGAAAAAAAAATCAGAATTTTTAAACTGTTGCATTGTTATTTACCAATAGTAGACGTCCATCAATTGTAATTATTTAGTGTCTTTCACATTATGCCACCATCTCTACTAATAAAGATAGAGAGGTCAATCAGTGAGGGGTTCACTTTGGCACAACCTAACTGCTTACCCATCATTGTGGGGTTCAGTATAGGCCCCATTTTCACGTCCTACTCCAACCAAATTCCTACACAAATGCTCCTTTATCATTGTGTATTATCTTTTTGACATGCTTCGATTCGAAATTTGTTTAATTCAAAAAAATCTAGATATTCATAGTGATTTGAAGCAATTCGTATATATATATTTAGAGTAAAACAAAATTACAAAATACAAACTTTACAAAATACAATTCGTATATATCTCCGTGAATTAGTCAGTTACTATGAGAAAATTTTAATTTCTATTTACATTTTTTTTCTTCTAATAAGTAAAATGGTTTAAAGAAAAAAAAGCATAATATAAATAGATTTATGAAATTTATATGAATTAATAAATATCTATATGAAATATATAAAATTTCTAGAATACTTTCAAAATGCAATGTTTTAAGTTGATATTATTCTCTTCAATTCGAAACATCGGTTCCTCTTTTAACCGTCTTAATTAGCCTTTTAATTTCCTACTAGGTGCTTCCCCACGCAACGCGTGAGTTGTGGTATAGTTGACACTTTCTTGTTTTCTTTTTGGTCTTTTCGTTTTCTCTTTTGTATTATTTCGTTTTAATTAGGCATATACGGGCTTCACAATCACTTGTATTTGTACACTATATCTTTATACCATTTCGTTTAGATGTGTACAATTGTGACGTTTATTTTTTATGAATTATGAGGACGTTGTTTTTTGCTTTTGAGGATCCAATCTTATCATTGACTGATATTTTTCCCAATACATTTATTGTATTTTATATTTTCTAATTAACTGCTTATGTAAACCCTTCATATGTTGATGTTGCAATAGTAAGTTATTTTTAAAAAATAATTATCTTCCGTGTGAGTGATTATGTTTGTATGTACATGTTTTGGTCTAATATCAATAAGATTGTTTCTGTTTTCTTTAGTTGGCTTTGAAACCAATTTTGAGTTAAGCAAATTATGGGTCGAATTATGTTGTTAATAAGTAATATAATTTGTATATATGTGACTATAAGTTTAGCTAACTAAAAAATTTTGTAATATTTAAATATAATCTTGAACATATATATATATATATATTTGTGGGAAGAATGCATGGAATTTTTGGATAGAAGTTATTTTTGAGTTACTGACCTTTTATGCCTTTAAAGTGAGTTAAATATTAATAAATTTTTATATGTGTCTTGACTTTTTTAAAAATGAATATTAAGTGTTTCCTTCCAAATTTGAAGTGACTTAGTATTTTAGTTTTCTTATATGATTTTATGAACTTCAATGTAAAGGTTTTTCAAAGTAATAAGTACACTAACACTGATTAAATTATAAAATTTAAAGAAATGTTTATTTTGATTAATCATACAAATAGGACAACATATGTTATATTTTAATCATGGAGTTAAGAAATGGAAATGAAACTTGTGATTGCAAGACAAAATGCCTATATATATTATGTTACACATTGATCGTTTAAAAATGAATAGGAACATCTAATTCTCAAATAAAATTAAAATTTAGCATTAAAAATTTACAATGCTATTTCAATTGTTTTTTACAATCCATACAACAAAAAATAAGAAATCAAAAATTAAAAAAAAAAATGAAAAATGATTTGAGGTATTGTAGAAGAGAATGAGAGAATGTGAAAATGAGATAGTAAAAGAATGCCAATATGAGAGATTGAGAGAATGCTTATTTATATGATAACAAATGTTGGAAGTTACGATTAGAATTATGGAGTTACAATAGTAATTTATTGTGTTTGAATAAAATTGAATGGTGGAATATGATTAATGCATAATTTATTTTATTTCAGTTATAATTTTATTTTAATGTGTGAGCTAAATGTATTGTGTTTATTGGGTCTTAAATATTGTTTAAAGCAATTAGAAAGCAAATAAAAAATAAAAAAAATTAGAAAACATTAAATAAAAATCAACCAATAAGGAAAGACTAAAATTTTACTTTTATATATATGATTTCTAGAATAAAAAACTAAGATGATATCACATATTTTTAAATTTACTACCAGTATATAATGAATCAAATATTGGGTTTAACGGTTATATTCTTGCAGGATGCAGATTTATTAACATCTATGGATCTTAAAATTTTCTTTTTTTTGAGAACAATATAGACCACGAATGTATTCAGTCCTAATTGCCCAGATCTTAACTAGCTATCTTAAATTTTCCGAGCATGCCAAATTGTCCAAAAAAAAAGATAAAAAGGTCATGTCAATATAAATCCAATAAAAAGGTTGTCTGTCGATTGCATAGAGAGTTTCCACAGTCCAATGTCCCATTATACAATTGTTTCACAATTTCCATCCAAAGCCTTACAAAATCTTCAACAAAAATAATAATATATAACTAGGTAGTAATCCGTGTTGTAGCATGGGAAAAATATTTTTATATAAAATTTAAATTCGTATTAATAAGTTAGAATTTTATTATTTTAAATATATAAGTTAAGTATTTGTACAATATTGATATTAAAATCCAAACATTCGATTTCAGTTTGGTTTTAGTTTGGATTATTGTGTGTAAATAATCTAAACATATCTAATATAGAATGGAAAATACATCCCTCCTATTCTGTCTGTACCTTTCCATTCTATCTTGTTCTATGTACCATCCCATTCCGTCTTTTAAATGATTATTCATTAGATGATGTTTATTAATAGAGATTGGATAAAAAAAATTAGATAGGATACTCGAGTTCTCCATTAAATACTTAGTTTTATTTATTTAGTTGAAATTATTCAAAAAAAACTATATAATTGTTTTCAAAAATATCCAAAATTTTCAAAGTACCCGTTCCAAAGTAACTGGTTACAAATCGCATAGTCAACCTTTTAAAAATATATATTTTTGTGTAAACAACACAATACACAACGACCTGTTAACCACTGAGACTCTTAATGTCTTCTAAGTACTATCTCGGCATACAACATGTTCATGTATCGTATCCATTTTTTATATTTGAAAGTTGATATTAAATTTAATTATCCAAATTAAATGATCTCATCTTGTTTGATTAGAAATAGTTTAGATAATTACTTTTATTGTTTGAATTACCTGTTCATGTTTGTTACACGTTCTTTTCTAGAAGATCATATTTTCTTTTATATAAATAACATCATTTACATGTTATTAAAAAAAAATATTTCCTAAAATTTTCAAATAATTATTCCAAAGTAGAGATTTTGTTCTATAAATATCGAGATGGTATAAGATAGGGAAATGTTTCTTGTACTATTACTATTGCATAAAATGATTTCCCTAATAATCATAATTACTTAGGTAGCAAAGATTCCTTACTTTTACCATCTGTTTTACCACAAAGATCCTGTTGAATACTTACTTTTTATTTACTTAGTTGAAATTATCCAAAAAATACTTATTTGTTTTCAAAAATATCCAAAATTTTCAAAGTATCCGTTCCAAAGTAACTGATTACATGTCGTATAATCAACTTTTAAAAAATATATATCTTTGTATAAACAGCACAATATACAACAACATATTAACCACTGAGACTCTTTAGATAATTAAGTACTTTCTCGACATACAATATATATAGTATACATTTTTTATATTTGAAAGATGAAACAAAATTTAATTATCCAAATGTTATGATCACATCTTGTTTTTTTTTTTTAATGAGAATCTATTATTTTGCCTTGTTTCTGATGACATATCCCTGTAATTTCTTACAAAACTGATGTTTATTTTATAAACGACTTTTCAAATAATAGTAGGGATGGACTTAATTGGATTAATTGTTTGGAGTTAATGGATTTTGATCAGATAGGTCATTTAGTCGTCGAAAGCTTTTAAATGCAGAATGTAGAAGAATCAAATAAAGGATTTATTGAAGCTAATGAAATAGAAAAGAGGATAATTTGAAATAGCTCATTAGTTCGTTAGTGTGTAAAAAAACTAAAAAATCTTAACAGAGGGACAAGAACTTCGATTGTCACCAAAAGCAAAGAGATTGTGAATCAATATTTCATTCACAAGTTTTATTTGCTCCCAAGTTCTATGTTAATCTTACAAACACATGATTGATGGTTCTTACGTGAGCTCTGACATCGCTTACCGCGTATTTCCAGTGATTCACCCTCGTGTAATCTGGATACATGTCTCCTGTTTTAGTTTACGTTTCTAAGTTCTAACCGCAGGCCCTGTCTTGTTAAAACCAGGAAACATGTATAATGTATTATATGGTCTCCACTGAGCCAGAATATTTGGTTTCCATAGAGGAGGAAGAGGAGCAAAGAATATATATTGGAGAAAAGCAGCGACCTCAAGTATATCCATCAGGAGCCTCGCCTTGATGCAATGTACTAGAATCTTCACTTAAGCATTCCTGGAGAAGACAGACATGTGTATGTATTTCAAATTCTAGCGTTTTAGGCGAGTAAGATGATCAAGAAGAGTATTAACTATCAATTATCATGAGTTTTGTTTGGTTCTCAATTCCATGACCTGCACCTTGCTTTTCTAGGAAGGAATTGGGACCAACATGGAGTATAGTTTTAGTGATCAACCATTGTCGATACACTTCTTGTGTGAGTTGAAGCGTCAATAGAGGCCAATCTCCATAAGTTATCGAAATAGGTTTTAGTCTTTCAAATTGTTAAATCTATAAATGGTTATAATGCAAAAAAAAAAAAAAAAAAAAAATTGGAAAACTAAGATATGTACAATTTTTCAAAATGTTAAATATGTAAACACTGAAGATTTTTTTGTTTCCATTTTGGGAATTTGTTGTACAAATTATAATGAGGAAAAAAAATCAACGTTTTGTAAAAGTGAGCACGTTGTTGTTGTTTCCTTTTTTTTTTTGGAAAACTATGAACTTTTTTAAAATGTTAAATATCTAATTATGATGATTACTTTCCATTTTTTTCAATCATCACCAACACACTATAAATCCAATAAGAAACCATTGAAAAACTCTTATTCTGTGGAAGAGCAAAAAAAAAAAACGATAGATTGAAAAGTGAATACGCAATAATGTTGGTAGTGTTGCTTAAAAGACTGATTCGGTTTCTGTTTTGGAGCCTACCGCGCTTCTTTTTGTAAGCCGGTTCATCATCATCCAATAAAACCAAATACTCAACTACTCAAGGATTCCAAAACTCAGAGAAAATGGTGATTTAACAGTATTCTCCTTGTTCTTCATCCTGCTGATTTTGATGGGGACTTTGTATTTTATAATTACCTGGCTGCAGGAGCAGAACGAGAACGGCCGTGCTGACACCGTGACTATTGTTGTTATTGCCATCTTCACTCTTTACGTGCTCTTCCTCTGTTTGTTATTGAAATAAGACAAAGTAATGTGCAAATCTGTGTGTATATTCAATAGAGTCCGAAGGTATTTATACAAACGTAGTTGCCTAACTAAGAGATAACTTGGTACCCACGTAAATATAGGAATTAGAAGATTAACATATATCTTAGGCCCAA